>NW_027150844.1:600000-1052768 GCF_020186115.1 Histomonas meleagridis
AAGATTTTACACGAAGCTGATTACCAATGTAAAAAGTCGCTTTGCAAGGCTTTAGTAGCCATCGCTAGTACCTGGTCTTTTTTAGAGATTTTTCCTAAAATTTCAAATTTAGCAAACTTATGCCTTCAAAACCAAGAAACCACTGCCACCGGGATTCAGTTATGGCACTTAATATTTCCACGTAGCCTTGGCCAAAATCCTCCACCAGAACAAGTTCAATTAGATATTCATTTAATCGAATTATCATCACAATATCTCCTTAGCCCGAACCAAGAACTACGGCTAGCTTCTTTAGAGTTGCTTAATGATGCTATTTATGTTTTTGAGGAAGATTTATTTTATCGTTTTAATTTAGGCCCATTATTTTCACAAATCAACCAGAATATCCAACAATTAGCCTTGAATATCTTACAGTCTCCACAAATAACAATTGAAACCTTTGAGTTTATTCGATTTTATGAAGAGATATTTCAAATGGAACATTTTTATTTCTTCAATGACAGCTCCAACGAAGTAATTGGCATTGCTCTTATGGCTATTCAAAACGAGAACTTACCCAAACAAAATCGAGTTCTTATCCATCTTAATTTAATCTCACCAGCGTATCAATACATCGACAAAAATCTTCATGACGAAGTTCAAAATATTATCAAATGCTCAATTAAGCTCTCACTTGATTGTTGTCATGAAGATCGAAAAGATGAATCATATGAATTTCTTGAAGAATTTCTAACCGATCTAAATGAAGCTGAGCGCTTACTTTTTGATTATTCCTATCCATATATTCGACAATTTGTTGCCAGTCAAGATTTAGCTGAGCGCCAAGTTGCATTTCTCTTAATTCGTTCAGCCTCAATTGTTTTTACCTTTCCACAATCGATTGAATATCTCTTAGTTGTCCTAAGCTTTGGAGATGTTGATGACGAGATCATTGTTCAATCGTGTTGTCAAACCATTGAAAAGTTTCTTAACGATCATCTGGAGACCGTTATCTATCTTTTCAATAACGTTCTCCAGTATTTGACTAATCACATGAAATACTTTTGTATCTTCCAAACATTAGATCGTGTCATTGTAAAATGTAAGATGCCCATTCAATCGTTAAGTAACATTGTCTCTATGTTAGTTAATTTATTACCACGTGCAAATGTTGATCAAGCGACCACATTATTATATTGTATATCTAATTGTTTATTAGTCACCACGAACATTGATGAAAACATATATATTTCTCTTAAGCCAATATTAACATCTGCATGTAATTTACATCCATTATATCAAAGTCCAATTTTATTAACGTTTGGAAACTTAGTTAAAATATCTCCGATAGGAATTGCTCAAGATTTAAGTGCAATTTTTGAACTTATTAACAAGTCAATGAATTCCATTTTAGATCCATCATTTCGATGTGCAGTAATATGTATCCAAAAACTTGTTGAATATTTACCATTAACAGTTTCGAACTTTATCACATCAGAAATGTTACAAAAGATCATCTTCACAATGAATATGGAAATGCCCAAATCTGAAGAAATGCAAATCGAAGGTAATGTATATATGTTCAAACGATGTAAGCAATCATGTTCTAAATGTTTGTTTACCATTGCTCGAGAAATACCGAAATTTGCAGAACAATTCGGATCAACTTTATGGGAAATATTATGTTCGAAGATAAATCCAATCTATGGACCGAATAGTCAAGTCAATGGATTCGATGAACAGTTTTATGAAGGTTGTATCTTATTTCGTATTGGCAGTAAAATGTTCGCGGAGAATCAGTGCCCTTTAATTAACATATTCCCGGGAATGTTAAACACAATTAACACAAGTGATAACACTAAAGCTGCAATAGCTACTTTAAAGGCTTCTTGCGAAATCATAAAATACGCATCGTTCGATCAGATATTTTGGAAAGGAAGCCCCGAAAAGTTAATACACGTGAACTTGCTCTTGTCCGACGGAATATTTTGTTGCGCTTTTCCAAACCAAAAATATTCTCAAATTCCAATCAATTTACGTCGTACAATTTTCCAAACTTTACTGGCGGTTATTGATCGGTGCGGGCATTCAATTATTGAGTTCTTCGATCAAATTTATAAGACAATTTCGCATGAATTTTTCTCAACAACAAAGTTAAATCAATCATTTTTTATGCATATATTCTCAAAGATTTTATATTATTGTCCGGAATTACAAAAAGATCTTTTGGAAACAATTTACCCTTCATTGGTAGAAGCACTTAAACAAGAAGAAGATTATGAAACACAAACAAATCTCTTCATTTCATTAATATTTCTGATTAAAACTACTGGAAATGTGTTGGGTGAATTGGCCGGTTATTTGCTTCAATTGACTACGAAGTTTTTGAACGAGGACATTCAATATTTGACTGATTTATTCGAGGCGTGTCTTGGTTTGTGGGGAACGTTAATTATGAACTTTGGATTTGAGTTCGACGAAAATTCAATTAAATTCATTGACATGATTCAACCAAAACCAAATTCTGAACTTTTGCCGGTTTTTGTCGAATTTCTGATGTTTACATTGAACAAAGTAGGTGGTGATGTCGTGCTAAGAAAATTGAAATATATTTTTACAATGCTGTTCGCTTCGAGAATTGACTTGATCTCAAAAATTCCTTTGGACGTGTTGAAGTTCGCGTTGGGAGCCCTCCAACAAATCCAACAAAACGAAGTTATGGAGTTTTGCGGTTACAACGAGTCGTACGTTAGGGAAATTCAATCGAATTTAAATAGGATATTGAAAAATTTGGAAGAGAAGAAGTAGTTCCTCAGAATTTGCGGTTTTTGAAGTAATTTGATAATGTTTGGTTAAATAAAAATTTGTTTTTAAGAAATAAATGTATAAACAGATTTCGGTTTTCTATATATTGTTATCAACTAAAATCTTTTGATGATGAATTTGCGAGAGAATGGAAATGAAAATTATTAATAATTTTTTTGTTTTAACAATCATTTCATCCTTCCATATGTTTCTTGTACTATATTTCAATAAAAATGAAGCACATTAATATAAGAACATGTTAACCAATTGCTGCTTCTAGTGAACCTTCAAATGTTAAATGATTTTGTTCACATGTATGAATAATCTATAGGTATTCACCTACAATTGCATATTTTCCATTATTTGTTACATATGCTCCTTTCATATGTAAATATTTAAAACAACTAATTGTTCCAAAAAATGCTACATAATCAATTAATGTAACATTTTTTGATAAATAAAATCACATCTTTCAAAAAGTGATGGCTCAATGATTTGATTATATTCAAAACTATTTTATGATGACATTTCTATTTCATTATTTCTAATTATTTTGGCAATTTCATTTGGATTAGTACATTCTTTGATTAATTGTTTACGAAATTTCCAATTATCTTCTTTAAGGTTTTCAAGTTTTCTTTTGATTTCAGCAAAACTTTTATTATATTTATATTTTATAAATTCTTCATATTTCATGTAATTTGCAAATATGGAACCTTTAGATTTTCAACAACTTTCGTATCTATTATCATTAATCAAATTTATAAATAAACAATATGATTCGTTTGCATCTTATTTTAAAAGTAATTGTAAATACATTAAATATATTTGATTCTAGTGATTATTATCTTCAAATGTTTCGATTTTCTTCATAAAATCAAAATATATTTGAATTTCATGAATATTACAACCCATAACAAACAATGTATGTACATAATTTATTCTTAAAAGATACACGTGTAAAACGCGCTTTATCAAATTGGTTGTTTGAGTTTGCTGTTTGGATAATATTATTTTTATTCAAGCCAAGAATTATCTTCTTTATTGATAAGGCTGTTTAGCATTTATTGAGTACACCTTTCATTGGGAATTTTTGAAATAAAATTGAAGACAAAACGATCAGGCAAGAAATTCTGTAAATTATTGAAATATTTTTGGGAAAAATGGAATCCCAACCAAACGTAATGGAAATTTTCCAAGCATTAAAATCAGATGATCTTGATTTCATTAAAAGCTTATATACACTTGATTCGAAAAAAGATCCGATTTTTAGTTATATACCAAATCCATCAATACCTTTGATATTTCGTAATAATTCTCCATTATTATCCGTTGCTTCATTTTATGGTTCACATCAATGTATAGATTATTTACTTCAAATTTCATCAACAATAGACATCAAAGATGCATCTAAATTTCCGATGACCCCACTTCATTATGCAATTGCTGGTAACAAATTGAAAACAGTTAAACATTTATTATCTCTTCACTCTTCTCCCATTGGTATCTTATACTTTTCGATTATTTTTGATCGAATCAAAATATTACAATACTCACTTGAAAACCAAATTGAGCCGATAGATTCGAAATTTAATGGGGAAACAGCGTTAAGCACATCACGTGACATCGGCAATAGTTTATTTATTGCCTTATTAATTGCTAATGGAGCCGAAGACGTCGTCAGTATTCAATCGCAACCACTTAAAAACGTCAACAAAACAAAAGAAATTGTTGGAATTTATTTCTCTTTTTATTAACATCACTTCATCAGGCAGCTGATTCTGGTGATCTTGAATCATTTCGTAATATTCTTTCGGAAGGTAAAATCAGTATAAATGCGCTTACATCGAATGGCGACACGCCACTTATGTTTGCTGCACGGAGAGGCTCACTTCCGATTGTTAAATTCATACTTCAACATGAAGGAGTTGATGTTAACCAAGCGAATAAAGGCGGAATTTTTTTGGTATTTTTAAGACACCTCTACATCTCGCTGCTTTGAGAGCTAAATATGATGTTGTTCAGTTCCTTTTGAGTTGCAAAGGAATTAATCCGATAGCTAAAACTATTCATTTTCGTTTTGTTTTTTCGGTGTTTTTTTAATGGTTTTAGAAATGCTCTTCATTGTGCTGCAATAAGATGTAAAACAGATATTATTGATTTACTGTTAAATACACATCAATTACATCCGAATCAACAAGATAATAAAATTCGTTTGGTTGTCTTGGTGATACACCACTTCATATAGCAGTGTATAACGAAAACATTGAAGTTATTCATAGATTCTTAGAAGTGCCAGGTGTGAAATTTAACATTAGAAATGTGGTTTGTTTTGTGTGTTTGGTGGAGTTTTTTTGTTGATTTTAGAGCTGCTTTCGATTTATGCTCACATCCTTTTTTAGTACAGTTTAGACCAAAAATGAACGAAATAATTGCTGAGGCAAGAAAAAGAATTAAACAGATTAAACTTGAAAAAAAGGAGCAAAGAAGGTTGAGAAGAGAACAAATGAATAAGGAAAAACAAAATGAAAATGTATAAATATTTTTTTTATAATAATTTTTTTATTTCTTATTATGTTATACTTTAACATCAAAAATTACTTAAAATGATCGAATTTATGAACTTTGATTTTCATTATTCTGAATGAATTAAGTGGGCAGGAAATAAATTTTTAGGTTTATTATTGTATTACTTTTACATTTTTATATATTATTTTATAAAAACTTTTTTGGAGTAGTGTAAGAAAACTTCTATAAATAAAATTTATCTCAATGAATGGTTTTATTTTTGATAGCAATAATAATTTGTCCTTTCCAAATATAATTATATATCAAGTATAATATTATAAGAATACAATAGTTTTTTTTGAAAATAATGTTAATTTTTGCCTATTAGATAATATTTATTAATAAAAATCCAAATCTTCAAATTATTTTGTTTTTTGAATTTTTTACAAGAACCTAAACGTTAGCGTCACTTTTCCATGTGCCGGCCAAGTGGTTTTATTCAAAATTGACATGTGTGGCTATTAGGGATAACCGCAACACATATTATCAAAATTGAATGTGAATATCAGTTACATTTTTTCCAATGTCTAATCGCGAATTGAAATTCTTCATGGCACGCGTTGCCGACCAAGCGGAGCGCTACCAAGATGTTATCAAGTACATTAATGAGATCATTGACATGGGATGCGAATTAAATCCAGATGAAAGAAATCTTCTTTCAGTTGCTTATAAGGCCCTTACTGGTTCATGCCGTAGCACTCTCCGCACTATTAACGCTTTCCTTGAGGATGACAGTGTTAAGAATGTCCCAGAAAGAGTTGAAAAGCTTACAGCACTTAAAGAATCCCTTACAAAAGAACTTGACCAATACTGCAAGGATTTGATCGAACTCACTGACTCTAAGCTCATCAAAGATAACCAAGATGCTGTTACAAAGGTCTTTTATGAGAAATTAAAGGCCGACTATTACCGCTACTCAGTTGAGTTCAAGGACGAAGCTGACCGTGCTGAAGGTTCAAATAAGGCAAAGGAAGCATATGAAAAGGCTCTCGAAATCGCCAAGGAGCAATTAAACAAAGCTAACCCAGCATACCTCGGTCTTGCACTCAACTACTCAGTTTTCCTTTACGAAATCATTGGCAAGAAGCAAGAAGCTATCGACCTTGCAGACGCTGCTTTCAAGGAAGCCGTTGATCTTCTTGATGAACTTGATGAAGATGAATATTCCGAAGCCACACTTATTCTTCAACTCCTCAAGGATAACGTAGCATTGTGGGGTGACGAACAAGGACAGTAAAACCTTCCTTCAATAATTTATTCTTTGCCATTGCGTGTCACTTTTTTGATTTCGTTTGTGGTTGGTCAGTTCACTTTTTATCGCATCACAAATCCATTGAAATTACTTTTTCTATGAAATGGCAAAATTTGATCATCTCACAAAATGGAGTTTTGAGGTGTATAAAGAGTTTGTATCCAATATTTAACTTTATACGAAATGAGCTATCTGATAAATTCTGTTTTAAATCTTGAAATAAAATTTTAATAAAAACTATTTTTTACAAGCAAACATAAGTTCAATCAATGAGCTTTTCAACTCTTTAATTCGTTCATTTCTCTCTTTGCTTTCACTATTAAGTGTAACTCCTTTATCAGATCAATCAATATCAACAAAGATGTATATTCGGGTTTCCCTTCATGCCCTTCTTTTATGCGTGTCACCGCACGCGCAGACTCCGCATTGTTCCACTTCGCTGCAACTTCAGTCAGCTTCGCAAACATTCCGTTTGTGTTAGAACTGTCGAATATGAAAAATTCGGACTCTTTACAGTTGAGCGATGCAATTGTTGCAAAGAGTTCTGACAATGCCGCGTTAACCTTTGGCGTATTGTTATCGAATTTTCCTAATAAAAATAGGAGTTCAGATAAATGATTAGAAATTTCAAATTTTGATTGTCCCATTTCGATATGGCTCATGTTCATTAAAACTCTATTCCTTGCTTGTGCTATTTCATCATTCGTTACATTCATGGGGAATAATTGTTGATCGAACAATGTGATATAGTCGACGGTTATTGCGACGGTTTGTTGATGCTCGCCAAAAACTGCAATCGACTTCTCAACGAGCAATGTTAAGCATCTGAGAGTCAAATAGACAACTCTTTCATTCTCGGAAGTAATAAGCTTTGAAAATTGTGAGGAAAAATGATCCACAATTGCAGAAATGAGAACTGATGAATCAAATGTACAAAGAATGTATATGAAGTTGGGTAAGTATAAGGTAGCATTTGAATTGAACCATCTTTGAAGTACAGATTCATGGAATGAAGCAGCAAAAGTGCTCGAGAAAAGAATTGGCGATATTTTCATAGAAAGATCAACGCACTCGAAAAATTCAATAGTTGCTGATTCATATTCCCTTCGGTTGGTACAGTCGTCGATTATAGCAATGATAGTTGATACAAGAGGAGAATAATTGATAATGAAATTAAGAAGTGATGGAATAGATTTTGAAGCATTGAGGAGTTGAAGAAGTGTGTGCCCCATCTCTGTGTAGTTTGTAACAAGCATTTGTGAAAAATGATGGATTAATGGCGATGATGTATCGGACACTAAAAAAAGACGATAATCATCGGGATGATTGGTAACCCATGAAAGGAGCGACCGTATGAGCTTGAAAAATAAGTTAGAGTCATATGGCTGTGTGGTTTCTAAAAAGGAATTCAATGGATCAATAATAAAACTTTGTGAAAGAAGAGTGGCAAATGGTGGATTTCCAAGAACTGTGAAAAAATGAATTACTTCATTAACAAGACCATGTGGAGTATCAGCTTCTGCGAAAGAAATTAATTGTTTGATGATTTGATGCTTTGTAAAAACATCAATTACTTCTTTTGTATCGCCTTTTAAAATAGAAGCTTTTATAATTTTTAATAAGTTGCATAGATTTAAACGACATAACATAAGTGAATCATGTGAATTTTTTAATGTGCAATCACAAAACTCTCTCCATATTTTGATAATCAGTTGTTCTTGCGTTTGGGGTCTTGGGCGAGGAGTATTTTTTGGAGTTTTAGAGAAAAAACCCAAGAAATCCATTATGTTTTCTTATGACTTTAAATTGGCACTTTTTTAACCAGAAAATGCGGTTATGATCGGCAAAAATGTTGGATAAGGATTTCACCGATTCATTTATTAATTCTCAACCATGAAAACAATTGTTAGAATATGTCTAATTTTTAGTAACAATTTTTGAATTTTTTTTTTTTTTTGTGTGTCATTAAATTGATCAGATGATACTTAAACAAATTCTGCTTCTGGTGACTTAGTACCACTTCATTAACAGCATCTCAAAACTCTATTCAAAGAACGTCCAACTATAAATATCTTTCTCTAATGTTAGTTCGATGGTTTCTTGTGGGAAAAATGAAACTTTTGGTAATTCTGTTTGTATTTGTGTCAGCTCGCTTACCATTTGCTTGATTTTCGAATTATCAGGAAATTTACGAAAAGACCATTTCTTTGGATCGATATTATTTATTGTGTTGAGGGATCTCTTGTACAAAATGATATTTCTTGGCTTTGAGCTCCATTTTTCTCTAAGAAATGATGATTTAATTCTTGACTTTGAAGATTGAAGAATATTACTAAGAGAATTAATATTTATTGCGCAGCATTCTTCGAAAATAATTAGTCCAACAGTCTGAAGAAATTGCTTACAATTTTTAGTTTTTAAAGAATAATCGATAATATACATTATTTCAGATTCAATTGTAGATGGAATTGGAGAATTACCTTTTTCTTTCCGGATTAATGAAAAAAATGTTTGAAGACGCTGTAATTCTGGATCAGGTTTCGAAATATTTACTTTGATGGAAAAATATATTATTCACATCACATTTCATTCCAAAAATGGTAATTGATTGATTTACATAAAAGTGTCAAGAAATGTTATGTGACCATATAGCCAATACTTTCAAAAACGTCTGCCAAAATATTCTATGAACCTGGTCAATTCGACTTTTTGAGAGTTCATGGCTGCCTTTTATGAAGAGTGTTCAAGTCTTTGGACGCAAGAAGACAGCAACAGCAGTTGCTTACTGCAAGGAAGGTTCTGGACTTATCAAATTAAATGGTGTACCACTTGGCCTTGTAGGCACTGAAACACTTAAGGCTAAACTTATGGAACCACTCCTCCTTATTGGGGAAGATAAATACAAGAATCTTGATATCCGCCTCCGTTGCCATGGTGGTGGTAGTGTTGCTCAAATTTATGCTATTCGTCAAGCCATCGCCAAAGCTGTTGTTGCATATTACCAAAAGTATGTTGATGAACAAGCCAAAGATGAAATCAAGAAGGTTCTCTTAGACTACGACCGAACACTCCTTGTTGCAGATCCACGTCGTATGGAGCCCAAGAAGTTTGGTGGTCAAGGCGCTCGTGTTCGTCGTCAAATGTCATATCGTTAAATCGCATTTCATTTTAGAATTTTTTCTTTTCTATCTATGCTCGCCATGAGAGATAATCAGTATGCATAATTTGAAGAAACTCAAAGATTAAAACAGAAAACATAAATCTGAAAGTTCAAAATTGACACCGATTGTGTATGTAAAATCAGAGATTGACTTTGGTAAAATTTACAAAAATGAATAAAAAACCTTTCCAGAGTGAAGTGATGTTATATTTATTAATAAATGGGCTGTGGCGTAACAAAACATAAACAAAATAATATGAAACCTTTAATAATAACAACACCAGTAATAGAAGAAAAACCAAAGAAAGAAGAACATAATATTGATAAAAAATTAATCACTTCAGAAAGCGATAAGGAAGAAAATAACATTGGGCTCTTTGATAAAGAAGTTGAAATGATGTTTCATCCTTCGCAATCTTCTTCATCACTGATGGAAGATGAGTCAAGTTCTTCAACATCTTCTTCATATTGAAAGATTCGTGAAAATTGATATGAATAAAAATAAATAAATTAATTAATTATAAAACATATGTTTTTGTGTTGAATAAATTTTGATCTCATATACTTCAATTGGTTTATTAAGAAATAAACCCATAATTAAAATTAAAGGAAAAAAATTCTTTTCACAAAAATGAAAATATTTTAGCGATGGATCCTTTGATAAACATTCTTAAAGATATTGATTGTAATACAAAATTTTATTTAAAAGATTCAATAAATGCTTTGTTAAGGAAATGTTATTTGTTAAGATTGAAACAAATTATAGCTATTCACCTAAATGCATTCTTTCTATATAGAGAGTATATAATAAATTAATGCATCAGTTGAGTTTAGCGCTATTTTCAGTTATTAAATAACTGTTTTTATTCTTTTGGTCACGCATGAACATCGAATTTTAATGTATGAAATGTTGCTTAACGTGAAAGATTAAAAAAAAGATGGATAGAATTGGAAAATTGGGGAACTGAAATATTGTGCTTTTTATAGTAAGATTATTTTTGGTTGAGTTAAGTAATTTTATGTTTTGAAAATTTATGGTGATTATTAATCTATGTTGTGAATTCCGAAGTTCTTTGAACTGAGCTTGTTTTTAGACGCTTTAATAAGTGCATTTTTAAATAACTGAAATCAATATCAATTATTTAATTAATATCGTCACAAAGTATGAATTAAGATATTTAGATGATTAATATTAATTCCTTGTTGCTTAACAATCCATTTTACTGTTTCAACGTAACCTTTATTTAATGCATCTAAAAGTTGTATTAAATAATTGAAATAAATCAAAAAAAAAATTTATGAAATTACTATATTTTAAGCTGAGAATTCCAAACCTATTTAAATAAAGAAATATAAAAATATCATTTACATGAAATTCAATTGCTATTTCATATGCATCTTTAAATAATGAAAGATTTTGTTCACAAGTGAATGATTTCTTCGTTTCCACCTGCACCTGCATGTTTTCCTGTATTTTCTACTTTTGCATTATTTATAAGCAAATATTTAAAACATTTAACTGCTGAAAAAAATGCTGCATAATCAATTAATGTAACATTTTTTTGATTAATAAAATCACATCTTTCATAAAGCGATGGTTTAATTATTTGATTAAATTCAAATTTTGTTTGTGAAGATATTTCTTGATGTTTTTCTATTTCATCATTTCGAATGATTTTTGCAATTTCATTAGGGTTAACTCCTTCTTTAATTAATTTCTCGTGTAGTTCCCAATCATTCTTTGAGAGTTCTTCATAATTTTCCAAAAAAGTATCACAAAATGAGTCATCATGTATTTCTTTATTATCTTTTTCCTTTTTATAATGTGCATCTTTTGTCTGTATAAATATTTTGGTAACTTTTTTATCAATTAAAATTTGTTCTATCATTTTATTATTTAAATAAAATGCTTCTTGAGATCCAATTTTTAATATATATTCACCAAAAATATCAATAATTTTGTAATTATCTTTATTTAATTAATTGCTTGTGTAGTTCCCAATCATTCTTTGATAGTTCTTCATAATTATTAATAAAAATCTACTTGTAATTGATGTGTACCTAATAATGCGCAAAATATAATGATTTATTTTCTATTATAATGTGCATCTTTTGTCTGTATAAATTTTTTTGGATTTGTAACATTTGCTTTCGAATTAATGTTCAATGGGTTTCTATTCGAATGAGTTTTCATGTAGTCATAAAGTTGAATATTTTAGATTAAGCGGCTTAACGTTTTCATTTTTTAAGCAACCGTTTATCTCAAGATAACATTTTTTATAAAAACGGTTCAAATATTTTAGTAAAAGTCATTAGAATCAATATTATTCAAAAAAAAATTAAATATATAAGTCTATATGTATTTTATTGAATTTTTTATATGTAGAGCAAATAAAATAATTGGAAAAGTAAGTTACTTTGTTGAGGTCTTCCATAGTCACTTTTAAATTTTCATGGAAATCCCACCTCCTCCCCCTCCACCAAATATAGTTCCAGATGAAATCATTACAATTGAGAAATTGTTTATAGAATTAAGTGAAAATAATCTTGAGTCAACAGCTAAACACGTTTCAGAACTTATTGAAGTTGATCCAATTTGTCCTTTATTTTACGAATTTTATATTGCACAGTTTATTTGTATGTTTTATTTAACACAAAATCAAAATGCAAATTTATGTATTTCATTTTTAAATCTATTAACAAATATAAAAAATTTAAATTTTTCGAAATTACTTGAAGTATTAACAATATATCTTTATATTGATATCTTTATCAAATAAATACTTATGAATCAGAACGTTTTCTTATAGAAATGAATAAGCATAAAATGATACCAACAAAGATTGCGTATTATGTGAAAAATATTGTAAATAAAGAAGAAAATAAAAAAGAAAATCATATGTTAAAAATTCTTCGAAATGATAAGATAGAAGAATTACAAGAAATTTCAACACAAAATAATTTTAATTTTAACCAAGTACTTGATCAATCACTTTATGAAAACTATTCTTTTATTTATAATCAAAAAGAAAATGTTTCGTTAATTGATTTTTGTGCATTTTTTGGTTCTATTCAATGTTTTAAATATTTATTATTAAATGGAGCAAATGTAAAAAACACATTAAAATATGCTATAGTGGGAGGAAATTTAGAAATTATTCATTTATGTGATCAAAACAATTCAACATTTAATGGGGTAATAGAAACAGCAATTCAATTTCATCAAAATGATATTTTTTATTATTATTATGATAAAAAAATGAATGAAATTGGACAAAGAAAAAACATAATTAACATAGATATAAATGTTTTAGGATTTTTATGTTTGCGATACTTTAATTATGAGATTTTATCCTTTTTACAAAAAGAAGGATCACCAGAAACAAATGTTTCACTCCAAGATGCATCATTAACATTCAATAATCTTCCGATTATACATATGTTTTTTAAAGGAAAAAAATTTCAAGAAAAACTTTTTTTCAAGCTTCTTGAAAATGGTAACCCTATAGTTGTGAAATGGTTCTTTAAACAAAAATATGTTAATATTACTGATGCAAATATTAAATTTAATAATTGTATGTTTAAAATTTAAATTTTTTCAACTTACATTTGTTTGGGCAGCAAAAAATAATCATTTGCAAGTTGTTAAATACTTGCTAAAACAAAAAGATGTCAATATTAATACTAAAAATTTTTATATATTTTACTTAATATTTGTATTGAGAATTTCAAATTTATAAAAAATTTTTGAACTTTATTTAAATTATCTAAAACAGCACTTATGAATGCATCTTGTGAAGGTCATACAGAAATCGTTAAATTACTTCTTGAACAAAAAGGAATTGATATTAATGCTAAAAATATTTATTTTATTAATTTTATATTCCAAAATAATATTTGGAAATTATTTAAATTATCTAAAACAGCACTTATTTTAGCATCTTTAAATGGTCATACAGAAATAGTTAAATTACTTCTTGAACAAGAAGGAATTGATATTAATGCTAAAAATATTTATTTTTTTTAATTAGAATTTATTTTAATAATTTTTTATTTCAAAATAATATTTGGAAATTATTTATATTATTTGAAACAGCACTTATGATTGCATCATCAAATGGTTATACAGAAATAGTTAAATTACTTCTTGAACAAAAAGGAATTGATATTAACGATAAAGATATTATTTATTTTAATAATTTGATATTTCAAAATAATATTTGAAAATTATTTATATTATTTGAAACAGCACTTATGATTGCATCATCAAATGGTTATACAGAAATAGTTAAATTACTTCTTGAACAAAAAGGAATTGATATTAATGCTAAAGATATTTATTTGAAATTGGTCATCAAAAAATCAATAAGACATCTTCTGTTGCTGCAGGTGTTTGTGTTGTTGTTGCTGTTATTGTCGCATGTGCTGTGGCAGGATTCTTTATTTTCCGTTCACAAAGAAAGGCGAAAGTAATTGAAGAAGAAGATCCTATAGAAGCATAAATGAATAAACAGTTTCATGACTTGAAACGCATAAATTTTCTTTATTTTATAATTCATTCATTTAATAAAAATAAAAAAAATTCAATGAAAATTCAATTCGAAATTTACAAAAAATCTATGAACAGATGCGTTGAATCTGTTTGATGTTTGGTCTTGCAGGTTTTTGGAAATATAAGTTTATTGGGTGTAAATATCCATCATTTCATAACAATGTTCATTTGTAAAAATTTTAAATATACATACAGTTTCAAGACAAGAAAGAACGCAACTTATGTTAACATAATGAATTTTATTTCATTTTTTTTGATTAAATTATTTTAATGAAATGTAAAAAATAATTTTTGTAAATTTGATGTCACTTTTGGTGAAATTATAGACCAAATAAGGACAGAAAAAACATGAATTAAAAAATGGCAATATCTTTATTTTGTGCTTATAAGATAGAGTATAAATTACCAAACACTCCAATCAAACTAAAATATATTACGTGATATTTTAAATAACACACCATCCGAATGGAATTTTCTTACGAAAACAATTGTAGTAGTATTAGGTATCGCTGGAGGATTGGATTATTTACATGAGAATAATATCGCACATTGTCATCTTGATGCTATAGCATATACATACGCTCATATCTATATAGAAATAGTCAAATTACTTTGTAATAAATAATAATAATATTATTTTGCATATCAATTTTGTTAATATAGAAATTAAATTCTTCGATGTTAACCTAATTACATAGGAAAAATTGGTAACAGTATTGAACCATAAACAAAATTGATAATAAATTAATAATAATAAATATTTTGTTTCTATAAAAATGATTTTTCAATAACCGATTAATCCAAAGTGTTTTAGACTCATTATCCATCGTTGACGAAACATAAGCATTAAATTCGTTGGCAAAAACGAAATTTCATGTAAAAATAAACCATTCAAATTATTTCAATACTCTACAAAAAGTACGTTACATTATTCTATTTATTAATGTGCAGGATGTAACTTCACAGAACCTTTCCTGTTTGCATTGAATCCACTAAGCTCACCGCGGTAAATACCATCTCTTGCAATATTCTTCTTTTGATGAGTCTTATTATATTTATGCATTGCATGTGCATATTGTAATCTTCTACGCGATCTGGGCGGCTTCTTCGCATTATGTTTGTTGGGATCAATGATTTGGTTCTTAAGGATATTACGCGTGACAGCTCTAAATTCGCCGTCTTTAATCGTGCGAAGTTGAACTGGAATATGTTTCGTTTCTTCAACTGGTTGTTCATTTGCTTCTTCTTCCTCCTCTTCGATTGCTTCAATGACCTCTTCTTCTTCAACTGGTGTGTCAACGCCCAAAAGCGATTTGATTTGTTCGATGTGTCTTAATGCTGGATGATGTGATGACTTAAAACCAGAAGCAACCATATGAAGATAAAAACACCCGTTGGTAACAAGGCTATACAGAAGTTGTTTTCGTGCTTGGTCAGCTACAGTGTCGTTAAATTCAAATTGCAATTCACGACTTGCATCTGTTATATCACGAATAACATTCCTAACAGTCCTTTCAAGATTACGTCTCTGTTCTGCATCGAGCTTTGCTTCAAGATCAGTGATCGAAGATGGAACTTCAAGTGGTTTTGTGAAATGCTTGACATTTCCAAAGATCTTGAAGTTTTTCTGATCAAGAGTAGCAAGGTGTTGATTTTCCTTTTCAATAGCTTCTTCAACTAAGTGCTCTTCGTCACTTTCTGATCCAGAGTCACCATCTTCAAAATATAATTTTTTGTTTCTTCCCCAATTTGTGTTTATTTGCATAACAGGTACTTCGTCGCCTGTTACATTTGGTCTCCTACGTCTTGTTCTCTTTTTCCGACCACTCTTCATCAATCTGAGGTCAGAAGAAACCGTTTAATTCAATGTCTGTTTATTTTTGAATGAAATACGATCAATTTATTCTCAAAAATAAATATCGAAATGATTAAAAGTAAAACACAATTTATTATATCATTAATATTGCTTATTCAGGTGGAACTTTTGGTATTAAGTGACCAGCTTCATTAAAAACGTACAAGCTATAAGAAAATGTTGCGTTTTCCAAGGATAAATATTTTAACCATTTATTTAATCCCTCCAAACTTAACATATTTTTCTTTACTTTTGTCGGGTCCTGTGTGTATAATCCGCAAACAGTTCCATTACAATCGAAATTCATTTTTTCCAAAAATTTCAAATCCTTTAAATTTTTCTTTGTCAACAAAACATTTTCAATGAAAGAAGAATCGAAATCGAATTCATCATCATCAACACTAATATAATTTCTACCAAATTTACCACTTACAGAAGGTAATTTATCATTCATAAGCTGCTGGCACTTTTCGGTTAATTTTGATGCGATTTTGTTTACATTTGGAAACTCTTCTTTATCAAGAGAATTAAGTAAAGGAATTAGTTGGCAAAGTGATGAGTGGAATCGAGTGTGAGTAGTATCAGCTACAGATAAAATTGTTTTTAAGTTAGTTTGATCAAATTTATTCTCAAACCATTTGATGATTTCGGATGTTTCTTTTTGTGGGTTATATAAATGCGTTCGAAGCAAGTTCGAAAAGAATCCAACACTATTCGACGTGAGACCTGAAAGATTACGTGTTACTGAACATGTAGATGTGGAAAGGAATAATACGGGCAAATTATTGTAATCATGTATCAACTTGTTTATACATGAGAAGTAATTGTTTACGTGTTTCGAATATTTGGAAATTTTGGTGAGTTTTGTAAGAGCTGTGAATTCAAGTGGAAAACCACTAGAATCACTTAATGTCGTACCGGATATCCATGGATACGGCTTAGAGGAACCTGCTTTGCCATGGATTAATGGATTTGGAATTTGACTATTAAATGCAGATAGTGAGATTTGAGCGCATTCTACTGCTTTTTCAAGAAATACTCGATCTGATGATAAAGAATATGCACTTATCAAACCACCAATGACATGCGTAATAAGATCATGCGTCGAAATAAAATGGTTGATGTTTGCACAGCTAAATGATTCTGTAACATAATCTCTAAGCTGTTCATACTCTTTGGATGCACCAATAATTAATGCAGTGTCTAATGAATCAATAGCTGTCAAAGACATGTAACTTTGATTTAAACATTGTTTCGTAATTGGTTGATAATAATCACTACCCAAACAATTGTTAACATAGGATTGAATTGACGTTAATGCGAGATTGTAAATATAAGAATTTGTTTTAATTGCGTCAACATTTCCTAAATAAAATGATAAAGCATCAACTTTTGGAGAAGGCAACATTGGGGCTGGAGCTTTGGATAACAAGAAAAATGAGATGCATGAAATTATCAGAATTTCTATAAGGAAAGGTATCAGTGCCCTCATTATAAAGACCGTTAAAAATAAACGTTCTATATAATTGACATTGTCCGTTTGGAAAATATATTGAATACAAATTTATTTTTTCTACTTTGTATTTCATCTTCTATGTATTTTTGTGGCTAAAAAAAATATTACTCTCAAACTCGTTTTTTATTTATTTTTAAGGTAGATGATTTATGTAACTAATTTTTTAAAAAGTTGATAAATATGCATACATTTTTTATTATTTTCTATTTGTATTATTGAATTTCCATTGATGATTGGTAACGATCAACAAATGTTGAACATAATTTTGTGTATTTTTCAGTCAATTGATCAATTCTTTGCTTAACATACAAATCTTTCAACTGTTTAACTTGCTCTTCATTCAAAAGTATTTCACCATCATCTGTTTCTTGAGTTTCCCAAAAATCGGGAACTTTTAATTTATCAATATCAAATGGTCTTGGAATCTCAGATGGATCAGGAAGCACTGAAGTAGAAACTGTTTTCTTCGACTGATGTCCAGTCTGTGATGAATAATTTATTTCTGCGAAATTTTTTTTTGGAAAAAGAATAGCACTGGTGTTCATTGCCTTGACACTTTTTGAGTAAGTTCTAAAACGAACGTTTGTTTACAGTTAAAAAAAAAGTGAAAACCGTTTACTTTGCATGATTGTTGTCTACGCAAGTAGTCATGGCTGGGGACATAACATTCGTGTTTTATCAATCTTGAATGAACTTTATAATTACCCATTAGAAATAGTTACAACAGCACCAGATTATTTGATATATTCTTCATTACAAAAAAAGAGATCAAAACCTTTAACAATTAGACATTTAAAAACAGACCCTGGATGCGTCCAATCAGATCCTTTCACTATAGATGTAGAGAAAACAGTTGCTGCTTGGGAAGAAACTATTGCAAATGAAGATAAATTACTTGAAGAAGAAATAAAAATCCTTCAGCCTAAACAAGTTCGTCTTGTGATATCAGACATTTCTTACTTTGGCCAATTAGTTGCCGAAAAATTAAATGTTCCTTCTATATGTATTTCAACTTTTGATTGGGCATTCATTCTCAAAGATTACATTAAAGAACATCCAGGCCTTGCCAAAGCCATTGACCATGTCCAAGAAATTTCTGCAAGATTTGATCATTGCATAATTCCAGGATCAGTTTGTAAACCACTTAATATTGGAAAGAAGCAAGTTAATTTCCATTGGACATGTCGCAAGCCTCTTATGTCCAAAACCGAGATGCGTCAAAAACTCGGATTATTATTACACCATGATTCCGTTCTTCTCACTTTCGGTGGCCACTCCATCATGAAGCTTCCACAGAGCGTTTGGCAAACCTTTGAGAATTTCCAATTTTTTGTTCTTGTTCCTGATGGTGAATTTCACCAACCGCCGGCCGATAACGTTCACCTTCTATCGAGTGCTGAATGGTCTAAGTATCATGTTGATCTTGTTAACACAGTTGATATAGTCTTTGGTAAGTTAGGGTATGGGCTTGTATCGGAAGCATTGTTATGTAAGACAACTGTTTTATGTGTTGAAAGAAAAGGAAATCCAGAAGGACAAATTTTACGCGATCAATTAAGAATTGTTGTTCCTTACGAAGAGATAACGGAAGAACAATTCTTAAATGGAGAATGGCATGCACTGAATAGATTGGTAGAGATTTATAGAACAAATGAAGAATATTCAGATATTCCTGTGGATGGAGAAATACAAGCAGCAAAGTACATTAGAGACGTACTCGGTGATAAGGAGCCTTTGAATATTAATGTCGATATGAAGAAATTGGCGATTTTGGTACTTTTGGTTTCAGTTTTGTTCTATTTCTTCTTCTTAAGAAAATAAATAACTACAAATACAGTAAAAATTTAATAAATTTATTTGCTTATAATGAAATCATCAATATGTTTTATTAATTGATTACAACATATTTTGAATCAATGTTTTAGATATTTACCAATATATGGAGCAAATATGAAGAATATGTAAATTTGTAATTGCAGGAAACTTAAAGATAATTCATTTATGCAAACAAAATCATTCATTATTTGAAGGGAAATTTGAACCAAATAACATATATAAATGTTTTCTATGACAAAAAACATGTAATATTTTTGTGAATCATTTGTAGAATATTTATATCATTAAATTTAATCATAATATTATTTTTTTATTGTTACACAATATCAGGTTGAAATTGATCTAATTCTAGAGTTGATTTTTTTTGATAATCAACAACAGCATACTAACTATGATTGATTAATATTAAATATATGAATATAAAAATAATTAATATAATAAAAAAAAAGTATTCAAAAACAATACCGTAACAAATGTACATTGTATCTCTTCTAAAACAATAATATATCATTTGATTTGCAATTTATAATATATTCAAAAACATTCGTTAAACGAAAAATTTAATTTCATTTCCTTAAAGTCACGTTACAAATCGAGAAAAATAACAAAATTTATTGTATAGAAAGTGACGTCATCAGTGCCTTTGACACACTCTGTGAAACGGATCCGTTCGTGAGCATTTGCTTCCTTTCCTCCTTCGGCGCGGTCAGCACGTTGTACACGTCGGCCAAGTTCTGATTAAATTTCAGCGATTCGAGCGAAAACACTTTCAACAAATCTCTGATATACGCAATGTCCTTCGCCAAGATTTGCTGTCCTCTATTCGACAACTTCGGAATCAAAATTATTTCTTTCGAATATTCCTGAAGTACGATATTTGCATTTTGTACAAACCAATTATTAACTAAACTTTGTGACAATTCTTGGACTTCACTTAATTGACTTGATAAATCTAAAAATGTTTTGCCAATACTAACAATATAAGATGAAGTTGGTATAGGTTCATCTGTATCGTCCATGTTCCAGGATGCCCCGTCATGTAAACCCTTTAAAAAGTTAACAGCGATAGATGACGATAGACTGATGATATGTGTTTCAATAACCGTTTTTAATTGGTCAATTGACAAATTTCCGATTTCAGCAAAATTTCCAATTTTTGACGCAGTCTCTTCTAATGTAATTAATCTTTTTCCGAGTGATTCTTCAAATACATATAATTTAATGAAGTCATTTAATGTTTCGGTGTAATTATTTTCATCTTCGTTGACATTTTTCTCTTTTGATTCAAGCTCATCATTAATATCTTGAGTTGTCATTGCAATCGAATGTTGGACAAAACTAATCACTAATTTGATACATCGAATTGGGTCTTTAGCCAAAACTTTAATCCAATTAAGAGAATTCTCGGCTGCGGTTATACAATTTGGAAATGTTTCTTTTTGAAACACAGGCGTAGCTTCTACAACAGTTTGTAATGAGTCTACTGATTCTGTGTGACGTGGTGATGTTCTTGAAGCTCGATTCATATTATCCATTGTATTTGATTTTGGCATTTGTTTTGTTTTCCGTGAGATAATCGATGTCAAATATGATTGGAGCTTATCATGGAACAAGTTCTGCACGTTACTAATGCATTCATAGAGAAACACTTCTTTTTTGATATTCCAATCAACGGGGAAACCGTTAACGGTGTCAGAAATTACATTAAAAAGTGACACCAATTCAGAGAATGAATTTGTTCGAAGTAATTTCTTGAAATGCGGATCAACGTATGGCGTTAAGATGTTGGAAACAATTTTAACGAGGTCTACTCTAAGGGAAGGTTGGAAAAATGATGGCTTTAAGTTCAGACACCATTGTGAAAATTTGGTGATTTGTGACGAGATTTGATGAAGACATGGCTTAAGCCAATCCGTAAGTGATAGTTGACCATCATCAAAATCATCAACAATCTTTTTGACCTTTTGCTCAAAGGTTGAAAGTGTTACTGTGTTTAAAAGATAATCAGCTTGAAGAAGATGAGCAAGTTCAATACCACGAGAAAATAATGTGCTGTTGAGCTTTGAACATGAGGATTCAAGCTCAGGTCGGATACGTGTGACTAAAACTTTTTGGATGCTTTCGAGTTTGGTAGTAATTGATTCGAATTTGTTAATTGAGGAAAGAGAATCTGCAGCATGAGATACACTTTGGAATTGACGACAGAGAGATTCAATGTCACCAGTTGAGGCAGCTGTTTGTAATTGTTGAATGTCTTTTTCGATTTCAATTCCATGTTTGAGTTTTTCAGATGCATCACGAAGCTTATCTCTCTTGATTTGAAGACTACCAAGAGCATCGACTTTTTCGTTGACGTTTCCTGTTTTGAATTTATAGCCACTGTTGGTTAATGTTCGAAGTGAATTAGAAAGATCATCAACTGTATTACCTATTCGTGATAAATTAGAGATGGAACTCGGAAGTTCTGAAACTAGATTTTGGATAATTTGATCTGTCTCTTGTGAAATGCTTCGACTATTCATTTGTAATCGAGTAAGAAGTTGATTCACCACCTCCTCATATTGATTAGCTGTTTGCAAGTCTGGGCTGTTGAGATTTGCATTAATCCATTTATCAACATCAAATTCGTCTGAAGCAAAGTCATTCATTTCCAAAGTACATTTTTCACTATGTTTGCTCGAATATTTCCTGTTCACATTTTTATTCTTTCTTTCTACAAGATTCATTAAATACCAGCACACAAATCATTTAAAAAGAGTGCTAGTAAATAATGAATTGTTAATAATTCATGAATCATAAATCATGTAATTTTGGAAATTTAGATTTTTTAAAAAATCAACAAAATAGAACTTAACCAAATTTCAACGCATATCTTTCCACAAAATCATGTATAATAACTTGCCTATTATTAAATTTGCTTGTATGTTTTTTTGGGATTTGCTTTAGAGTTAGTACACTTTTTAGGCGCCAAAACAACGTTAGGTTTGATTTAAATATTTCTATGAGATAATTCAATTTTTTTGGTTTTATCGACCAGATAAAAATACAAAATCTTTTCCAATAAAATGCAACACAATCATACAGCCTTTGATGATGAGATGGATCGCGCTCATCTGCAGACATTAATTGACTCAAAACCTGATATTACTCGAGAGTACACAATAACTGATCTTCTACACAAGATTGATCCGTCTGCATCTCTTGATCCTTTGGCAGAAGAACTTTTACTTGATATAGCAGATGACTTTATCGACTCCATAGTGAACTTAGCTGTAGATTTTGCCAAAAACAGGAAAAGTGAAACAATTCAAGCAGAAGATGTAAATTATATAATTCAAAGAAAGTTCGAAAATTGCTCTTTTGGACCTACAAAAGGAATTCAAAGGCAGCCTGATTTTGTTCCAAATGAAGCACATTTGAAGCGAATTAAAGCTATTCAAGAATCGATACAAAATGAACAGCAACAACAGCTATCTCGACGAAATGAAACGCGCTCAAATACATAAATTAAACGATTATTTTTATAATAGAATATTTTTGCAAAAAATTTTTAACAAAAATCCACAATGACTTCTAAATTTTATCTTTGGATGCAAACAACAGACAGATAATAAATATTGTGTATTTAATGTATTCGTCAATTACTCATAAAATAATATTCCTCATCTGTTGAACATTGTGCATTTAGAATTCAATTTTTTTATTTTTATAAAATGAAATCATTTACTCGTTTTCAAAAAAAGAAAAATATATATTTTTTTTCGATAATTAGATTTAGCTAAGTTTTATTTGGCTCATTTTGTTAAATATGAATTCGAACAAAGTCAGTCAAACCACAAACATCGAAATCAATTTTCCAGAGCTTCTTTCACAATGCATATCTCAAGATGAAAACAAGAGGAATAAAGCACTAGGTATTTTATCATGTCTAAAGGAAAACTCAATATGCGATTATTTACAAAATCTTCATCTAATTTTTGTAAATAATCATCCAAATGATATAAAAAGCATCTCTCTTGTGTTGCTGTACCATGTAATTAAGGATGGAGAAATTCATGATTTACAAAATAATTTTGACATTTTTAGAAATGATCTAGTGCAACTACTAGAATCATTTCCTATGCTCTCTGGAGGAGCATTAGGACAACTCATTCTTTGTTTTCCTGAAGAAATGCTTATTATTCAACAAATAATTCAAATTTTTCAATTAATTGGACCAAGTTATGATCGCTTAAAACTTGGATTTTTATACATGCTTTATGAAATTTCCTATGACTATGAATTTTGTTCACCTGATACTGTCATAAACTTTATTCTAGCAGATCAAACAGATATTTTACCAATTCACATCAAAACTCTTTCATTACTTCTCCAAACCAAAACAATTCATTTGGATGAAAATTCAGTTTCTCAGTTTCTTTATCGTAATCTTTCAAATGTTTCTTTGAAATCAGAAATTTATGTTTTACTGTCAAGTATTATAAAGTTTCATTACATTTTCGTTGCGAAATTCTTCGCTCATTTCATCTCTGCCATTCTCAATGATTTATCTGATGTTTCTTCAGTAATTCCAATTTCCGAAATAATTCGCAAACTTTCAAAATTCGAATCAACCAACTCTATTTCGGATGGAATAATCTCTGCGTTCTTTGAGCCAATGTTAAAAGCACTTCAACTTGCGTACTTCAGGTTTCCTGAAGAATCAATCATCGATTCGATAGAATCAATGATTATTTGTTCTCCACAAATCGCACTCGCTGTTTCACTTCCTCTCATTAGCTTTGATACTGAAGTTTCTTCTTCCTTTTCTTTTCAAGTTCTTTCGAATTTGATATCTTTTTGTGATTGTTCTTCTCTAATTCCAAAAATAATCAACGAACTTAAGTCCAACTCGTTCTTACAGTCACAGCTTGTTCGTACCTCCTTCCTATGGTGCCTTCATTCGCTTTCCTTTGTTGACAACTCTTTTTTCATCTTTGATTTCGTCGGTTATCTCATTCAAATTTTAGCGGTTGAGCCGTTAGCTTCAGAAATCCTCAGAATTTTCGTTTACAACAACCCAACACCACAAAACGAAATTATTTTAAGTTGTTTTATCGAATGTTTTGATAAATCCGAATATTTCATACAAGCTCGAATCACTTCGAATTTAACTAAGATTATTTCACTTGGAATATTTCCATTTGAACATCATCTCCAAAATGTTATTCAATTAACATGTCAAACATCGAACAAAATGAAGCGCTGTCTTCTGTACGAAATAATTGATTGTTTTTTGAATAGTTATGGACAACAAATTCCACAATCTTACATTGACGAAATATTAAAAGTTGCACCGAAATGTATTGAAATAGTAACATCAATTTCTATAATTAATCCAAGTTATTTGAATTATGCGCTCGAACTAATGAAAGAGTCTCCTGATGATTCGATTGATTCTTTTGTCAGAATTCTCTCAAATTTCGATGGCACTTTTGCTATCGTCCCATCGTTCTTTCAAATGCTATCGAATAAACGGGCACTCTTAACGTGCGTTTGTGAAGTGATGGAAGAGGATAACGGTTTTGCCGATAGAGTGTATCGTAACATAGAAAAAATTGTTGCGATTTTTGACCCAAATTTTGGGAATGAAGTACTACATATTGTAGTTTGTGTGATTGACTTAACCAAAGATAATCATCAGCAATGGATCGAACTTGGATTTAATGTAATTCAAAATGCGATTTCACTTGAATCTGATTTAATTGTCGACTTCTTTTCACGAGCAGCATCAGAGCTTCCGCAGGCGCTGATTAACTTTATTTGCTCAGAGAACAATGCGCATATCATTGAATATGTCAAAAGAAATTCACTTGAAGAATTTTATCTAATTCAACAGTCACTTCTATAACATAAAATTATTAATAAAAGCTTTTAGAAAAAACTATTTTTCATGAATATAGCGTATGTTTCGAAATTCCCCAAAATGGTCTTCTTTTATTATAACATATTTGATCTCTTGAATAATCCAGAGATATGATAATAAAATATTATTCTGAGAAACAATATTCAAAAAGTGATTCAAATTTGGTTTAAAATTTTTTGATTTTACAGCTGTTTTCAGTCTCCAACATATTAAATCGATATCAACTAAATCAAGAAAATGCTTACTGTAAGAAGTAAAGAAAATTTAACGTATTGATGATATTTACTCTGCATTGAACTTGGCAACGGCTTTACCACCTTCTGATACTGCATGCTTAGCAAGATCTCCTGGGAGAACTAAGCGAACTGCTGTTTGAATTTCGCGGGATCCAAGTGTGTTACGATCATTCATATCGACAAGGCGGGCACCTTCACGTGCAATACGCTCAAAAATATCTGTAACAAAGTTGTTCATAACCAACATTGCCTTATTTGAAATACCGATATCTGGATGAACTTGTTTAAGAACTTTGAAGATATAAGATGAGAATGATTCATTCCTCTTCTTATGACGTTGCTTCTTTTCTTTTTCAGTTTCGGCTGGGGCTTCTCCTTCAACAGCTGGCTTCTTTTCTGTTGGTGTCTTTGAGGCTGGTTTCTTAGTTGACATCTAGAAAATGAACTCGTTACAAGCCCGCGCTAAAATAGATTTCGATTTTCAATGATGCCGTTTTAGGCCCGTTATATTTGAATAAAAATGTATTTTGAAATGGCGCGAAAAAAATTTGTTGTTGGCGGTAAAAGAATGAGTTCATTTATTTCATATGCCAGCTAAGAAAGGTGTTAAGAAAACAGCTACAAAGACAGCAGTTGATGGAGAACGTGCTCATCCAAAGACAAGATCAAGTCGTGCAGGACTTCAATTCCCTGTTGGACGTCTTCATCGTTTCCTTCGTGAAGGTCGTTATGGAGACCGTGTTGGTGCTGGAGCTCCAGTTTTCATGGCAGCAGTTCTTGAATATCTTACAGTTGAAGTTCTTGAACTTGCAGGAAATGCAGCAAGAGATAACAAGAAGACAAGAATTTCACCACGTCATATCATGCTTGCAATTCGTAATGATGAAGAATTGAACCAACTTCTTTCTAATATAACAATTGCATCAGCAGGTGTTGTTCCACATATTCATAAAGTTCTTCTTGGTCAAACTAAGAAGAAGGAAGAATAAATAAATTAATGTCGTTTCTCGAATTTTTTGATTAAAATAATACAAATAACAAAGATAACTTGAAAAAAGTTCTGTTGGATAAAGAGAAGCCGTTAAGAAAATCAGCACTAAAATTTGAAAATGCATTTTCTCCTTATTAAAAATAAATATTTATTTCAAATATCGAAAAATGGTATTATTTATTAATGATACAAAAAATTTTTTAGTTTTTATATTTTGTAATTACTTTATCACATTCCTTTGCTAATTGTATATTATTTTCATTTAATGCAGCGCTTTTAATCATAAAAATATTTTGTTTTGATTTTGCTATTTTTAATGCATCTTTTAAGAATCCGAATTTAACCAATAATTTGATTTGTAGATCATTTCCATTTATATATTTCAGTATATATTTTGGTAATTCGTTTCTTTTTTTCAACTTCTTTTCAAAGTTTATAAGTATTAATGTTGATATTGTTTCATAATTATATTCCGATAAATTACCTTTTTTAAGATCAATTAAATATTTCGGAATTGCATTTTTCCCAGAACAATAAAGTGTTTCAACAATTTGCTCAATAACAGGACCTAAATAAGAAGGTTTTAACTCTGTAATTTTTGAAGCTAATACAAAATTTCTCGTAAAAAGCATTGCAAACATCATCGGTTTAATTGAATTTTCTGATTGAAACAAATCCAATTTTGAGTCAAAATTCAGATCGCAACGATCACATTGTTCGCAAAAAGCGGTCATCAAATTTGTTTGCGTTTTCAATTTTGAGAGAGAATTGTCAGAAATTTTTTCTGGGATTTTTCCTTTGTTTCTTTCATTAATTTCTTGATCAATCAGTAATTTAAGTTGATTATAATAAAATAACTTTTGTTTCCATGATAGCAATGAAGAATACATTGACGAACATATTAAAATTGCATCTTCATTTTTACCAAATATCGAATAGATTTCAAACAAACTAAAAATTAATGAATTCTTTTCAAGGAAATCGAATAACTCAACAAAATTATTTGACACATTTAAGTTATTTCTAATAATATATTTGAAAAAGTTTGATAAATGTTCTGCTGAAATTAAAGGTTCGAAAATATATTTAATAAAATCATTAAATTCGATTTTAATTTCATTTAAAAGATCAAAAACTTCATTAAAGGAATCATATAAACAATAAAATTTAATTAATTCCAAATCGCCAACAAAATATTTTATAATTTTTGGGATTAATTTATAATTGGAATTATCAATTTTCGCAGTATTTCCTTGAATTACACATATAATTCGATAAAACATTGGAATAATTTCTACATGAAAACAATCCGAAAGAAATAATAACTCCGATGGAATTATATGGAACAAAATATTAATTAAGAAATCAATATTTTCGATTTTATGATTTGTATTTTTTTGAATTTCTAAATATTTAAGTGCAGAATCTGATTGTTGCAAATAAAAACAATTATAACATATTAATGAAATAAAATTCGATACGTTTATTTCAGGTAACATTTCAGTGACTTTAATAATTAAATCAATTTCATCAAATTTATAACAAATATTAATTAATTCCAAAATATCATTTAAATTATAATTAATTTGATATCTTATATGATTTTGTTTTTGTAAGAATAATAATAACCAATTAATTTTATTGTTATTAAAAGAAATTTTTGAAGTTATTTTCTTGCAAATTTTTAATGTTTTTATCGAATTGTTTTCGGATGAAATCGAATTAACTTTTAATGTATTTATAATATTCATTAATGAATTATTAATTTCTGTTTTAAACTCATTGTTATTTAAATAAAAATAATCAAATGATATCTTTTGAATGATGTTAATATCATTTGTAGTTTTAATTTGTTTGATTAATGATTGAATATCAATTTCATCTTTTTTCGTTTCTTTTCCTTTATCAAAGAATTGTTTAACTAAATTCGTTTGATATTTTTCGGGTAAATTAATTAAATTCAAATGTAAAAATGAATTTTCTTCTAAGAAATGAGAAAAGTTTTGATTGTCTTCAATCATAAAAATAATTTTTTCTGTAATTTTCTCATAAAAATATGAAATCAAATTAATTTCATTTGAATATTTATAAGCAATTAAAATATAATTTTGTGATATTAATTCATCAATTATAACATTTGGTGTTTTAGAATTGATGTTATTTTGAATATAATTACTAGAATTTAACTCATATTTTTCTGGGTATAAATAATTCATTTCATAAAGTGATAATTTATTAAAATATTCACTAAATAAATCATCAAATAAGTCAAAACAATGAATTCTTAATTCAAATAAAAAATTCAATGGAATTTTTGAAAGATTCATTGAATTTTCAATTAAAATTTTGATTGAATTTTTTGACAAATTAAACAAATAAATTTCATCTGCAAAATCGAGAAAATTAAATAATAATTCGATTGTAATTTGACATTTTTCGATAATTAAATTAATTATTTCATTAAAAATCTCATCTTTATTATCACTATCAAAAGTTAAATCCTTAATAATATCATTAAATTGCTTTAATGATTTAAAATTATTAAATTTTTTATTTTTGTTGTTTAATATTTCGATTGTTTTACCTATCAATGGTTCTTTCTCTGATATTAATTTGATTAATTCAGGTGATGCGTATGTTAAATCACAATTTATCAATATTTTTTCAATTGCATTTTCACCAAATAAATTATTAATTAACTCCCAATTATATATATTGTTATTGTTATTAAGAAATGTTTCGAAATTATTAACATTTAAATCATAAAATTTTATAATTTTATTTGTTAAAGAATATTTTCGAGGAATATTTAAACTTTTTGTATTTTTATCATCAAACTTTTGATTAATTTCTTTTATAATTTCATTAAAATCTTCAAAAATTATTAAATTTCGTTCAGTTTTTAATAAAATTTTAACATTTTCATTAGTAACAAATTCTTTTTCTTTTTTTACTTTTTGATTTGTTGACAAATATAATTCGATTGGATATAATTTTGTTTTCAATGTTTTAGGAACTTTTTTATTATTTAATTTCATGTAAATACATTGTGTTGTTTGACAAATTTCAATTAATTTATTATCAAAAGAAACAAAACTTTTTGCTAATTCGAAATCTTTATTATCTAATGCTTTATACATAGAAATTAAAGGCGAACTAAACAAATTTTTTAATTTATTAGATCCGAAAACATTTAATTTTTGTAATTTCTTAAAAGAAGAAATAAAATATTCGAAATATTTTGTTATCCCTTTTGCTAATGGAATTATCATTGATAACAATTTCTCAGCAACTTTTATATCACAAATATATTCATTATTTTTATCTTGTAAGAAAATCAATGAAAAAATATCAGTTAAAATTTGCTCAGCATTTAAACAATTTTCTAAGCAAAACTCAAAAACATTTTCATCCAAATTTTCATTACCTTTAATTAATTTTAAAGTTTTTAATATCATATAATATGAATAAATGAAATTTTTATCAACTTTTAAATCATTTTCAGAAATTATAAAATATTTTAATACGGAATAATAATTAATATTCGAAATATCAATTAATTTTAATGTGTTTCTTATTAAAAATGGGAAAGAATGAACAAACAAATCAATTTTATCATGTTTTATAAGTTCATAAATATATTTTAATAGTTTATAATCATTTTTAATATATAAAAAAATTTTATTATTATCATTTTGGTTATTATCAACAATTTGTAAAATGTTATTAAAAAATTCTAAATCGAAATAAATGTTTTGATACTCAATTAAAAATATATATAATTTTAAATTCGGAAATATATTAATAATTTTATTTAATGAATTTATATCTTTTGTTTTAATTGTTTTATGTATAATAGAAAATATATTATCAATAAAAAAAGAATTTGTTGTTAAACAATTATTAACTAATAAAATTAAATTATTTTCACGAAGTATTTGAGAATCATTTGGAAATTGTTCATTAGAAGTAATAATATTTTGATATGTTTTAGAGATATTTTCATTAAAAATTATGTTTGGAAGTTGCCAAAAACGATAAATATTTAGACGATTAACTAAAGGATGTGTTGAAATGTTTGAAATTAATTTGTCGTCAAATTCATTAATAAGTTCAAATGTTGCAAAATCTAAAATTGGAATATAAGTTTCAGATCCAATTTTATCTAGAAAATAATTGATTTCATGGGATAAACATCTAGTAAGTGCAGGATAACCAGAATTTAATTTCAGTATGGATTTGAGGAAAAATTTAAATTGTCGATTGGAAAATTTATCTGGATTAACAAAACATGTGTATAACTTGTTGCACCAAGGCCATCCAATTCGTTTGATCATTTGGAAATAATATGATCTAAAATTAATCTTTGGAAATGGTATATCATTTTTATAAAAATTTGAAATAATGTATAAAAGATAAATAAGCAGTGGTGAATTTTTATCAGTATTGAGGGAATAAAATAATTTTACCACATAATTTTGTAAATCTTCAGACATTAATGAGTAACAAAAAGAAAGATATGAATTTAAAACAACGTGTTTCAGTAATTCTTTTTCTAGTAATTTTAAGTCGGTGATATTTGTGAATGTAATAAATTTATTTGTTTTTTGTTCCAAAAATTCCCCCATATATTCAGATGGAAAAAACTGTAAAGTTCAAAAAGTCGAATTTCTATAGCAAACGATGATCCATAAACGTAAACGATAGAAGTTAATTTCTTTTTTTCATTCAGACCAAAACAAATCTCATGAAATCCAGAAAACAAAGCAATGCACTAGCGATTCTTTTACTTATGTTACTATGTTATAGAATAAAAAAATGAAAAAATGAAATTATTTAAATAATCTCTTCAACTCTAATCATTAGCCTATAGTTATTATATGAAGACGCCTTATCATTGGCTTCAGGCCTACATTCATCGCAATTCCTGAAAAATGGGCACAATACTAATCTCAATTTTGCAGGGCCCTCACAACCACAGACACAACACCCACCATCGCCTCCTTTGGCGCCGCATGGGCTTTCAACAATTTCGTATTCATATGGATTCTTTGCAATGTATATGTAATCTGGGACTTCTGGTTCGAATTCCCTTTTCGTTCCGGTGTAAAAATACTCCCATTCATCCTCAGTCATGAGTCTGTACGGTGGTTTGAGATTTGCTTTTAGTGTATTCGGTGAATAAAAAGTATAAAAATAAATTATTCCATCAATGCAACGATATAAAATATTGCCTTTCTGACTGAAAACTTGAGTTTCAAGCCCATCGTATTGAGGGAAATTAGGGTTTGGCTTGTAAAAATCAAATGGATCAAAACCTTCCTTTTGACTGATGATTTCATTGGTTTGACGATCGACTTTGGCAACTTCAATAGAGGTAGGATGGATAATAGGCTCGACAAGCATGGGACCTATGTCAACAGTTCGAATTGGCGACATATGTCCATTAAATTCTTCGATGAATTTCTGTGCTGAAAATTCAGGTTTTTCACCTTCATATCCTGTTTCATCCATCTCTTTGCGTATCATTTCTATAAACTCTTTTTCTTGATTTAATAAATCATCTGGAACTTTGTCTTCTGATGACCAACCAAGTGTAACTCCTTTGCAACCTGGGACAAAAATAAATACCTTTTCATTGTAAATTACTTGAATATGATCATTTGTATATTCAACTTTGTAATCTTTTGGAAGAATACTAGCCAAAAGTTGTACCTTCTCTTCGTTATTCATTTCATTAAAAGATGGGAGATATAGCTTCTCTATCGAACTCATCAGTTAAGAAGTGAACTAACAAAAGGCATTTAAAAAAGGGAAACGTAAAAAATAAATGATTGAAAAGGTAACAGGAAAAAGTATTGAATTTTTTGCATCTGCTTTTATGGTAAGGCTTTAAATAATTATATCACCTTTTCTTTTCGAGAAAGTGAATATATCAACTCGAAATTCATAAATTCAAAGAAGCAATGGAATCGATATTCAACAAACCTGAGTACAAGAAAAAATATAATTTATTCAACTATAATTATAATTTGTTTTCATTGATATTTTATTTTAATGAAATTATTTAAAGATTATCCAATTATTATGACCTTGAAAATGTAACAGAAAGATATTTTAAAATTCTTTAATAACTCATTAGTCATATAAAAAAGATAAATTATACATATAAATAGTTTAGAAATTAAACATATCTAATATATAACATTACTATATATGAAATATTCCAAAACTCCCGAAAAAAAAATACATACAAAAAATGAACACTTTTATAAAAGCTATTAAATAAATTATCCCTGTATTAATAAAATTTTATATTTAGAAATTGTTTGTTTTTAAAACTATTCCCATTATAACATATGAGATATCTTTTTCAAAAACATAATAATATGAGAAATATTTATTGTTTCAAACAATGATAACAAGGCATCTTCAACTCATGTTTTCTTTATAATTAAAAATTCTTTTATATCAATTTTAATTCAAATTTTCGGAAAATGGTGAAGTTCCATGAGAAATTTCAACAAAATTTTGGTTTGTCGATATTTCAAACCATGGAAGTTTTGCACCATTCAACCTAAAAAAAGAACCTATTCCACTGAGCCAAAAAATCTTGCTCGAAAATAAAAGGTGATATAATTCTTTGAAGCCTTACCATAAAAGCAGTTGCAAAAAATTCAATACTTTTTCCTGTTACCGATTGAAAATGCACAAAAGATCGTTAATTTGTGCAAAAAACACCTTCTACTGAGCATACTTTGGAAGTTGATTTTGATTATTTTTTCATAAAAAAAACATTAATACTTAACAATGTGAATTTGTATTTATAAATATATCTTAATAAATTTTTATTAGGAAAAAATTGCAAACTCTAATGAATTTAAGTCTTGTAATTATTATTTATTAAAAAATCTATAACATCTATAATATATTTTTTTTATTTACAGATACCATCAAGTGTTTTATTTTGATTTAATCTCAAGAATTCTATTTAACCACATTTGATTAGACATTAATATGATCATTATGATAGCATCTGTTAAAATCAAAATGGATAGAACAAAGGAGGGATTAACCCAATCGAATTTATTAATATCCTTATATGCAACAAAGCAGTGTATACAAGTTGCAGAAATGTGTATCAGTGAGAATTAGTAGACCAAGAAAGATAAAAATTCACGCTACAAAATCAACAGTTCGCTTCATTGCTTTTTAATAAAACACGAACGTTATTTTGAAATAACTCAGCACAAATATATAATATATATAATGGACTCAATATCATTCAAATCTTGAATCCATTTTTCAATGCCTAATAAGACAAAAAATCAGAACAACACCAAACATTCGTTCAAAATTGAATTTGAGTTATGAAATTTGTTCCAACGTTGAAGAATGCCATTTCATGTGGCATCATTTACTTGTTTTCGACTTCATTCCATAAATAGAGTATAAACAATAAGGCACAAATTACAAGAACTAAAGAAGACATGAAAAAAAGAGGATCAATATTAACGACAGAAAAAAAAATCAATATTATCAAAATTGTATCAAATTAAATTCAAAAATATATGTAATGTCATATACATGGGTGGAGAGGAAGGGAGTTAAGGGACAATTGGGAAAAATAAGAAACAACAACAACAAAATGTTGACCCATTAATGTGTGGGGAAATAAAAACTATATTCATTGGAATCACTAAATCATTCCATATTTAATTAAAATTTTTTTTACCAAATGATATAACCACAACACAAACTTTGATCTATCTTAGAATCGCATGTAATAAATTTTTTGTTAAAAGGAATTTTGATTTAATATGAAGTTAAAGTTTGAGAAAACAATTGACTAACAATTCTATAAAACATTTATTAATTATGATTTGGAGGAGGTGGCGAAGGAATGTTGTCATTTCCGATATCTGAGTCAGATTCAAATGATATATTTTGATTATTCGTAGATTCCGTGTTTTCTTGAGTAACTTGCTCACTTTGGCTAACGTTTGGCGGATTGTCGGATTGATATGATGATGAATCTGAAAATGAATTACTTTCATAATCTGTCGTTTCATCGGAATTTTGAATGAAATATGACTCGGGAACTTTGTTTCTCGAGACAACAAATGTGTTGCCATCATCTGTTTTCTGATAAAAAAGAACATTTGGATCCTTTTCAATAATTTCTTGAAGCCCTAAGTTTTTCTTCCTTTCATCAGAAAGAAAGTAACTTGATCTTCGAGTAGGTTCGTTTTGATTTGAAATCAGGTAAACATTTTCATTATCTTTGATAAAATAATCATTTCTTCGTTGACTTACTTTTTCAATTTCATTTGAAACAATTTCTTTCCCTTCTTTAATGTAGTTTACAATGGCTTTTGCCCATGTAACCTTTATGAATCTGCCATGAATTCTTTTTTCATTAAAACAATTAATTGCTGAAATCGCACTGATTTTATTTTTAAAGTCAATAAATGCCATTCCTGTGTTATTGCCAGTTGGATTCTTTACGATCTTGATCGATAGTATTTCCCCGCATTGTGAAAAAAAAGAAAATAAAGAATCTTTGTTTTCATTGAAGCTTAAATTAGAAACCATTAATGGGTATCGGTCAAGATCATCTGGAATTGTTTCGTTCAAGATTGTATTTGTCATAAAAAATTGGCAAAAAGCACCTTATAAAAAAGGTTCGAAAAATTTCATTCTAAACATAACTAATATAAAAAATAATTACAAAGCCAATGATAAACTTGAAGGCATCTTTAAAATCAAACAAATGATTTTTTTATTTTAATTATATTTCCTTATTAATTCGTCTAAACTTTACACAATTTTGAAACCTTAATATCAGAAACACCTTTTATCGAACATTATTTTTTATTGGCCATAATCGCCATGCCTAGAAATAATGTTCTATTAATGTTCATCAGATCAGATTAAATAACATACACAAAAAACATTTTTATTCTAAAAATTATTTTTATACAAAATGTACATTGAATAAAAAAAAACACTTCTAATTTTTTCTTTTTTCTTGGAATTTGTCCGGACATCCATCCGTTTTTCAGCCGTTATTTTCCGTTAAATTTTTATTTCCGTTTTTTCAGAATTTTCTGAAAAACCCCAAATTGGTCACCTCACTTTGATGTCAAACCCACGTGTTTACTTCGATGTTTCAATTGGCGGACAACCAGCCGGCCGTATTGTTTTCGAGCTTTTTGCTGACGTTGTTCCAAGGACAGCCGAAAACTTCCGTTGCCTTTGCACTGGCGAAAAGAGCACACCAGCAAAGAAACTTTCTTATAAGGGCTGCGTCTTCCACAGAATCATCCCCAATTTCATGATCCAAGGTGGTGATTTCACAAGAGGAAATGGAACAGGTGGTGAATCAATCTATGGATCCAAATTCGCTGATGAAAACTTCAAGCTCAAGCACACAGGCCCAGGAATTCTTTCCATGGCTAACGCTGGACCAAACACCAATGGTTCTCAATTCTTCATCACAACAGTTAAGACTGATTGGCTTGATGGAAAGCATGTTGTCTTCGGTAAGGTCGTTGAAGGCATGAACGTTGTTAAAGAACTCGAAAGGCAAGGATCTCAATCTGGCAAGACAAACAAACAATGCATCATTTCTGATTGTGGTCAACTTTAAGTAAATCACCAGCAGACCTTCAAATCTTTTTCGATAGAAGCTGTTATTTTCAGAATAAATGTTGATTCCAGCATAAGTAAACGACAAAAGCTATTTTATGTACAACCTTAAATGTGTAATTGGTTCATGAGATATTTCAATTGACAAATTAATATTTTGCCTTTTGAAGAATATTAAAATTTATTGTTCTTTAAATTGTTTCTCTCAGAGAAATGTTTAGTTTTTGCATTCATAAAAGAAAAAATAAATTTTTAATTTCTTATCAAAAATTAACATAAAACTTTCTAGGTAAAAAATTCAACTTTGTTTAAACGAGTTTCAAACAATTCTGCTTAATATGAAAGTATTTCTTTAGAGAACGCGTTATGAATAGTTTTCGGTGATCATTCCGATAGAAACCGTCAGACTTGGGAATTGAATGAAAATCGGAGGTTAGACTTCATAAATGAGACGTCTTTTCGGAAGAAAGAAGGAAGTTCCACAAGGACCATCACTCCAAGAAACATCGGAACAGTTGGGCGCAAAAAGCTCACATATGGACAAAGAGATTAATGAAATTAATGTAAAATTGGCAAAGATCACAAGAGATATGAAAAACCCTGCAAATAAAGGACGCCAAGCTGCGCTCAAAAGACAGGCAATGATGCTCCTTAAACGTAGGAAGATGCTCGAAGCACATCAAAACACATTAGAAGGACAAAGATTCAATCTTGACCAAATATCTTTCACTCAAGACCAAATCCAAACAACAATTCAAACAGCTAATACAATGAAATCGACTGCACAAACAATGAAGAAGCAAATGAAACAAATTTCTATCGAAGGTGTCGAAGATACAATGTTTGATATGGAAGATATGCTTGAAGACGCAAATGAAATTAGTGGATTGCTTGCTGGTGGTATCGGTGAACAATATGATGAAGGAGATCTTGAAGCTGAACTTGATGGACTAATGGAAGGTGACGACTTCTCTCTTGAAGGACTTGAAGGAGATACAGAAGCAACAACTTCAGCTGAAGCAGAAACTGAGCCACCAACAATTACATTCTAAACCTACCATTGATAATAAATATCATTTAATCACTCGAAAATTAGCTTCACCAAAAGCTTTTAGTTAATGGTCATTTGTTTTCGAACTGCCAATTGTGGTAAAAATATGATACATTTTAGTAATGATACTTTTTGACTGTTTAAAAAATATTAATTCGAATGCCTTTAAGAGTAATTCTTTTTATATGGTATTGTGTCACTAACTGTTCAAGTTTTTGAGATGAAATTTAAAAAAATATATTTTCGATATATTCAGATTAAAAATTCTTTAACAGGCAATAAGTGCGAATGTTATTTTATAACATTAATTAATTCATTGGCTTATAATAGAATGAAACCAAAACATTTGAGGAAAGTAAAAATGTACGTTTAAAATATATTGACTATCTTTGTTCAAATAATCTCAAACGAAAAGTACAAAACAAGCGCACAAAGAAACATTAAGTCGACTTAAAAGAGAAAACCAAGAGCAGTTGGATACAATCAATAATTTATGGGAGACACTGAATCTGCCAAAATCACCTGAATCATTTTTGTTCTCTAAAAATCACAATAGTTTGAATACAATACAGAGTCTCAAAGAAAAATTAACTGAAAAGCAAACAAAACTTGAAGTTCTTCGGGAAAAAACAAAAAAATATTTAAAAAGAGCCCAAAAACTCGAGGATCTTATTATACAAAATGAAGCTGAAAAAACAAAAATATTGGAAGATTTTCAAGAGAACGCCAACAAAGCTGATTCAAGTATATCAAATTTAGATGTGATACATACAACAAGAATTTTTCATAATGAATCATATTATGAAGATAACAATTCTATAATAAAGCATAACGAAGAAACGATATCTGAATTAAAGCGAAAAATCGATGATGCGAATAAACTAATTCAAAGGCTTCGAAATGATCAGATCATATTGAAAAAAGCTCTATCTGAAGTGAGTTCAACAGTAAATTCTAATTCTTTAATTAGTTCGAAAAAGGGTTCTCGTCTGGTTTCTTGAGGTTTTTCGAGAAAAACGTCATTGTGAAGTCTGTTTTTTCAAAATAAAAAACAAAAAATGTTGCTGTAAAATAAAGCATTTTTTGATTCAAAAAGTTTTCTAAACCCCTCTCAAAACAACCAGAAAAAACAACCAATTCCTCTCAATTTTTGGGGCGCCTGAGATGATAAACATTGAAAGTTCGGAGGTTTTTCTTTTCAAAATGAGGCCAAACACATAACCAGAATTCGAATGAGTGAAGAAATTGTTCAACAGGCTTCTGATGATATTGAGACACTCGAAAGTAAAATTGAAAAAATGGAACAAGGAATTGAAGAATTAGAAAAAAGAAAACAAGAATGTGAACAAAAAAATAAAGAACTTCAAATTCAGAATTGGAAATCAAATCCAAACAATACTCTTACTAATGACCAATTGGATCAGTTATACACTGAAAGAGAAAGTCTTGACAAGGAAATTAAAAAAGCTAATACAAAAGTCGAATCTCTTTTAAAAAAGGAAAAAAGACAAAAATCTAAAATAAAATCACTTCGAAAAGAACTCAAAACATTGGAACAGTCAATAGATGAAATAAAAAAGGATAAAGAAAAAGTTTTAGAAGTAAATGATAATATTAAAAGCGAAATATCTGAACTTCAAGCAAACATTGATGCTCAAACAAAAGAGTTAGAGAAGTTAAAAGATGAAATGCAACATTTCACACAAAAAAGAGACGCTTCACTCTCATTTCTTCGTGATAATGAACAAAGCAATCATAGGCCAATTACCCAATTTAACAAGAGCGTAAAAGTTTCTTCAGAAATAACAGCAATTTCATTTTCAAATGATCATAAATCTATTTTTACAGCTGACAAAAGTTGTAAACTAACCCAATGGAGTCTACCAGCAGCTGGTGAAATGAACACATGTGCTTTGGATTCCATTGCTCATAATATCGTTGTTTCCCCTGATCAGCAGCTTGCAATTGTTCCTTGCGCTGACAAAACCGTCGAAATTATCGATTTTCTCACAATTCGAAGGAAATGTGAACTGAAAAGCCACGAAGATGAGTGCACTGATGCAGAATGGATTGATAGGAATAGAATCATAAGCTCATCTCTTGATCGTACTGTTAAGATATTTGATATTAATTCTAATTCATGTGTTTCTACGATTCTTGTTTTTGGATCTGGATATTCAATTTGCCCAACAAATAGTGATAATGTTTTTGCTGTTGGTTGCTCAGATGGAAGTATCCGTGTTGTAGATATTCGTGCTAAAAAAGTTGTCCAAAAAATTAAATCTGTTCATCAAAAACAAGTTACATCAGTAATCAAGAATCCTGGCAAAGATACTGTGTTCTCACTCGGATTAGATGGCAATGTTTGTGAAACTAGTTTGTCAGCGGCAAATGCAATCCAAAAATTATCAAATCCAGAATTAGTTATCACAAACAGTTACGCTCGAATTTCAACAGACCCTAATGGTGGCTTTGTGGCTGCCGGATCTAAGACTGGTTCAATTGTTGTTTTTGACATGTGGGATAATTCACAAGAACCATTGATTCTCAAACATCACAAAAAAGAAGTCGTCTGTTCATTATATGCATCAAATGCAATTATTGCTGCATCCGGAACTCATTTGTCTTTTTGGAGCTGAACGCGGATTTAATAAAAATTCGAGTTTACTTATATATCTTTTGTTACAATCAAATTGTAATTGTTAAATTGATTTGTTTTGTTGTTCCAAGTTTCATTCATAAGATTTTGTTCACAAAAAATTCATTTCATTTTCATAAAATTTGCAACGAATAGTTTTATCATTTTCTCCTCTTTATAAATTTTTTAGTTAAAATGTTATGTGATGTATGTGGAGCATTGTTAGAAAATAGTAAATTTAAATTAAAAAATCATCATATTGACTTTCATCATAAATTTCATCCTGGTTACTAATATGATGTGTTTCATTATAATTATTGTGTTTTAGTAAAATTTGGATTTTGTTCAATAATTTTAAAACTTCTATAACATTGATAAAAAATATTAAAAGCATTATCAATGAACCAGCTAATATTCCCGCTAAAACATCTTTTGAAATCTGATTATTAAGTTCATAAAATAAGTTTGTACAGAAAATAAATCGCATATATAAAATTTAAAATAAAATACTTAATATAAATTTTTTCCTTTTGATTCCTATTCAATAAAACAATATCTGAAATTAACTTTATTTTATTAGTTTTAAGGTTACAATTTTTGATGCAGATTCTAAAAGGTTATTGTAAAAACCAAAATAATTTAAAAAAGAACAATAAAGATGCTGTTAAAAGAGAACATAAAAGATTTAATTTTATTTTATGTTTCATTTTAACTAAATGAAAGATGCGAGAAGAATCAGGAACATATGATTTGTAGATGTTTAATCTTATTCTGCTTATATGCAGTGACCTTATCATAATTCTGGAGATGAACATTGGAATAGTCATCAAATAATACAAGGAGTTTCTCTTTACTATGATATTATTCATTAAGAATAAGTAGATGATTTAAAGTTTAAAATAGAAAAATGAAAAGCACTTGATCTTGGATATAATGGAATTGATGTTAATGCAGTAACTAACTTTCAGACTAAAATTTTTTTTGTTTAATTGTGAATATTATTTCTAAATTTGTTTAATATATTTTCACAAAATGGTTATACAGAAATAATTAAATTACTTCTTGATAAAGAAGGAATTGATATCAATGTTAAAAATAATCATTTGTTTTAGTTAAAGTTTATCATAATATTTTAATTTACAAATTCTATTTAAAATTTCCAATCCAGCTATGAGATTAGCAATGAAAAAAGATGACAAAGTAATTTACTTAAAGAAAATAAGTAAATTAAATGAACAAAATTAATTTTTAAATTTATTACTAGCAATTTTTTCAGCTGAAAAAAATAGCGAATATAAAAGTCCTTATTAATGATTGTTAAATGCATTTAACTTATTATTTTAATGATTTATTAATAATGCATAAAGCAATTTTAATTTTTTTTTATACCTTTGAGCTTAATTAATAGGATTATTTTTATTAAAGAAATTTTGTTATTACGAGAACTTTGTTAATAAACATGATTAATCATAGCTTTTTAATACATAAATGCATATATTATATCAAATTATTTTATAAATATATTTTGATGAAACATCGTGTATTTATTTTCATTAATTTGATTTTTTTTAACCGGAAAAGTGGATTGCGCGTTTCTGAGTGAAACACAATCCATCCCAACTTTTTGACTACTCCACTGAAAAATTCAAATTCGAATGTAAATGTAAGGGCACCCCACGAATTGAATTTTTTCCCATTGGACATTGCACATGAACATCGATCCAAATCTTCAAAACGAACTTGCAACTGCTCTGGAGCTGTATCTCGATGAAACTCATGATGGGCGCACACAAGCATTCAAATTTCTCGCGGAATTTCGAAGCAGAAGTATGATCGATTTTATTGTATACCTTATGCTTCACCTTTCTAACCTCCAAACGTCTACAAATTCAAGAACAGTCGCAGCTGTTCTATTATATTCCGCAATATATAAGCGTTCACCTGAGGCACAACGTCATTTTATCCAACAATGGCTCAATGTTAACATCGAAATACGTGAACAACTCCGCTTCGCAGCAACAAATAACTTTGCATCTGATCCTAACTTAACTCTTAGACAACAATGTGCACATTTACTTGGATTATTTTATGCGATTGAATTTTCTTCGTTTTGTATTCGTGACCCTATCAATCCAACGTTCAAATCTCTTTTCATTGAGCTTGTTGAAACCGCACAAAATACACCTGATCCAGAATTGAAATGTCTTTTATATTCATTATTTGCTACATTTTCATTCCATACACAAGAAATCAATCCAAACTGTGCAAAAGACCGAAACATTACTGACATTATAAAGCAATCTCGATTACTTGAAGTATTCCTTATCGGAATGAGGACAATGCACCCAATTGTTCAAAAGGCAGCCATCCAAGCCATGACAGTTTCTTTGTTAGTTCTCAAGCGGGAAATATCTTTTGAAAATAATCGCGATGCATTAATGGTTACACTTTTCGAGATCATTACAGGCAGCCTGGAAGTCCCCGACTTATACATTGCGGGATGTCAACTTCTCAGGAAACTTATTGACTATTGTTATCCTGACGTTATTGCTCATATGAAATCGATCGAAGAAATCACATTAAATGACCTTAGAAGTGGTGTTCCTGACCGTCAGATTCAAGCGTGCTTCATTTGGTCGGTTGTAGCAGAAGTTGAATGGGATATCAATAATCCAGAAAAACATCAAGTCAAATATAAACACAGAGAATTTCATCAACTTGGAGGAGATGGCTTTTCATTGGACGCATTTAGAAATCTATTTGAAAGTCTTGTTTTAATAATGTGTAACATCAATGAAAATGAAACAGATGCCAACATTGGTATTGAGCTTTCCCCAGTCAATGCAGCATTTGTTTGTATTTCCAACCTTGCAAAAGCCATTGATCAATTTGCACTTGAACCAATGTTCAAATTTGTTCAAGCATATGCCGCAGCTCCTGATTGGCGTTTTCGTTACACCAGTGCGCTACTTCTTAACGCAGCTTCTCAACTTCCAAGCTTTACTGATAACATCAAAAATATCTTTGTAGGGTTTGACTTTTTTGTCAAGACTATTGCCGACCCAATCCCACGTATCTCCGAGGTCGCCATGTGGTCTCTCGGCCGCATGATCGAAGAGATCCCCGAATTGGCATCTGACGAGCAGCGGTTTAATGTCATTTGCGATAACGTTCTCCAGCGGCTTAACGTCTCCGAGGAATTAACATCACGCGCGTGCTGGTTATTGGGCACCAGTTTCTGCGCCTTTTCCGCAGAAGAAGTCGAGTCTCCACTCGCAAAGAACTTTGTGAAGTTATCCGAGAACTTATTACAAGTGGTTGACGTTTATGGAGTTACAGCACAAGATGCAGCATTCGGAGCATTGAATAGACTCGTGGAACATACTTCATCCACTTTAACTGCCCCATATAATCTTTTATTCCAAAAAGCAACTGCAAAACTTCAGACATTAATCGAAGATGAAAATGCAATCAGAAACAACGCTAAGTATACACAAGAACTTATTGGACTACTGTCATTAATACAAGCTATAGTTATAAACGTTGGCCCAATCATATCAAGCGTATCAGATGAATTAATGATGTTGTTGATACGCTCCTTGAATTTGTTGGGTGGAGAGTTAGTCTGTGAGGTGCTACCTGCTATGGGTGCTGTAGCTCGAGCAATTGGATCTAATTTTGGAAAATATCTTCAAGTACTCTTGGGCAAAGTATTCGAATATCTATCACAAGAAGAATACGTACAGCCAGCGGCCGTCTTTGTTAATGATATTTTCAACGCGTTTGAATCATTTCCAGATGAGTTAACAAATCAGTTTGTCCAAACCTTATTTAAGGCCTTACAAATGGAGAACCTGACAATACAAGCTCGTCTTGCGACCTTTACAGCGTTATCTGAAATCGCCAAACAAATCGGACCCAAATCAATACCATGGCTTGAAGCATTTTTGGAACTGTTGGAAGAGGAGTCACGGTCAGTCATGCCCAATAACAATGACATTGACCTTAACAATGCCAATACATTTGTCATTGAAGCGTTACAAATCTATCAAACATTAGTCCCAATCTTACAGCAAATACCTAAGGGCGACAGGAAAATACGTAACTTCTTCTACATCTTCGAGAAGATCACGAACTTGGAGAAGATCGACGACGAGATCCTGATCCAGTCCGTTCTTCTGATTCGTTTGATTGCGATCACTTTTGGCAGGAAGGTGAACGTTTACATAAATAAACCGGCGGTTTGGACGATACTGAAAATGGCAAGCGAATCGCAGGAAGAAAACTTGGCATTGCTGGGTACACAAGTGCTGGAAATAGTGCGTCAGTTTTGATTAGTGGATTTGTGTATATGACCATGAAATATGTATCTCTCCTCTTTAAAGTAAATGGATTTTTATATACAATCTTTTGATTTAGGTAAAATTGTAAATAAATTGTGAGCGTTTTAAATTGTTTTTGTACAAATTGCAAATTAAGTGATCAAATTTCAAACAATGTTTTATATCAGATCGAAAATTTATGATATGACAGTGGCGATTATTTATTATAACATGGTGTGATAGTTCATACAGAGGAAAAAAAAAATTTTTTTATGCCAAAAATCCGGATTTTAGTTGACCGAACGATAGTAGAAACTGTTTCCCACAGAAAAAACTATCGTAATTTTGAAATTTCTTAGTCAAAATCAAACATCGTTAAAAAGTGAGGCACAAAAGTGCCAACGTTGTTTTCAGCTTGTTGATGGACCGCTAAGAAATGTGTACGTTTAAATTATAAACGATCGAATTATTCTATCGACCGATATAATAATTTTTCATTTACCCACATTTTAACCGAAAAACAGTCTCAAATTTACCCGCATCGAATTAGGTTATGAAAAAGTTATCCCGCAAAATTAGCATTGAAATTTCAGAAAAGATTTTGTTGTCATTTGCGGAGTCCCATTGTTTTGATAACTTTACGGTGTTTACCCTCGCAAATACAAAATTGTCGAGTACACTTAGAGCTGATCGAAACCAAATTGAGGGATCTCAGAGAAAATTCTTAATCACCAATGAGCCCACTACTTCCCTTCAAGATATAAAGCCCAACGATTCATTCAATCTTGAGATTATACTAAATATCTTTAATTACCTCAAAAATTTACAGCATCCAGAGAAAAAAGGTTACTACATATTTCTATACATGGTGATGGTCACAAATCCAAACCAAGAATATCGTTCATATTCAATAGAAATTCTTCAAAAAATACTCAATTCAAAGCAGAATCATTCATTCAACCCAGTTTACTTTGCAAATGATGACGCGTTTCAAGTTTTGCTAAAAACACTTGAAAAACCTTTAGTGTCACCAGAATATAATATCTCTTGGTTTATCATGAGGACTGTTTTTGAACTAACAGAAAGCCGCACGTTCATATCGTTGAGTATTTACTCACAGATATTTTGTTTTATTGCAAGCAATTTAATACATGCAGATATTTTAGATTCCATTTTTCTTCAAATTGACAAATTGCCCATTGAAATAATTCAGCAGTCATATCAGCTGATATATATGCTTCTTCAATGCCAAGATGTTAATTGTCAAATTCATGATTTGTTATTAATCTCATACTTATGTGATAAGAATATCCCTGTTAATCCCTCTTTTGTTGAGCTTTGCTTCCGTAAATATTATGGGTCTGATAATGAGGATATCATTCGTTGTCTTCTTCGATTATTTCCTCATTTAGATACCAATTCTGAGTTAACCTATATCTTTTTCCAAGCGCTGCTTGGCTTGATAGATTTTAATACCAACAACAACAGTACTCTCCGCTATGAAGCTCTTTTAGCTCTTTTTCAGTCTGTTAAAACTTGGCAAGAACCGCAAAAAAGTGAACTCGTGTCACTTTTACTAAAAAACATCGATAGATATTCATTTCGCGATTTATCTTTAGCGCTTTATTTAATTCTTAAGTTCTCTGACGTTCCTCCGAAAGAAATAGGTTTCTTTCATAAATTAACAGAAGTTGTATGCTCACAAAATAATCTATTAGCTGAAATGTTGGATGGACTATATCGGTTCTTACTAAAAAACGAAGCAGGAGACAACACAGAAGTGATAAATACTTTAAAAGAAATAGAACCACTAATTGCTACAATGCAAGAAGATGAAAATGAAAATGTAGCTGAGCATGCAAAAGTATTATACCCTGTAATACTTAATGTTTTAAATTATATGTAAGCAAAATAATAAATATGTTTCTATACATTTTAAGCATATTACAAAGTTATTTGTTTTGTAGTTTCCTGAAAATTTGGAAATTGGGGCACCCTTTAGGCAATTCAGAAATTTGGCATATTTACAAAAAGTGGTTTTTGAAAAAACCCTTTGAATTAACGGTCGAAAACCATTATTTTCTATTGAATATTTTGTATGAGATCAGTCAATATCAAAATCCAATCAAATCTTTGCATGAAATCAAAAAACAAATGTTAAATACATACAATTTTATTTCTAACATCCACATACAAACAAATAAATCATATTAGTTCTAAAATGAAAGACAACTTAAAGTCAGCTTCCAATCTTCTGCCTTTTTCTTCAGCCACTTATTTTCAGCAATCTCATGGGCCTTAATTCGTTTCGTAGGGTCTCTTTCAAGCATTCTTTCTATGATTGCTTTAAATTGTTTTGGAAGAATAGGAAATTCAGGAAATTTCAATTGGTTATTTTGAACGCATTTTGATATCAACGCTGTGTTATTCCATTGATGGTTACCCTGAATCTTGAGTGCTTCTTCCAAATTATATGGATATTTGCCAAATAATAATACAAATAATGTGACGCCAAGAGCCCAAATATCAGTGGCTTTAGGGTCGTACATATTGTTGGAAATCTCTGGAGCCATAAAAATAGATGTTCCAACAATACCTGATAATTTATCTTCATCTGATGAAAGCTTAGAAGAAACCGAATAATCGCATAACATGAAGCCATCGTTCCAAATCAAAATGTTACCCGGTTTGATGTCTCTGTGAACGATATTCCGCGAATGCATATGTGAGAGAGCTGATCCTATTTGAGATAAGAATAAAATTCCTGAGCAAACTGTAACAACAGGTACGTTTTTCTGTGTAACGGACCCGTGCTTGGCAAGAGGCATAACAGTAATAATGGAATTGTTGTCTTTAAAACAATCGATTAATTTAATGCATCGTGGATGATCAAGATAATTTGAAATTTCGAATTCTCTTGGATAACCATTTGGTCCTAAATGTGGTTGTTCTCTGTATTTTTTGATTGCAAAATGTATTGATGAATTTTCTGTTTTAAAACCTTCGAAAACAATTGCTTCTGCACCACTTCCAATAACTCTATTTATTGTATAACCAGTAATTTCTTCTATTTCAGTGGAATACATCGGATCTATTATTGGTTGTGAAATATCATCAACTAGGGAGGATGCAAAATCATCATAAAATCTGTTAATTGGATTTTCTATTGTAGACAACAAGGGATGGACAGTAAATTCTTTGTAGGGCTGCTCTGCCTCCTTGTTGGCAGAAGCATTTCCTCCCATTGAAATCTAGAAATGTGATATGAAATAAAAAAATTCCGGTTTTACAATTGTAAAGTTTTTCAGATAATAACGAACAGCCCAGTATTCAAAAAAAATGTTTTTCCATAGAAAAATGTGAGCGAATTCAGAGGAATAGTTGCTTTGGTCCATTTGCACGCAATATTTCATATTTAAAAACTGATGTGAAAATTACCGATAACAAAGCTTAAGCTTTTTAAAAACGAATGTTTATTATATTTTGTCATGAACAGTTATAAGAACCATTAATGATTTAGTTTTAAATTTGATTCTAACAGAAAAATACTCTTAGAAAGTTTCATTCTTATTTTAATAAAACTTTTATTGGATATTCTTAATTTATCCTTCAATATTTTCTATAAATTGTTCAAAAGTTGCCATGTGTCCAAGCAATGCAGATTTCATTAACTTATAAGCTGTTACAAATCTCTTTACTCTTATATCTTTTAATGTATTCAAATCAGTTTTCATATGTGACATTATTCTTCCTCCAATTGATAATACTTCATATAAAGATTTTTGTTTAGTTACCATTAAAATAATTGCTGCAGTTAAATGCGCTCCTTCGCCATATTCAGCAATAGCAGACAATGGTGCCAATGCACCTTTTTCTCTATATACTTCAATTAAAATGTATATGAACTCCAACACTGCCCATGATGCAGTAAAACCTTTCATCGTTTGAAAATCAAGTAAATTCGTTGAGACTTCTTTAAATTCATCAAGAGATTGTTTGATAAATTCTACTAATTGACGTATAACTGAAAGTAAAAATGGATGCACCACTTCATCTTCATGTGGCATCCATTCTATTCCTTCAATTGATTTTTGAACTTCTAAAAATTGTTTATCAAAAATATCGAAAATTTCTGGTGAGTTTGCATTTTGTATTTTATTATTAGGATGTCTACTAAGTACAAATGTTGATATTATTTTTGTTGATGAATTTTTAAGTTGACATGCTTCATCAATCATTTTACTAATGATGATTAGATTGCCAATACGTGACATACTATCTAATACATTAAGAACATCATTATCTAAAACAAAATACCTATAAGCTCCTTCAAAACGATCAAAAGCTTGGTCACAACTCATATTAATTGGGTTATCTTTTATACGAATAAGCTTTCCATTGATTTTTTTGTAAAATTTAATAAAAACATTATATAACTCAGTTAGTGTATTAAGAAGTTGTGATTGAAGTATTGGTATTGAACCATCATTTAAAAGCCAAAATAATTCACGGAAATTTTCAACAGTAACAAACATTGATGAATTAAATAAAATTTCCGTCATTAATGTTCCAACATTACCAATATATAAACTTGATATATCTACATTAGGTTGTTTCTTTGGGATAAGTCGATTTGGATTTGTAAGTAAATAAAAGTCTTTGATTAATTTGTTATTCATATGTTCACTAATATTAAACAATAATAAAGATTGAAAAGAGTTTGGCGTATCTGAAGAAATAGCTCTACTAAATAATTCATCAAAAGGCATAATCGGAAGTCCAAAATTAAGAAACATTGAATGTGTATTAAAAAGAATTTTTAATAAATGTGAAACTGATATTATAGAAAGAACTCCAAATTTCTCAGTAATACCCAAAATTTTTGTTATTTCTTGATCAAATAATTCATTAAGACGTTCGGCAATATTTGTTTTTGTATCAACTTGACAACCTAAAATACATAATTGGTTTTGATGCAAAATGTTACCAATATGAAAAGCTATTGTGTTTTCTTTAAGTACTAAAGATCCTGGAGTACGTTTTTTATTTATATATTTTTTCATTGGATATGTTAAATATTGAATTGATGCATATTTTTTTATTGAATGAAAAGCTGAATCAGTAATTAATCTAACAATTGTCATTACACAAATTTTTGCTTCTTCTTTAATTTCTTCATAAATAAACTGTGATTTCAAATATTTTAATGCACATGATGCTGCATCATCATAGATAGATAATGGATAAAATATAGCATTTGTTAATTCAGTATTATAATAATTCTTTATTGCATAATCAGATAAAATAACTGGCAATGATGTAGTAACAGGGAAAAATGAAACTTCATGTAAACCTAAATAATGTTCTTTAAAATATAAATTTGATTGATCAAATACGATATCAATTGTCTCTTGTAATTTTAATAAACAATTAAAATATTTTGTATCTTCAAGAAATTGTTCAAACTCTTTTTTGTCTTCTGAACTTAATAAAGCACTTGAAAAAATTCCCGTTTTCTCATAAAATTCACTTTCAGGATTAATAAAATTCTGTATTTGAACTTGCAAAAGTTCTATGATTGATATGTGTGGAGAACAATCTGTAAATTTAGGTTTTATTTTTCCATATTTCTTCTTTTCTTTGATTTCTAAATCTGATTCATTTAAATTCCCTATTAAACATCGCATTTTTTCCATGATAACACCAAATGTTGATCTAATTTTTTCATTTCTTATTATTGAAATAGGCATTTTATTATATGCAAAGTTTTGAAGATAATTCTGTATGTAAGATGCTATAGATTTCATTAAAAGAGGTAAATTTAGTTGAATTAATTCCTTTGTAGATCTTAAAATGTAAATAATTAAAAGCAAAAGATTTAAATCATTTTTAAGTCCAATTTTCATTGATCTTTGAAAAGGAGTCATTTTTTGTCCTTCCTCTGTATTTGGAGCTACTGGTGGATTTGATAATACTTGTGAAAGTTTTTGTCGTATTGTATTTAAAGTTGATGAAACATGATGTAAAATCTTTATTAAAAACTTAAAAATTTTCTCATCAATACTTAAAGATTTTTTTTTCGAAATCAATATTGTTATAAGATGTGTAAGTTCATTAAAGTTTGTTTTTGATTGCATCATTAAAGTTTCTAGTGAAATAGGTTTGTAATGCAAAGGAGTTACGCTTGATTTTGAATTGATTTTTGTAAGTGCATCTTTTGGGATATTAAAAGTGATATCAGTTGCAAACTCAAATAACAAAAGAAGATTTGGATAATACATAATTAATTTTTGTATAAGATATTTGTGATCATCATGAAATGCTTTAAAAATTGCTTTTCGTTTTTTCTTTTTCGTATTTTTTATTTCCATATTTTCTTTTTCAATCTGTTTATCATATACACGATAAAAGAATATCAATGCATTAATGTATGAATAAAACATATCAGGATAAATATAAGAATCTTCATCAATCTTTCGACGAATATATCTATAGAATATATTAAATAAATTTAACATATGTTGTGAATCATCAATGCATTTAAGTTTTTCTAGAATTGTACTTGATATAATTCTTGTATCAGCAATCCACATACGGATAATTTGAACATCTTGAGATAAGTTTCGATCATCAATAATTTTTAGATATGAAGAAATATCATTTGCAAGTCCTTTTTTGGATGGTGCTATTTGTTCAAGAGCTGTAATTTTAAATAAAAGAAGGCAAATTTTATCAAGCAAAATATCAGAATAAAATCCTTTCTTCCAAAAATCAATATTTGCAAAGAAAATTGCAATTTCACTTGAAATTTGAGTACAATCTTCTTGAACCTTATTAAGGAACTCAAGTAATGGATCTAACAATGAATGTGCTGCTGCTTTTGCTTGTGAAGATTGAAATTCATTTGGTGTAGTAGTAATTCCTTGAAATTGTTTTATTTTTTCAATATAATTAAGAAGTGGAGGCGATTTTGGTCTTAGTGCATATAATTTAGCTAAAAATGAATCAATTATTTTAATTCCATAAGAAATTTCTTCAATCATTTTAATACATTGAGTTGCTGGTAAATTTGATTTTAGTGAGAGATAACGTTTTGATTGTTCATTTGGAATTTTTATGAATTCAGTTAATGGTACAGATCGAGAAACAGTTTCTACAATTATATTTTTTCGAAGAGTATTCCAATTATTGATTTCCTGTGAAGGAGGAATTGATATTGGGGGAAGCATTAATTTTTATAAATTGTATAAATTTTTACAGTGAATTTCTCTAAAAAACTATTATGAGTTTTCAAAAGATTAATCGGGAAAATGGCACTTTATCACTTTTTATTTTAACTTTCTTCAAAATTGACGTTAAAACTCTTAAAGTAAACACAAAGAAAAATTAATAAATTTATTTTAAATACACTTATTTTTGATGTTTTCAATGTGGAACTTATATTCTCATTTGTTTTTTATAACTATGAATTAACAATATATAAATTTTAAAATCATTGATCTTTATGAAACATCATAAACATTTGAAACAAAGCTTTGTAATAGGATATTATCAAAATTGTTAATACATTAATGAAAGATTGCACTTATTACGATATAAATTAATTACTAATTGATTGCAAATTTATATGAAAATCAATTTTTTTTGTCATTTAAAACAAAATTATGAATTTTTTTCCATTTAATCAATTAAATTTATAATTAAAAAACGAAAATTTGAAAATTCCAGAATTTATTTTTGTGATCAATTAGCAACAAAAACTATTGTTCTGTTGTTCATTAACATTCAGATCAACTGAAGATGGTCTTTCAGTTGCTCTTGGCTTTGTGCCACGAATCCTTATTAACAATTCGGTGAATGCATTTTGGATTTGATCAGAATTTTTGGCACTTGTTTCAATAAACATTGTTGAAAGTGATTTTGCAAGTTCTTCGCCTTTCTCGCGCGGGATAATTTTGCTTGGATCTGCTTTGTCACGAAGATCAATTTTATTTCCTACAATCATTGTTTGATATGCTGAATTTGAGTGAAGCTCAAGCTGAGGGATCCAGTATTCTTTAATGTTTTCAAGAGTCTTAATGTCAGTAATATCATAAACGACAATAACTCCATCTACATTTCGATAGAATTGTTTTGTAAGGGTTCTATATTTTTCTTGTCCAGCTGTATCCCATATTGCCAATTTAATGCGTACACCATCGACTTCTATGATTTTTGGTTGAAATCCAATTCCGACTGTTGGTTGACATTCTTCTTCAAAAAGATCTTTACAATAGCGATTTATTATTGAGGTCTTACCAACATTACTGTCTCCAAGAAGGATAATTTTATATGATTCTTGGTAGTCCTGGTTTTCTTCCATCTGAATCAATGATCGGTATGTTTGGCAGTTTTTGGAAGGAACCAAAAAAAAGAAAAATTTTGCATTTTGGCAAAAATTACTTGAAAAAATAACATTTTAAAATGAATTTTTAAGCTCCAAAATCTTGATATTATACAGTTAAGAACAAAACATGAAGATATTATATATTTTTTTACATAGAACCCACATTTTCGATGTTTGGCCGCATGTTTGGGCAATTTCCTGAATGAAAATGAAATGTCTCATAGAAAATATTGAATGCTGACATTTTGTATAAAAATAAACTATAGAAAAACATAAAAATCGCACTTTTATTAAAAATTGCAGCTAAAATTGTACAAAATGTGATATTACAAATTTTACAATTTTATTTTGCTCAATGAAGACAATTCTCCATTTCTGAGAATTTGCCACATAAGGTAGGGGCTGCGGAGTGTGCCTCCCCAGCAACGACGACCCTATTCTTCTGGTAAATCACGATGCATTGGAGATAATTCTGAGAGTTAAAGATTTTTTTAAGTTGTTTATTAGTGTAAAGTTTACAATTTTTAAAGGTGTCTTAATGTCACTTTTTGCGTTCATTTTAAAATTTATTTTCATGCTGTTTGTTGTTGATTACGAATTATTTACTGTACAAAGCATTTTTATTTTAATTTTTTCAGCAAAATTTAGAATTTGAAAAAAAATTATACAAATTTAAAGAGTTCTTTGATTTTTGTTTTAGCAAAACTCATTAATTCTTTTGTTTGGAATACAACCTGCATATGTCATGTGGATTGAATAAATCGTTGTCTTCAAAAGATAAATTCTGCTTCAAGTAACTACTCTTTTTGTAAGTCAATTTGGATTGAAAGAAGTCTATCAAAAATTTAAATATATATTTTAAATATTTTACATCTTGTTAAGGGTGCCCCTTAATGACAAACGAGAGAAGGATTTTTTAGAAATGAATCTTTTTGTACAAATTGTTGAAGCAAAGGACCTTCCCTCCATGGATATGAATGGAAAATCTGATCCGTACTGTAAAGCATATCTTTCAGGTCAAGAGAAACACAAACAATCAACAAAAGTAATAGAAAAAACACTTAATCCAATTTGGAACGAACTTCTCGTGTTTGACCTTTCAGGGACTTCCAAAAATTCATGCCTTTGCATCGATATGAAAGATAAAGATCTTATCACTTCTGAACGAATTTCATCAATCAAAATCCAACTTAATTCGATCACCCCGAACAAGGTGGCCGAACTATGGCTTTCTATGACGCCATACAAAGGCGTCAAAAAAGGAGGCAATCTACATGTTATTCTTCATGTAGCACCAAAAGGCTCAAAGCCATTTGTTGAGATTCCAGAAGTTCCACCACCATCACAGCCAATAACAGAAGATTCACCAAATCCACAGCAATCAAATACAGAGGAAGCATCCTCTCCAAATACATCTGAACCACAGCAAAATGATTCTCCAGAAATCACCCAAACCATCGAAACCACAGAACCCACTGATCAGCCACAGGAAAATACGCAAGATTTAGACAAATCAAATGATAAATTATCCACTGAAGCAATTCAACCTGAAACATCCACTACTCCCTCTTTTCAAGCAGAACCCCCACCAGATGTTGAGCAAAAACCAGAATTTGATTTTTCCAAGTATAATATCTATATAATTTGTTTTACACCAGATGACATCAGTAACTCCACTGCTCGTATGCTGTGCGATAGCATCTCACACAAACTTACAGACAAAGGCTGCAACACGCTTTTCGTTCCCATCTGCTCATCGTTAACCGACTGCAAAGAAATTCTAAACGTTCTCCAAAAAGACGATAAGGCTTTGATGCTTCAAATCGGGTCAACAGAGACCACGAAGCGCATTAAAGTTGTTGCTGAAGCTTTCAACGAAACGAACTTCGTTGTACCAGATGTCCAAGATAATTCACCAATTGGCGAGAAGATATTTGACGATATGGAATTGGGTCAAGTAATACCAAATGAAATAGATTTGGAAAGTATTATAGCATCTACAAGTTGTCCATTCAAATTGTATCATGACCAGGATAGATACCTATTTAATTATCTTTATGCACTTGGGTTAAGATCTGTAGGAAATGTTGTCGGGGGTTGCGTATTTATACAGGTGCCGTCGTTCGATGATATACCAATTAACTTGCAGATTTCTTTTGTGTTTGAGTTGATTGAAAAGCTTCTTCAATTGCCGCAATTTAATTAAAAATATTTTTCAGATTTTACAAGATGATTTTTTGAATTGAATTTTTTTTATTCAATTTTGATCAATGCGAAACGACAATTATCACATTCAATTTTTTTAATTTAATTTTATATGATACAAAACGGCACTTATTTTATTCAATTTTATTAATTTAATTTCACTTGGCGTAGAGAGTCACTACTTATCGAAAAAAAATTTTAAAGCATAAACTATACAATATCGTTTCTATCGTTATGTAAAATTTACAAAAAGTCGAGTGAAAAAAATAAATGATCAGTGATCATAAGCACGTTAAAAATGTCACTTTTAGGTGGTTTCCGATAAAATTCTACTCAAAATCTCTGATCGGAAAGAAAAAAAAAATGATCAATGATAAAAAGGGGAGCTATTGAGATTCCATACAAATATTTTGTATTATGGGACTAAAAATAATAAGGTGTACTCAATAGATTTCCATTAAACTTTAAGAGAAAATAATACTATGAATAATAATTAATTTTTTGTTGTTATGAATTTTTCATCATTTTTTTCACAAAAATTATCAAATTATATGAAAATCATACAATGAAATATGATATAAAATATTCTATTTATCAAATTTTGATTCATATATTAAATAATATTAATCAAATGAAATGCGTTAATAATAATATATGAAAACAAACTGAATTTAGGAAATGTTTATTTCAATATTTAAATATTAACTCTTTTATCCTTGAGAATCTTTTAATTTTATTATGTCGTCACATTTATGATGTTGAATTTTGTCTGTAAATAATCGAATAATTTCTGCATTTTTCTTTTCTGATGATATCATAAGCGCTGTTTTATATGTTTATAAGTAATTCCAAATGTTTATATTAAATTTCATATTTTTTTAAAATATTTTAAATAAAACAAATAAATATCTTTAGCATTAATATCAATTCCTTCTTGTTCAAGAAGTAATTTAACTATTTCTGTATAACCATTTCTAGATGCGATGATAAGTGCTGTCCATAATAATTTAAATAATTTCCAAATATTATTTTGAAATATCAAATACTTAAAACAAATATTAAATAAAACAAATAAATATCTTTAGCATTAATATCAATATTCTCTTGTTCAAGAAGTAATTTGACTATTTCTGTATGACCATAATAAGATGCTAACATAAGTGCTGTATTAAATAATTTCAATAATTTTCGAATATTATTTTGAAATACAAAATTATGAAAATAAATTTTAAATAAAACAAATAAATATCTTTAACATTAACATTAATCCCTTTTTGCTCAAGAAGTAATTTGGCTATATTATTGTAACCACTTGAAGATGCACAAATAAGTGCTGTACCAAATAATTTAAATAATTTCCAAATATTATTTTGAAATATAAAATTATTAAATTAAATATTAAATAAAATAAATAAATATTTTTAGCATTAATATCAATTCCTTCTTGTTCAAGAAGTAATTTGACTATTTCTGTATGAACATAATAAGATGCTAACATAAGTGCTGTATAAAACAATTTAAATAATTTTCATATATTATTTTGAATTTCTAATTTATTAAAATAAATTTCAAATAAAACAAATAAATATTTTTAGCATTAATATCAATTCCTTCATGTTCAAGAAGTAATTTAACTATTTCTGTATAACCATTTTTTGAAGCATTTGTTAGTGCTAAAAATATTTTAAAAAAAAATTAAAAATTTTTATGAAACAATGAAATATTTTAATAAAAATCTAATGAAATAAGCAAACAATCTTGCTAAAATCAATGTATCTATTGTTAATTAAATAGTTATAAAGTTCCACATTTCCAGAAAAACCCGAAATTTTCAAAAAATCAATAGGAATATGATTACTTTCGAGAAAATATTGAGTAATATATAAATTCCCTGTTATGATTGAAGCAATGAGAATATTTTCATTTATTTTCATTCCTTCTTTAAGTAAAAATGATAAAAGTTCATAATTATCATGTAAAACACATTTTGCTCCTAATTCTTCTAAATTCTTAATTTCTTTTAACTTATTATCATAAAAATATTTAAAGATATCATTTCGATAAAATTCTATCGCTGCTTCATATGCATTATCAAATGTTGAATGATTTTGTTCACATAAATGAAGGATTTCTTCATTTCCACCTGCAACTGCATATTTACCTGTTTTATCTAATTTTGCTCCATTCATAAGTAAATATTTAAAACATTTAACTGAAGAAAAAAATGCTGCATAATCAATTAATGTAACATTTTTTTGATTAATAAAATCACATCTTTCATAAAGCGATGGTTTAATTATTTGATTAAAATCGAAGTTTGTTTCTGATGATATTTCTTGAAGTTTTTCTATTTCATCATTCCGAATTATTTTCGCAATTTCATTCTGATTTATTCCTTCTTTAACATATTTCTGATGAAGTTCCCAATTATTCGCTTTAAGTTTTTCAAGGTTTTTGGAGAAATATTCAGAAAATTGATAACAATAATTTAAAACGAAATGTGCTTTAAAATGTGAAAAAAATAAATTTTTCATATTTTTAGTAATCGATGAGTTAATTAAACCTTTTTCCCGATAAGATAATTAGATTCTTGTGAGTTATTTTTTCCGAAGGAATTGAGAAAAAGATGTCAATTATTTTAACTTGATTTTTTATTTTACATCTCGTTCAATTAAATTCAAAAAACTCAATAATTATATCTATATTTTTCAGTCTTGTTACAAACAAAGTGTAAATGAAACGGCAGATGATCAAGTTGAATGAATACGTTCGTGAATTATCATAAAATTTGCGTAATGAAGAAACAGATGTATCAAGATTGTTTGTATTTATGTTATAAATTATTTCTGTAAGTGCAATTAAGTCTGGAAAGGAATTTATCTTTGATGTGCTCATTCCAATGCTATTAAATAATACTGGAAAAAATTTTAATGGACATGTGACATGAATTTTTATATAAAATTATAATAAATAAAAACATAGAATGAACTTCATGATGAAATCCATTCACATATTTAATTTTATTTGGAATACTTAAATTTTCATTATTCATTAAAACTTTATTATCTTTCTGCCATCCCAAAGGCAGCTCATCATTGATCTCATATACTTGAAGTTTTTCATTAAAATAATACATTCTCTAGTTAATAATTTGTCTTATTTTGGATTTGATTTTTGCTTTCGGCAAAAATCAAATCATCCCAGGTCAAAAAAAGAAAGTTAATCTTCAATTAATTCATATAGTTCAAGAACAAAGGGGGTTATAGTCAAATTTGAATAGTAGGACGAATAAAAATCACACAATTATCATATATCGTTTCCGATAACGAAATCGTCAATGAGGGGATATTGATTTTTTCTAGGAGAATATGTAAAATTGATCATTATATATTAACTACAAATAATTTCTGTTGCGGATTATAAAATATTTTGAATCTGAATTAAAGACATGAATCAAAAAAAAAAAAAAAAAAAAATTACATAATTTGATATGAATAGCATAAAATAAGATTTTAAGAATGGGTTTTTTGCTATCGGCAAAAAACATATCCTAGGTCAAAAAGAATCATAGTAAATTTACTATTCATGAATTACATCGTTATCGGTTAACGATCTATTTGTAGTCAAATTTGAATAGAAGAACGAACAAAAATCATTCAATCAGTTGAAAAGAAAATAGACAATAAAAGGATAATTTTGTCATATAAGATTCGGGAAAAGATTAATACACAGGATGACTGATAATTTTTCAATTGGTTTTAAATTATCATGCGAAGGGGGAAAAAAGTGCTCTTGAAAAAATTCAAATATAAAAAAACTGTTATTCTATTTAAAAAAGTTATCGTTAGAAAGTTTTGTATCGTTTGTACCAATATATGGCCGAATGTGCATTCACATATCGAAAATAACTTATATACGAAAATTACATGAATATGCCATCAATATATCTGAATTTTTTTGAGTTTATTAATATTTGATAGGTTTGAAAAGAATTTTACATCAAGATTTTATATAATTAAATATAATAAATGATATTTCATCATTTTTCAAATAATTTCTGAATTTTTAATTTCTTAATAGATTAAGATATTATTCTTAGTTTTTTATTAATCATAGATGCAACAATGTATTTATATATGATATATCCATAATATCAAGATCGGAGGGTGATCGCTATATACGATTATAATCCGATTATAAGTTATTGATATCATTTTACATGTTCAAGCGGTTCGAAGTCAAATTTGAATGAGTGGACGAATAAAAATCACTCAATCAGCTCGTATCGTTTTCAAAGACAATTTCAGAATAAAACATGCTCAAGAAACGGTGGTATCGAATCATATTTGGAAAAATAGAGGAGAAATCAACATCATTACATAGAATGTACAATAAATTGAAAAATGTAATATATTCAAAATTTGAAAGCACATGGATAATATGAGATAAAAAAAATCGATAAATGTATCTCAAGTCAGAATTTTAAAGATAATTTGCAAATTGCATTTGTATAAATATTTATATTGTATGAAATCGTTATGTTCAGAAAAAAATTTATAGTTTGTACCAAGATATTTCAAGAATGGACTCATACAGAAACTATTTTATTGATTATAAATTATTAATCAGGTTAAATAAGTACATCATCAAGGTATTACGAAAATTATCACATCATTCATTTTTTCAATAAATTTATAAATTCAAGAAAATCAAGATTTCATATAATTATTTGGAATAAATAACAAATCACGATTCTATGATAAAATATCAATATTTTTATTTTTCAACAAACCAAGAATAAATTTTTTGGCTGTTGACAAATTACAATGATGTCAATAAATAACGTATCTTTTTGAGGAAATTGTAAAATTTTGATGGGTGGAAATCGCAAGTCGAGTTTAATACTATAGTATTAATTGAATTGGAAAAACCGTTTTTTATCAATGAAAAATGTTATCGTACATTTAAAACATAAAAAGAAAAAAAATGAAATAGAAGCATTAAATAGAACATTAATTAAATAACAATAAAAATGGATTCCTTATTGTTCCGAAATCATAAGAATCAATATGAAAATAATCATAAAATCATAAGCATAAATGTTCACAAAATACACAAATTATACCTTCAATTGATAATATAAAAATAAACTGCTGATTTATTTATTGGTTACGAGATGTATTTTAGGTGAATATGTATAATATAATATTTTGTACAATGTTTATCCACGGCGAAGAATAAGATATATCCCTTTATCAGTTTTAAATGGATGTGATGTTTCACCAATTTTTAATTGCCATGCTGTTTTTTCAAACTTTTCATCAAATTTTCCCCAAACAACCCATCCTAACTCTCCATCTCTTTCTCTTGTCTCTGGGTCGTCTGAGTATTTATTAGCCATTTCAGGAAAACTACTATCACCTTTCTGAAGTTCTGAAAAAATTTGTTCAGCCAAAGAACGCGCCTCGTCTAATGTCCTAGAAATACCATCACCACCAAGCGAACCCTTGTATTTTATCAATATGCAAAAAAGATACATTGCTGGTGGCCATGGCTTTTTTGGATCTGTTCCAGGATATCTTACAGGGCGAATCCACTGACTCTCATGTGTTTCCGAATTAAAGTAATAGCATCTTCCGGGGTATTTTTTGCTTTCCCTTATCTCCCAAGGATGAGGCAGCTCCATTATAAATTGACTGACTTTGTTCGTTTTAGGCGAAAAAATTTTTTGTTTTCCTTGAAAATCATCGAATACAAATCTTTCGAAAACTCTAAAGCAAAATATTTTATTTTTAGATTTTTTCAGTTGCTTCGAACAAGTCCTTTAAGACAATTGATGGATGTAAATTTTCTTTAACCGTTTCAGTGATTCCAGTCATCACCAAAGCAGACTTTGCACCAATTTTCTTCGCATATTCGATGTCGTGTTCACTGTCGCCGATCACCAAAATACTTTCATAATCTTTAAGATTTATTGGTAATTCAACATTTTCAGGCTTACCTATGATCATTGGATCAACATAAGATGGAACCTTTATGCTAGTAGCAAATGTATATGGACCAGGAATTATTGTATCGGAATTCCATGGAAATTGAGAATCTTTACCAACGCAATAAAATTTACACTTCTGCTCAATAACATACCTTGTCCCAATTGAAGCATGAAGGAAGCAGAAATCAAAATCTTCTGCAACTAATATTGCAGTCACTTTTGGATTCAAAGGAATTTCTTCAATTTTGCAATTAAGATGATCTTTAGTTGTGATGACTTCGAACCCAAACGATTTTAATTCTTCAACAAAAGAAGCACAACCTAATACATAAATTGTTGAATGATTATCGGTCTTTAATTGTTTAGCTGCCATTTTAGCTCCATCAACAATATCGCACTCATCAATATCAATTTTGTTTTCGAGAAGTTTCGAATGTAATTGTTGTGTGGAAAATCTTGTTGAATTTGTAAGTAGTAAAACCTTGTAATTGTTTTCGCGGAGGTGTTCAATGAGTTGTGTTGAGCCAGGAATAAAAGAATCGCCCTTGATCAGAGTTCCCTCCAAATCAACCAATGCAACCTTCATATAATGTCACTTTTTTGTGTGACGATAAGTGTCACTTTTATTTTATGAAACGGTTTTTAAGTTTTGTCTGATTCAAGAAGATATTGAATAGCTTCAGAGGAATCGGTGTAGTTTTCATGAATCATTCTTATGTGTAATAGCTTGGAATATATTTTATCAATTGAGGATTTTGGGAAATTTTTGTTTTCATCATTATTTGATATAACATTAAATTCGTTATTATTATTGTTTAGTGTGGATTGTGAAACTCTGTTTTCGGAGGTTTTTATTTCTTTGTGCTTCTGTTTATTTAGTCTTTCTTTGCTTTTTTCAACGAAATCATTTTCTTTTGATCCACTTAATTCTTTCTCTTCGGTAAAGGATTCATCAGAAGGTATAAAGTTTTTATGCGCTCTTTGATTTATTATTGAATTTGAGATGTGAGATTCAATTTGATTTTTGATGTGTTCCTTTTGGTCCAACAAAGTTTTTGGTGATATCTCAGTGACGCCTGTTTGGGGTGAATTACTATCATTGATTGAACTTATTGAATAATCATCAAGAGATATGATTTGGTGTTGAGAGCTCATAAAAACTTCAAATTCCATTGTCTTTGTCTGCTTTAATTGAGCTGATGAACAGCATTTGCTTGATGTATTGAGTTGAGATATATTTGGATTCATGAGTGAAATTAATAACTCTTCTGATTGGCTTAACGTATCATGCAAATCAGTTAGTTTAATTGGCGAATTTGATTGTGATAATGATTTACATACTTCAATCTCTTGTATTAAAACTATTCCGAGTTTCCTATTCCAATTTCTAAAATATTTATTTAACAAGTTTTTTTGATATTTTTTCTGAAATGCTTCAAAAAGATGCTTATTGTAACGAGAAGTAGGATTGTTTTTTAGCTTTGATTTTGGTGAATAAGTGTGTTTCATTTTTTTCAAAATACGTTAAGAGCTTTTAGCAAAAATTTTCAATTACTTTCAGAAAGAGAACAAATGTTAAACATACAAGAAAAAACAGGTGTAAATGTTTTAAGGTGTAATGAATGTTCTGATTGTACGATTAAGTTACTAATATCACTCAAGCAAATTATATTTAATTTAAGTGAAGAAAACTTTGATTTTTCATTGCAAAATACCATAAAATTATTTGATGCAAATTTTCCACATTCATATAATTTAGTTATTAATAATTTAGTTTATTATGCTTTTTATTCAAAGAAAACTTTAAATATCGATTTGTACATAGATTATTTAGAATCAATTCAAAATAAAGAAGAAGAAATCTACAAAAAGAAACTAAAAATTATAAAATCTTTTGGAAATTATTTAATTAAAACTCAAGAATTTCGGCAAGAAGCATATTATTTAATTGAGAAAATGATTGAACGAAATTTACTTAATAAAAATATTACCAAAAACCTCGGATTAGATTATTTTGTGCATTACAAAAAGGAAATTTATAGAAAGCCAAATTTTGACATGTATTTAAAAGAAAACTATGAAGAACTATCTAAGAATGACTTTGCGATTCATAAGAAATTAATTAAAGAAGGAGTTAATCCATATGAAATTGCGAAAATAATACGAAATGATGAAATCGAAAAACTTCAAGAAATATCATCACAGACAAATTTTGATTATAATCAAACAATTCCAAAATCACATTATGAAAGATATTCATTTATTAATTCAGAAAATGTTACATTAATTGATTATGCAGCATTTTTTTCTTCAATTAAATGTTTTAAATATTTACTTATTAATGGTTCTGATATAGGAGATACAGGTAAATATGCAGTCGCAGGTGGAAATGAAGAACTTATTCATTTATGCGAGCAAAATAATTCATCATTTAATTATGCATATGAAACAGCAATTGAGTTCCATCGAAATGATATCTTTAAATATCTTTATGAAAATAATTTGGGGAAATATCCATATTTGCATGATGGAGAAGAAATTTTGGATGAATTAGGAAAGAAATGTATAACTTCTTTTAATATTGAAGCTCTTTTATACTTAAAAGAACATGGAATGGAAATTAATGGTATAATTATTAATGAAGCAGCAATAACAGGGAATATATATCTTATTAAACATTTTCTCCAAAATAATCAAATTCCAAGAAATATCTTAGTATTTGCAACAGGATCAAGAAATATTGAGCCTGTTAAATATATTTTAGAACAAAAAGGAATTGATATTAATGCTAAAAATATTTATTTGTTTTATTTAGAATTTATTTTAATAATTTGATATTCCAAAATAATATTTGGAAATTATTTAAATTATTTCAAACAGCACTTATTTTGGCATCTAGAAATGGTTATACAGAAATAGTTAAAATACTTCTTGAACAAGAAGGAATTGATATTAATGCCAAAAATATTTATTTGTTTTATTTAGAATTTATTTTAATAATTTGATATTCCAAAATAATATTTGGAAATTATTTAAATTATTTAATACAGCACTTATAGAAGCATCTTATTGGGGAAAAACTGAAATTGTCAAATTACTTCTTAAATACAAAGAAATTGATGTTAATGCCGAAGGTATTTATTAACTTTTTAATATATTTATTTTAAATTTTTGATAGTTCAAAATAATATTTAGAAATTTTTTAAATTTGATACGGCACTTAAAATTGCATCTTACAAAGGATATACAAAAATCGTTAAATTACTTCTTGAACAAAAAGAAATTGATATTAATGCTAAAAATATAATTTATTTTAATATTTTTATATTTTAAAATAATATTTGGAAACTATTTAAATTATTTGATACGGCACTTAGATCTGCATCATTTCAAGGCAACGCAAAAATCGTTAAATTACTTCTTGCACATAAAGATATTGATATTAATGCTAAAGATATTTATTTGTTTTATTTAAAATTTTTATTAACGATTTTGGATTTCAAAATAATATTTGGAAACTACTTACATTATTTGAAACAGCACTTATGATTGCATCACAAAATGGTAATACAAAAACAGTTAAAATACTTCTTGAACAAGATGGAATTGATGTTAATTTTGAAGACATTAATATTTTTTATTTGATGATGGTATTTATGTTTCAAAATAATATTATTTGTATATAAATTTTTGATAAAAATGTTCTTTTCACTACAAAAATAGGAATGCTTAAAATACTACTCAAAAAAATTGATATAAATGTTAGAGATATTTGTTTATTTTGTTTCATATTTATTTTAATTATAAATTCAGTATTTCTATTTTATGTTTCAAAATTATTTTCAAGAAATTTTCATATTATTTCGAACGGCACTTATTTGGGCATCTGAAAAAGGTTATATAACAGTCGTTAAATTTCTTCTTGAACAAAAGGGAATTGATATTAATGCTAAAGATATTTATTTGTTTTGCTTTATGAATGTTTTAATAATTCTGGATTTCAAAATAATATTTAAAAATTATCCAAATTATTTAAAACAGCACTTATATATACATCTAAAAATGGTCATATAGAAATCGTCAAATTACTTCTTGAACAAAAAGGAATTGATATTAATGCTAAAGATATTTATTTGTTTTGCTTTATAAATGTTTTAATAATTCTTGATTTAAAAATAATATTTAAAAATTATCCAAATTATTTAAAACAGCACTTATATATACATCTAAAAATGGTCATACAGAAATAGTTAATTTACTTCTTCAACAAGAAGGAATTGATACTAACACTGAAGGAATTTATTTTGATTATTTTATATTTCAAAATAATATTTGAAACTTATTTAAATAATTTTACGGTTTTGAAGATATTTTTGAACATATATAATGAAGTCAATGATGTAAAAGGGTTGATTTTTTTTCACCCTGGAGGAAAATTGACCCAGAGTTAAATTTCTGTGTTAATGTATGTAAACAACAACTTTTATTATAATTGTTTGTGTTATTTTGTAGTTATTATTATAACACTACTTATAGTGTTATTAAATGGATTTCGAAACAAAAAATTAGATAATATTAAATATGAGTGTACAGAACAAAATGTAAACGAATAAGAAACTGAAATAAAATTGGCTGATGATTTCAAAGAAGAAAACTTTATGGAACATATGTAAATTTGTTTAAATTTTAAATAAATAATAAAACAATATATTCAATATTCAGATCATTAATTTTATTTTAGATTAAGTATTAAACTTTACAAATAAGTAATCATATAATTATATAATTAGTCATTGTGAAGTTATTTTATAACATTAATTAATGAAGCTTTTATTATTTTGAGTACTATATAACATAAATACACTTTAAAATAAATATAAAAGACATTTTATATGGTTTAGTACACTTGACTCCTCATGTACAATTCTTTATTTATATATTTATTTTAAACAGATTTCTTTTGTCACTTTTATACAAATAAACGTTTTCTTGTCTCATTGGGATGGGAAGTGACATCAGTTCCCCTACAAATTTTTCCGATGTCTATGTTCCTATGGGCGGTATACGTCTCAACAGTGAAAAAGATAAAGAAAACAACCTTTCATCTCAAGCACCACAAAGAACCCGACGAAGTCATATTGTCAAAACTTTTTTTTCAGGTGTATGGTCAGTTGAAACTATAGCATCTGATTTAGCTCCTCCACCAAGAACTGGCCAATTCACATGCTTTTCTGAATACAGAAAATCAACAATAATTGGATTTGGAATTGATGACAATGGCAATTATTACAATGATATATGGCTTTTCGATGTTATTAATCGCGCATGGTCTAATCTCAACCTCTCAGGAATTCCGATTTCACCTCGATCTGGGTCTCGAGGAGTAGCCGTTGAAAACATGCTCTTTGTTATTGGCGGTGTCAATGGCCTCAATTATTACAATGACATTTACTCAATAGACCTTAATACAGGATTCACCCAAATCATTGAAACGAATGGCAATGTTCCAACACCACGAAGCTCCTTTGTTCTTTCTTCATACGGCACTCAACTATTTCTGTGGGGTGGTTACAATGGGACATGGCCCTCCGAGTTATATGTTTTAGATCTAAATTCATTAACATGGGAAATGTTACCTAAAGATGTAATGGGACGTAGTAATTCTGCGTTTGAGGTTGTTGATCATCTTGTTTATATATATGGCTCATCTAAGACAGGTGGTTTACTTGTGATAAATATGATTGACAGATCAATAGAAACTCTTCCAACAACTGGACCAGAACCATCTCCATCACTTCTAGATGCTACTCTAGTTCATTTTGACACATATTTGATGTTTATTGGCGGGAAATCTTCGACGACAACAACATTTTTATATGCGCTTGATCTTAATAAGATGCGATGGTTTATGTTTCACATACTTCCCGATGGTGATACCTTATCTGCTGCTGACGGAACCATTAATGAGCTGGGAATGTTTATGATTCCAAGGACTTACTCATTGAGCGCAGTTTACGATGCATCAAAAAGAGAAATCATCGCCTTTTTGGGGCACCCCGCAATGGAACAGAGAAATTTAACGGTCTTGGGAGTTGGGGAGGCTTTGGCGGCACTTCACCTGAGAAGTGATATGTATGATGTGATTCAGCATCAGGAAAATATGAAATAATGCGTTTTCAATCATTTGTGAATAAATTATTCTTTAAAATTCTTTTGATTTTAATACAAAATCAATTAATTCATCTATAAAAACTCAAAACGCATTAAAAACTCAGAGTTAAAAGAATATAAATTATATTGGAGATTATCATTTGAATATTGTATTTCATTCCAAAATAATACAATTGGCAATAATGTAAATAAAATTGGAGATTATGCATTTTATATATGAATCTTTGGCAAATATTACTTTTTGTGAATATTCATTTTTATTAAAGCACATCATCACAACTTATTACATTTGGAAGTGAAATAAGTTCGTATACATTTAAGAATTACTTTTCATAAATTCCTTATTTTGATGGATAGCTTTTGATAATTGTTATTCATTAGAATAATATTTAGTGATTATTATCCACACGATTTGTTCTATTGCATTTTGTGATTATTTTTTATTAAATTGTATTTATTATTCAGGTAATATATAACCTAACTTATATCATTCTGCTTTTGAAGGTGCCAAAACAAAACATGTATTTGATGATAAGTCATCTTTTGGAAATTTAGATGTTTCCAATGTGATGATTAATTGAATGTGATGATTCAACCAAATTTAGATGATTAATTGAATGTGATGATTCAACTACATATTCTGTATACAGAACGGATTGGTAGAAGTGATAATTGAAGTCGTCATTTTTATCTGAATTTTTATTACAGTAATTGTAATTTTAAGGAGACCTATATTAGCGAAGCAAGATGAAAATATGAAATTAATTCAGCCATTAAATATAGAAGAAAATCAAACACAAAGTGGTGAAATAGAACAAGTTGAACTCAAATAAATGCCAATATGGTTCGATATAAAATATACAACATTCTGTAGCCCTTACATTGATGATACTATTGGTTACTTTTAGAAGAATTAAATTATGTTAAAAATGTTTTCCATAAACGTATACATTTTTCCACCAAACGTTTCATCTTAATTATTAGTTATTGCGGCATTTCCTACATTCATCTTTTGCCCTATTCATCATTTCGTGTTAATTCTTCTTCTAATTTTAAAGGTTGAACAAATTCAGTATGTTCATCTTTCTTCTCTTTGACACTCACAAACCAGATTATGCACTTATCACCTGGTAATTTTAGTTGACCCATCACATTTACTGAATCCTTTTCTAACATTTACTGAATTTACATAAAAAATTCATTTACTTAAACAATAACTTTGCACATTATTTACAATTTACATTCTGTTTATTGTTTACTTACACATAATTTGTATTTAGTCCAATAATTCTTTTTCTTCAGACGTGTCGACAGTATCATCGTTGTAATTCTTAATGTACCTTACTCTGTTCGCTAAATTGTCCCTCGACGACTCTATTGTCCTGATGATTATCACCGGAATCATCGCCAAAATGGAAGTTGCAATAATCACAAACCAGTACATTCCGTTCCTCATCAGTGGAATAGTTATTCCCACCATATCATCTGACAACTTCATCAAATCGATAATTATTGCAGTCGCAGGATATATAAGGATACTCAGCCACACGAACAGGTGGTGCAGCCATGTCCAATATGAGCACATCAATGCAATTCTCAGGTTCACAACTGTTACCACTGAACCGTAAATTGTAATACCAAATTCTTTGAGTCCGATTTGTTGACCATTGTACCCAACGAATGGGTACATTGAGAAGTAAGCCACGAAGAATGAACATAATGCATGAAAAACTCCCAAAAGTATATTCAACCAAAATCGAAGATAACTTTGCATGTATTCCCTTTTCCCGTCGAAATAATAAAGCGAAGGTATCTTCATCATTGAGTCCAAAGGCACATCTCTTTCGAGCCCAGCATAGACAACTGGCGGAACCGATGTGTAAATGACGTTGAACACCGTGTAAAGCATTGAATCGAAAACGGTATTCCCTGAATTACTTGAGAAGAAACCGAACAAAATGTTATTCAATGAAAACGCCATATTCTTATAGAAACTATAGTTGATCAAATCAATGTTACGATAGAAGTTAATTCTGCCATGAACTAGAAGAAGCCGTTTAAGATATCGGAATTGGCTGATGCTATAATCTGAGGCTAAGACTGCTTGACGGCCTTCTTTACCACTTATACCAATCCCAACATCTGCTTGCATAATCATAGCAACATCATTAGCTCCATCTCCAATCGATAATGACAACTTTCCAGTCTTTTCCATCATTATTTTAACGATTGAAGCTTTTTGACTTGGTGATACTCTACAGCAGATGACTGATTGACACTTTAATGATATTTGATAAAATTTATCTTTATGTTCATCCGTTAATAATAGCTCTAACGCTGCACCAGATGCAATTAATGCTAATTGTTTATCATTTTCTTCATCAGTTAAGAATCGATCAATTATTGATATTAATTCATTAACATTTGTTGTGTCTAAGACTATTAATTTCATATCCCCAGACAATAACGAACATGCATATCCAATGTTAATGGCAGTTTCACGTTTATCGCCAGTGATAATCCATACATTAATATGAGCCTTAAGCAATGATTCTATGGTGTCTGGTACTCCTTCTTGAAGCTTATCTTCAATTGCTGTAGCTCCTAAGAGGAAAAGTTCAGATTCAATTTCATTACATACATTATTAACAACTTCATCTCGATTTACAATTGTACAATTCGCATCGTTATAACGCTTGATCCAATCACGAAAGAAGTCTTCGTCAATGATTCGATATGCACAACATAATGTACGTAAACCATTTGCTGAAAATTCTTTTAAGTGTAATTTGGTCTCATCAATATATTGACTGTCTTTAGAGAGTCGTGATAATATCAAATCATCAGCACCTTTACAATATAAGATGATTTGGTTAGTTATTGGATTTCGAATAATTACTGAACTACGTTTTCTTTCAGATGTAAACTCTAAATTAGCTAATATTGGTACTGTTACGTCTTCACCATTAATGCTTATAACGATTTCTTCTGGTCGACGGTTTTTGAACAAATATCCTAAATATGCAGCGGCTTCTACTAATGCACCTTCGTCAGGTGATGATGCTTGGAATGCTATTCCATATTCCTTAGTTTCATCTTTCTCTGGAATAACTGCATGACAACACGACAAAAGCCATAAAAAGTGACTAACTTCATCAGGGACATTGCCACTTTTTAGCATACCAAAGAACTTTTCATCTTTGAATGCTTTACCCGATTTATTAGGGGGGTCCAATTTGATGCCTTGTCTTTTAGCAGCAGCATAAGCAACTTCAGTAGTACCAGTGCCATATTTAATACCACCTATACTACATTGCATAAATTCCATTACGTTCCTAGTTAAGGTACCAGTTTTATCAGAGAAAACATATTCAACTTGACCTAAATCATCCGAAATATTTGTTGTACGTGAATTAGCAAAAGTTTTTAATTCAGGATCATACATTTCGACATCACAATTAACAAACAATGCTTGAAACACACGCACAATCTCAAGAGTCACATACAATGAAATAGGTATAGTCGCATTAATGACGACAAATGATGAAACTAATAATATGAAAAATAAACTTGTCAAATTTCTTTTGTTGTTTTCATTCCGAAAGAAATACCAATGTTCGCCAGAATTAATTTTGTTTTTCTCAAATAAAAAGCCAATGGTGGCACCGAGGAAGCTAAAAAAGATAATGAAGATGAACATAGAGATCAATTTCATGTTAAGACCACGCTCAATTTTCGACCGTTTAGCGCGCGCTTTGTTCGAGTTCATCATAATCTTACTCTCCTTACCGGTGTAGACGACGACGCCAATGGCCCATTGAGTGTTCTTAAGAATGCATCCACGAAGTAGAATTTGTTTGTTGTCAAGTGGATGCTGTGATTCATTAATTATGATATTCCCGTTAAATGTATATAAAAGTTTGTTGGGCTCATCACATTCAATGGTGGACTCAAACGTGGACGATGACTCTTCTGAATTGATATGAAGAGTTTGTGGAATGGCTTGTCGTACTTTAAGATTTGTTTCTCCATCGAGATTACATGTATCAATATAAGCAGTCCCATCTTGTTCATCTGTGGATAAAAGAACAACATCTGCGGGTATTTGTTCGTCTCGATGAATTCTAATAATATCACCTACAAGAATTGAATCCCAACGAGCAGTTTCAAATTTACCATTAATTAGTCTTGTGGCTTCAGATGAATTAATACGTTGATCACTTCTATAACGAAGAATATCTTCAACCGCTTCACGAATAGCTGTGATACCAATAACAATTACAAGAGGAACAACAGCTGCAGCTGCACTAATTGGAGCCCATGGAAATTGAAGAAGACAAACAACAATTAAGAAATAGAAGTTTGCAATTCTTGAAAATTGAAAAAATAAATTTTTGGGTAGAAAAGTTAATACATTATATTTGGTTGTGCATATTTTGTTGGTAGTAAATAAAGGTTTGCCTTTTGCATTAAAGCAATGTTGAACTTCTACAACACGCTTTCGCTCTTCAGACATTATTTCTGCTGCTACGATTAAAATCCTATGAAAAAATTGTGCTCACAATTAAATTCGACCGTTAAAATAACCTCACAACTTGTTTTGAAAAAGTGATCGTAATTCAGCCAGAAATACATTATTAATACATATATATAAATTTGACTTTCGATTTCAGAAATTCGTATATAGCGCATTTGTAAACAGCCAAACTAAATGATTCTTGGTTCGTTAAAAAATTAAAATATTGTAATTTTATCATAAAATCGTGATTTGTTATTTATTCCAAATAATTATATGAAATTTTCATTTTCTTGAATTTATGAATTCAATGAATAATATGATGATTTTCGTAACATCTTGGTGATATACTTTTTTAATCTGTTTGATAATTTATGAACAATGAAATAGTTTCTGTGTAAGTACATATTATTGAAATATCTTGTCATGAACGATACATTTTTCTGATAAAAACGATTATTGATCATTGAATTTATTTGATGTATTTCTTTTTTTTTTTTTTTACCTTTGTTTAATAGCGAAATGTACAATTTTATCGAGTAAATATCTATACAAATTTAATTTGCGTATTATCTTCAAAATATTGACTTGAGATACATTTATCATTTCTTTTATTCCATATGGAACCGTATGAACATGTAAAATGATTTCAAGAACTCTTAATCGTAGATATCGATCATCCTACATTATTGATATTATGGATATATAATGTATAAATACATGGTTGCATCTATGATTAATAAAAAATTAAGAATAATATCTTGATATATTAAGAAATTAAAAATTCAGAAATTATTTGAAAAATGATGAAATATCATTTATTATATTTAATTATATAAAATCTTGATGTAAAATTCTTTTCAAACCTATCAAATATTAATAAACTCAAAAAAATTCAGATATATTGATGGCATATTCATGTAATTTTCGTATATAAGTTATTTTCGATATGTGAATGCACATTCGGCCATATATTGGTACAAACGATACAAAACTTTCTAACGATAACTTTTCTAAATAGAATAACGATTTTTTTATATTTGAATTTTTTCAAGAGCACTTTTTTCCCTTCGCATAATAATTTGAAATCGGTTAAAAAATTATCAGTCATCCTGTGTATTAATCTTTTCCCGAATCTTATATGACAAAATTATCCTTTTATTGTCTATTTTCTTTTCAACTGATTGAATGATTTTTGTTCGTTCTTCTATTCAAATTTGACTACAAATAGATCGTTAACTGATAAAGAGGTAATTCATGAATAGTAAATTTACTATGATTCTTTTTTGACCTATGATTTGTTTTTTGCCGATAGCAAAAAACCCATTCTTAAAATCTTATTTTATGCTATTCATTTCAAATTTTATGAAATTAATTTTTTTTTTTTGATTCATGTCTTTAATTCAGATACCAAATATATTATAATCTGCAATTTATATATGGCAACAGAAATTATTTGTAGTTAATAATATATAATGATCAATTTTACATATTCTCCTATTATAATTCAATATCCCCTCATTGACGATTTCGTATTCGGAAACGATATAAGGTGATTGTGTGTTTTTTATTCGTCCTACTATTTAAATTTGACTATAAACCTCTTGGTTCTTGAACTATATGAATTAATTGAAGATTAACTTTTTTTTTTTAACCTGGGATTTGATTTTTGCCAAATGCAAAAATCAAATCTAAAATAAGATATATTATTAGCTTTGCTTATAATTTTTTTTAATTGACTATTTATTCAATTATACCAAGTTTTTTATAAATAGCTTTCATATATGTATTTTTTATTATCTTTTTATTTCTCCTTGAATTGTTATAAACAACATCAAGTACTATTGTGCTTCGGGGATACTTGTTTAATCATAAAAATTGGTTTAAATAATGAAATTTGCTTTTTTGGCCATTTGTTGCAAAATTGAAAACAACAAACAAATGTTCAAGCAGATGCAAATGGATGATTTTGTTACATCAATGATAAGATATTTTGCCTATTTCATTTACTTCATTAACAAATATTTAAATTTCGAGTTCAAATAATCTTGAATTTCAAATTCTTTGATGATTAGTCCATGAATGATATTTATCAAGAGGATTTACAAAAAAATTTGTTGGAATTAAAATTCCAGCTTAATTGCAAGCAAAAACAATGTTAAAGTATGCTTGCTATAGCATATCTTGAAATAAATTAACTATTTAGAAAAAAAGCCACCGGCGGGACTCGAACCCGCAACCCCAAGATTAAGAGTCTTATGCTCTAGCCGATTGAGCTACGATGGCTTCATTTTCCATCATTTGGATTGAATTAATCTAACTTATTTTCGAAAATTCATTGAAGCATCTTCCAATATTGAAACAGAAAATATACACTATGATTACACAGTTATTATTTATTCTACTTATTATATATATTATTCGAACTTCTTTACATTTATTTATAACAATGAATTTCATACAAAAGATAACAAAACAATAATTATCATAATAATCTTTGAGTTATTGTTGCTGAATGAAAGAAGAAATTGCTGAAAATGAAATTTCAGAACAACAAAATGATAATAACCAAACTACAAACACATTCACAACGGGATATCTATCTCAAATATTGAAGAAGATCCTTTTGCAGATAACTTCAAAGAAGAAAAATTTATTGAGCAAATGTAAGATAAATAAATATAGGGTGTTCTAAATGTGAATCATTTTTAATATGCATTGGTATTATGTGGTAATAATATCTTGTGGCATGATTTATTTATTAATAAATTTTATGGCAGCGAGTTTAAAAATGTTTTCATTAATTATTGTTTATTGTGAAAAGAAAGCACAAATTTCTTTTTCTTTTCAAAATTATTAAATTTTTCCTTCTAATACAATATATTAAACTCGACTTGCGATTTCCACCCATCGATCATATATACAAGTTTAATTTTGCATTGCCAAAAATGACACACAAATTGGTATAAAAAAGAGTATAGTTACCATTATTGTTTAATTAGCTTTCTTTGGAATTGGACCACGGCGGTATACACGGCGCATGTGATTACCACATTCAACAATCTTACCTGAAGCAAGGTATTCTTTGTATTCTTGAAGTGTATATGGTGTGAAGCCAACCTTTGATGAAACAATAACCTTTGATTTTCCTGGGAATTTGAATGATGCACGGCGGAAAGCTTCGATAGCATTCTTAAGGCCATCCTTTGGTGCACGGACGGACATGATGCATTGTGGGTGGTTAACGCGGGAAACCATACCATTTGGCTTACCGAAGGCATGACGCATACCAGTTTGAAGTCTATCTGCACCTGCAGTGGAAAGCATCTTGTTGATACGGAGAACATGGAATGGGTGAAGATTGATACGGATGTGATATGCTTTACCCATTGTCTTCATCATGTAACGGTTTGAGCTAACACGAGCGGCTTCAAGAGCTTCAGCAGAAATGTTTTGTCTGTGTTCAAGATAGATAAGACGAACACAATATGGGAAAACGTGTGCTGTGGCTTGTTTTGTACCAGTTTCATAACGTTGGAGACGTGGATCTGGGACACCACGGCAGAAGCGTGACTTTGGATAAGGAGCACTCTTGAAGTAGCGATAGCAACGAGCTGGACGACGACCCATAAGTTAAAAGGCTCGACCAAACCGCCGCAACGATTAAACATCATTCAAAACCTCAAACGGTCTCAGACAAACGGTCAGAAATTTAAAAAAAGTTTTTTTCGACAATTACTTTTACTTTTGTATCAATATAACTCGCAATATATTTTTAGACAAACAATTCATATATAATTATATTTGCATGGTGACTCTTCTTTGAATTGGATAGATATCTGAAACATCCCAATCTTTCAAAAGTTTAAGCATAACTTTTGAAGACATTGCAGCAAAATCTTTCATTTCAGCAGGATTTAATGTTGTGCAATGCATTACATTCAATCCAAAGATCATTCCAAATACGGATAATTCCTTACCAGAACCAGTGCAGAATCTTCTTATAAACCCAATGATATACGCAAGCGTATTCCGATAAATTTTTGGTAACTTTAACACATATTCAACATATTGGTCTTCGTTTAAATTACGAAGAGAAGATATCTCTAAGAGAGGTTGAGGAAAATCTGCCATTAGTTTCTTTAAAAGAGACGCCAAGTCGAGGATTTCTGTAGATTCAAATATATCATATTCTGCATCAACTTTTTGGACAAGTTCATTCAGAACATTCTTGTCCGCTTGGACCTGGAAGGCTCCGTCAGCTTTGGTGATGCCTCTTTTTAACAAAGTTTCACAAAGCTTATGAATAAATATTGGAACAGGTGAATTAATAAGAGCCTGATTTTGTACAAAGAAAACCTCACTCAGCGAAGATCCGAATAGGAACGGACATCTTTTTGTATGATTTGGTATATTATTTATTACTGAATCAGATAAATCACGGAAATTACTTCCCTTATCGCAAAGGGACATGAAACGAATATACGAAAGTTGAGCAGCTTTAGCAAATTGCTTTTGGGCGGAAAATGAAGAAGATGCCAAAAAAGATTTGATCATTGGACGAATTGATTCTGATGGTAAAAACAGTGTACACATCACAAGGATAAGTTCCCATCCACGGGAGATAATGTTTTGGAACTTACAGAAGTATGTTTGTCTGATCAGTTGAGTATATATTTCGTCAACTAAATCATTTGATTTTGATGCAATGCGCACTAAAGGCATCACCGGATAATATTCCATGTTCTTCGTATAGTTTATAATGAATTCGAATGATTTAACAGCATCTTTTACGTGCTTTGAATCAATATTTAAAAATGGAATTAAATTAACATTTTCATTGTATGATAAATATTCTGCTGATTGTGTACTTTTCTTCTTTTTGCTTTGGAAATATCTGAAATTTTTATGAGCAAAATCTTCAAATGATATTAAATTTTGATCTTCCTTAATTGATGATGGTAAATAAGGTGGAAGAATTGTATGATCAATTTTTTGTGTGCATGTTTCAGTTGATGCAAGTGTCATCTTTTTATTAAAGGTACGTGTTCTAATCTTAGTGTTAGTAACTAGTTTTTTATCATTTAAAACAAGTGCGGATTTTGCTCTAGTGATTTCTTTTTTGGTGTTAGTCGAGTCAATATTAATCTTTTCGAATGTATTTCCATCAACTACATTTGAATCATCAGGAACTTCCCAAAAAACTTTATTTGAAATTGGGTCATGAAAATATCTTTTACCATTGCTTTTAGGCAAGTATGCATAAAAAAGGATTTCATTTCCTGTCGCTCTCGATTCAAGCATTTATTTTTTCTAGTTGTTCCATAGTTTTTAAGAAATATTTCTTTATCACCATTCAAAAAGTAAAACATAATCTGCTCCAACTTAATTTTCAATTAAGAAGGTTGAAACAATGGAATTTACACTTAACTAAGCGGTTATTTGACCATTTAAACTCAGAAAAAGTAGCAAACCAAAATCTTTTTCAATTGGAATCACACAATTCGTTTTCTCAATTTTTTGAAGGTTTTTTTGACAGTTTTCTCATCGGAACTTTAGCTTTGTCATTCGTAAGCAATATTTCAATGAAATCGTCATATAATGATATCGCTTGATATTTGACTGATAAGTATTCATGAATATTTCCACTTAAAAGATATTGATCTTATTGCCTCCTATTTTTTTGAGTTGAAATTTATCCACCTTCATAAAAAGTGAAAAATTTTATGTGCTATCTGAAATTTTAACATACCAGGTTCGAACCCCATACAAAACTTGTGATCAGCTTTTTTTTGTAAAATATTGAGAGGTTTACATCTTCCCTCCGAGCCAACAATGAGCACAGAAGAAGAACAACAAGAAATAATCCAAAAAATTGTTACAGCAGAAGGAAAAAGTACGGGCACATTTTCTAACTATTTCGTCAAATTTGAAGGAAAATCATACGGAAAGTGTCAATGGATTTCAGAAAAAGATTTATTAAAAGCCCCAAATCATCGTTCATTATTACAAGCTTTTAACAAAATTTTACACTACCCAAAAAATCCACCTTTCTACAACCCTCGATATGACATCATTGAAAGAATTATATGTACTCAAGATGGAAAATATTTAGTGAAATGGTGTGATTTGGATTATACTCAGCTTTCTCTTGAAGATTCTGTTCCGGATGAAGTTGCTTTGTTATATGAAAAACGACTAGAATTAAAATATCCAAATACCAATACATCAACAGAAAAGCATATCCTCGAAGTTACACCAAACCCGGATCTAAGCTTATTGGAAAATATTTGTTTTATGAATATTTCTTACATGTATAGCTTTGAAAATGAATGTTCGATAAATGATAATTTTAGTTTCGATGTCAAAAGACCTATTATTCTTCTGTTTGAAAAACTTTTCGAAGCCTATCCAGAAACTGGGCCTTTTCTCATAATTACAGCATCTTCTGGTTTATCTCAATGGATTGATATCCTAATTCAGAATCCAAATTTATCAACGGTTGTTTATGATGGAAGTGAAGCAAATCGCTCAAAGATCAAAGAGATTGACTTTTTTGGTGAAGACAATAAATATAAATTTCATGTCTTATTAACTACACCAGATACTATTAATACAGATACGTTTCTTACTTCACTTCGTTTTGACATTATTGTTAACTGCCAATGTACTTATAAAGCTCCACCAAAACATAATTTTTTAATTTCTTTATCATGCGATGAAAAATTAGTTTCTGATATGATTTTAGAGCTTTCTAATTTTTGTCTTTCTCTTCAAGAAATCATTCAATCTGAAGATTTAATTTCAATAATGAATCATAAACAAAAGCTTCAAGTTGTTGCAAGCAAGATCATTGAAAAATCACAACCAAGTATCCATTATACATATATTGATTGTCCTTTAACACCGGTTCAAAAAGAAGTTATTCGAAGTTTAATTCTTCGATTTGATCCATCAGACGGTTATCGACGGTTACTTGATCAATTCTATCGTTGTTCACAACATCCATTTTTACTTTTTGGGATGGAAAACGAATTATGTGGTGAAGATTTTTATAAGATCTCCACCAAACTTCAAGTATTTATGACACTCTTTCGAGATCAAATGAGTAATAATCAACGAGTTATATTAGTAAGTCAATATGATCAAATATTAGATTTAGTAGAAGACTTAATGACTAAAGAAGATTATTTATGTTCACGAATTACTAAACCTACAGGTGATTATGACAATGATCCAGCTTCATTATTTTTATATAATCCATTAAGTTGTCCCTTATATTTCACCACACTTGATTATATTAATTGCGCAATAATTTTTGATATAAATTCCAAATATTTCATTGAGCAAGTCACCACAAAACGTTCAATTATATCTAAATTCCGGAATATAATTTATCTTCAATGTAATGAAACATGTGAACCATTAATCACCGATCTAAACAATGAAGAAATGTTATGTAAAATTATTGCGTTACATAGTTTCTCACCGAAAGTTATTCCATCAATTGAAAGTTTAATCATTAATTCAACTGAAGAACCAATGAATAACATATCACAAGAAGATTTAAACACAATTTCTATTTTTAATAACGAAAACAATGAAAACAATTTTTGGAATTTATTAAAAGAATCAATAAAAGAACATAAACGAGAACCGAAATTAAATAAAGAACAATGGACTCTAAGAGAAAGAGATCAATTATTTCGATATTTGTTTAGATTTAGTTGGGATCGATGGGATGACATAATGAAATATGGCGGAATATTTAGAGAAAAAAATGATGTAATTAATGCAAGTCGAAGTTTAGTTAAAGAAATGTTACAAGGATTAGACGAATCATTTGTTTTAATTAAAGATATGGTCCGCGAATCGAATAATGAAGACGCAGATAATTATCGACAATTTATGAACCAATCTGTGTTTGCTAAGTCGAATTTTCATGATCTAATTCATGATAAATCATATGAGTTATTACAAAGATTAGAAGTATTACATTACATAGAAAGAGCTATGAGTTTGTCTGGAAATAATATGGACAAATTACAAATCGGTCGAATCGTTGGGAAGAAACCTTCCGAAAATTGGAATGAAGAATATGATAAATTATTAGTAATAGCCGCATACAAATATGGATTCGGAGTTTATGATTTCTTATCAGAAGATAAGGATAAAAGATTTATGGAATTGTTCATGAACGGAAAAATTCAACATCAAATGTTAAACGAACGACTTCTGAAAATCGGAGAAAGTTTGAAAAGAATTAACGTATCGTTTATTCAAAAAGTGGACGATAGCTATCCAAGCGAAGATGAAAACTTCGAATTTGATGAAGAATTCGATGATGATAACCAATTTTCAAGGAGTGAGAAATCAAGGATTTTCAAATATTTGGTTAGATTTGGTATCGATAATTATGAAAAAATGAGAAATGATATTGGATTAAATTCAAAACCTTTAGAAAACTTGAAAGAATATGTTGAAGCATTTATGCAAAAATGCGAAAATGGAACTATGCCTCATGTTACTGCTGTAAGAGTTAAAACTAGAGTTGAATCAATGAATAGGCTTAGATCAATTTTGCAACTTGGAATAGAATTCTTTAAAAGAGCTCCAAGATGGAGGCAATTACCGCAAAGCTGGAATTCTTCTATTGAGTTTTCTTTCTTTCAAGAAATCAAAAATAGAGGAATAACAGCAATGAATGAAATTGCACAACTTGATACATTTAAAACAATAGACTTCCCAGCATTCATATTTAAGACAAAATCGATTATGTTAAGAATTAAATCGTTATATGAATTCTCACAAAAGAATTGGGTATCAAGTAAACCGTCAAAACCCAGACCACCGGTAACCGAAAATCCTTCACAAAAAGATGCTCATTTGATAGCCAAAGTTTTGAATGGCGATGTAAAATATCCGTTTAAGATTTCAAGTTCTTCTTATATCCTTGATATAGGAACTATAGTAACAGATCGACCTTTATTCCATACCCAAACATATATTTATCCAGCTGGTTATAAGTCAACGCGGCTTTTCTCTTCATTAGATGATCCAACAGAAAGAGTTACTTATCTTAGCGAAATCATTGATAATGGAACTGAAACACCAAGATTTAGAGTTACTCAAGAAGGAACTGACCATGTTTTTGAAGGAGATACTCCAACTGCTCCATGGGCAAAAATATTAAAAAAGTTCACAGAAAAGAATGCGAAGAAAGGAAAATCAATTTCTGGTCCAGACGCATTCTTATTAAAATCCCCAGTAACAATTTCTTTAATACAACAACAACCAGGAATCGAAGAATTGGAAAATTATCAAATGAAAAAATATAACTTAAATCCATCACACAATAAAAAGAAGAAATCACGAGCCAAAGTGTTCGAATATGAATTATCAGATGAAACAAGCACCAGCAGCAGTGAATCTGAAGAAGAAGCAGAAAACGAAAAATAGAAACTTTTTGAATATTTTACTCATAAATAAAGAATTGAATTTATTTTCAATAATTTGGTGACTCATCTTCTTCACCGAAGTCCAAAGATCCGTATATTGGGTACTGGTTTTCTTTGACATACTTGCGAATTTTCTTTTCGTCGTTTTCTGTTATCAATGAATTATTTATTGCTTTTTGAATTAAATTAACACAGCTCATGGCATAGAGCTCTTTCCCAGGATCAACAAAGCGCTTGGAAAGCTTGAATATGCGCATGTAATATTGCGATGAATATTTAATATGTGTTGATTCAAATGCTCCTTCCCAGCTAAGAAACAGCTTGAAATAGTTATCAAACTGATCCAAGTCAGTGTTGTATGCTAAAATTTCACCAAATTCGAAAATAGCCAACATTTTGATTTTCATATTTTCATCATTTAATACCAAATTTATAAACAGGTTCAACAGCTTGTCAATATTCAATACCTTTTTTGCTGAACAAAATGATGATAAAGAACTAATTGCAATCTTTCGAACTCCATAAGGATAATTTCCAATTACAATTGAAACCAAATCATTTAAAAATTTGTTGACATTGATTGGGTAATTGTTTTCGTTCATCTTTATCATGAAATCAGTCCATGTTAATATGGAGAATATTTTAAAGAATGGGTGCCGATCCTCAACCGCAAAGTATTGAATAATTTGATTGAACTCATTGAAAATCTGAATTGAATCCGAACTGAACGTCCCATCGAATAAAACCGCAATGTCAATGAATAATTCTTTGTAGTAGACGTTATCGATGTATTCAATGTGTAAATCTTTTTCAATAAGCGATAAGTAGAAATTGACTGCTTCTCTCAATAAAAGTGGCAATAATTTAACGAGCTCCAAAACTAATTCAGGCTTAACATATCTAACCAAAAATTTTAAGATGTTAACAATAAACTTGACTTGCAACATGTCAACAAATTGATCAGAACTTATAATTTTTAGCAAACTATCAAAAACAACATTATAAAAATTGGTATCATATATACAAAATACTATATCTGCAAGAGATGTAAGTGCTGTATGAGATTGATGCTCCAGAGGAATGTCAATGTATTTAAGCAAAGTCTGAAGGATATAAGGTAAATATTTCATTAGTAAATTTGGAACGTATCTCGCAAGAGTACTGAAGGTCTCAAAGACTTCTTCAATAGCCTCAATGTCGACGTTATTAAAAACAAAGCGTTTTGCTGGGTCAGAACTTGGAATAATAATATACGAATCATCAAATGCTTCAATTTGATTTTGTTCGACCATTTCGAAGTTAAGTCCATCAGTAGGTAAATAACTGATCAAAGCGCTAAAGTATTGGTCGATATAAGGTTCAAAATTGTTTCCAAGTAATTCAATGTATTCTTGAATGGAAATGAATCGAGAAGGAAGTCGTAAAATGAATGGCCAAATGGTATTAAAGTATTGGAGTATGGACTCCATATCTAATAAAGACAACATATTTGGAGCATATTTAAATAATACTGAATCATCAGAAGTTTCGAGTACTTTGGATATATATTGAAGTAATGTCATAACTATTTTCTGAGATTTCTCTGGAAACAATTGACATAAATCTGATAATATCATTATTAAATCATGATCAAAACATGAAAATGTTAATTTTGCAATAGGCTCCATGAGTTGAGAAAGAATTATTTGTCCTGCTTCTTGGTTTTTTTCATATTTATATTTCCAGACCAATATTTTTATAAAAGGTATATATTCTTTGGCAAACGGCGAATGGAGACCGTTAAGCAAAAAAGTGCCAAATTCGTTATTTGGCAAAATGACATTTGACTTAAACAAGTTCGAAATTGCTTTAAATGAATTCTTACGAATAATTTCATTGGTAGACTGAACATATTGAAGGGCTACTTGCATTACATTGATGTCTTTTATATATATTATAAAGAATGACGATATAAAAGGATTTGAATTCATGGCTGATTCACGAATAAATGGCGCTAAAGTATCAACTTCATCATCACAAAGACCAAATAACGTCTTCCATTCTTTCTCGGCTTCACTATAAAGATCAGGATAATCAATAGGATTACTAAATGAAACCAAAAATGCATTAAAAAAAGGACTTGGATTCAATTTGAATTGTTTGATCAAGAAGTTACTTAAATAAAGCATTGACCCGAGGATATAAAGACATAATCTTCGAATCAATTCTTCATTCGTTTCTTGAATAATAATATTAAGCAAAAGTTCAACCATTTGTCCAACAATTGGCATAAATGGAATGTGGTTTTGTGAAAATGCGTAATGAAATTCATTAAGTGGTTCTCGAATCAGATTATTTGGAAGTACTGAAAAAGCAGTTGGAACTAATGTAAGAAGTTCATTGGGTTCTTGAATGCATCTAACAATGATCAATTCACAAATAAGAGATTTTTGCAGATATAGAATATTGCTATTATCAAATATTACAAACGGTTTGATGAATTCAAGAATTTCTGGTTTTGGATTCATCGAATAGTATCTAGTAAAAAATTCAAGTCCAAGAATAGGATCTTTTTGGATATATTGAGAAAAATAATGTATTGACTCTTGCCATTGATCTATATTTCGGAAATGTTGAATATAATCTAAAATCAAATATAAAATGTATTTTTTCATGGTCGGATATTTGTTTATAAAATCTGATCCAAAAATTATTAATAATTGATTTTTCATAAAAATATGTGTTTCATAACCAACAATTGACGGATACTTAAGTAATCTACATATTTGGATTATTGCTTGAAATATGATAGAAACATTAGAAGATGTTTCTAAAATCTGGAAAAAAATTTTAATTAGCTCGGGACAATTATTTTTAATTGCTTCTTTGTATTTATTCTCTGCAGTGATTCTGATTTCATTGTTTGGATTTTGAAAAGATTGGAGAATCGCTGATACTGTTTCTAAATCCATTTTTGTATTTAATTTTTGATGTGTTCTTATGTAAAGCATACAAATAATGACTGACTTCGTTCGAATTTTTCTGGTTATAAAAAAACGTTATTAACAATGTCAGGTGGATTTTCGCGTTCTGTATTACGTTGGCTTCAAACTATTGATCTTTCTCAGCCATATACAAACCCTAGAGTTGATTTTGCAAGTGGGTATTTAATTGCTGAAATTGTTACTCATTATATTCCATCTGAATCAATGCATTCTTTTTCAAATTTCCTTAGTGTTAAAATGAGAACAGATAATTGGAATCAACTTTTAAAAATATTTATAGCTCATAAAATTCCAATTTCGCAAGCATTAATTGATGATGTGATTAAAAGAAAGAATGGTTCTGCTGTTAAACTAATTGAAATTTTATATAAAGCATTTACAAAAAGAACACCGTGTCATCATGAAATTGGAAAAATTGAAACAAAACCTACAACGCCTAAAAATAATGTTACGATTCTTACTCCTCCTGACATTCCAAAGAAGCAAGAAGAACCAAAAGTTGAATCACCAACAATTCCTAATCGTAAAAAATTTATTAGTACATCATTTAGCCAACAAACAGATTCATCTGATGAACCTCCACTTAACTTTGAATCAGCAACTATAGTAACAAGTGGACCCAATTTTCTTCAGTTACGTAATACAAGTTCTTTACCTTCTCAAAGTAGTGAAAAAGATCTTGATGATGCAATTGATAATCTTAATCATGAAATGACACCAGAAAACCTTAAATCCTTTGTTAAGTGTATTGAAAATCCACAACAACTTATTTATTTTTTCACAAATTATCCATCAGATATTGTAATTAATTACATTAAAGAATCCATGCCTTACATTTCTCCTTCTCTCTTATCCGCAATCATTTCAGCCGTATCAGATTATTTACTTCCAAATATTGATTTTGAAAAAACTTCAACAAATGATCTAATTGATTTCATTTTTTATCTTTCTCCTGATGATTCCTTTACACATCTCTTTCTTCTTTCTAAGTTTCTTGAAGTAATAGATCCTTCCACAATATCTTCTGCTTTATGGTATTTTGTTCAAAACGAACAAAACTTTACAAAACCGCTTTCTGACTTTTTGCTTCAAAAAGTTGAAGAAAACGTTAACAACGATAAAACGTTTGTGTTACCATTAGTTTTATATCATATGCTTGAATATGATCATGAAACCACATCACAACTAATATCTCATTTCCCACCAACCGGTGATAAATCAAAAGATATAATTCTTTCATTATTATATACACATTCACCAAATGAATCATCGGAATATATTCGAAATATCATTGTTAATGATAAAGAAGGAAATATTTCAGCATTCATTTTAAATGAACTTCTTCATAATAGTGACTTTCCGAAGTCCGAATTTGTTAATTTTTTAATGTGTGTTTCTAATCCTTCATTTCTTATAACTAATCAATTCATTATTCATATCAATGATCATGAAGAAATTATTTCTCCTTTAATTAATCAACTTAATCCTCTCGAAATTGTTTCTTTAATTTGTGACAATGTAATTAAAACGCAGCCTGATTCTATAGATAAAGAAATCGTTGTTATGTCAGTTTTGATGGAGAAAATAAACGTTGAAAATGAGGACGTTAACAAATGGAACGATATCTTTCAAAAAGTTCACGAGTATTTGTATTTGGCTTTTTGTGATAAAAACGTTTGTAAACAGTCTTCAAAGGTCTGTTTGATTTTTTATAAACTATTGAAAAATAAGGTCTTCCAAACGTTCTCCAACTTGTTCAAAGCACTTAATTTCGTTTTCCCTGCAAATAGCCCTAAAATTTGTAAAACAAACGCATTGGATTTCTTAAAGACAGCTGCAAATATAAGTCCAATGTTCTCGCAAACAGTTCTCAAATTGATAATGAACTTCCCGGCAAAAATGAATACAGATTTGGACAAACTCGTTGTAACGTTGAAGAAAGTTAGAAAATAATAAATGTTTTTTGGTTTTTATTCCGAAAGTTTTTTTTTAAATATATTTTGTATGTGCTAAGTGATTAAAAAAATTATTAACAAAAAAAATCACTTGGAGTGCTTCCAACGAATCACTAAAAATATTATGATTATAGTCACTATTGCACATATAAAGAATAGTCCTCTTCCTGATGATAACTCCTTTAAAATAACATTAATGGTGTCGTTTGATTCCTCTGTCATTGTTGTTAATGGCGACATATTATCATTTGCATGCCTGAGAATTGCACCTTGTGATCGAATTCTAGCCAATGTTTCTGTTCCGGTATTGAGAGCATCTTCAGCAACTTTTCGGCTATAATCCATACTTTCTTTGATTTTTCTTTGAAGAGGTTGCTCGCCGTTTCTGGTAGACATTTGGTCAGATTGAGCGTGAATTGTTATGTGAAATTTTGGGGGTTTTGAACGTTAAATTTTGAAATCTTCCAATTGGATGGAAGAAAACCAATTTTATACCGAAAGCGATGAAATGATTTTTAAATACCCTTTAGTAATTTCATATGCACAAAATTATGCAGCAAGAATTATACAAAAAACTTGGAAAAGATACATGAGAAAAATTACTTATCGATACCTACTTGACTGTTCTAAAGAATTTGAAAAAACATTAACACCCAAAGAACTCAGTAAATTTTACCCAGAATTTTTAGAATATTCAGATCTTCAAATGAATCCAAAATTAGTAATTAAAATGAAAGGAGAATCATTTCCGCCTTCTTTAATTTGTAAAGTTATGACAGAGAAAGAACCTTTTATAGATGGTAAAAAGCACCCTCCAAAATGGTTTTCTATTTTTTCATCTGGAAAACAGGCACCAATAGATCAAAAAGCACTCATCTGTGTTTTTAAGGAAGCAATGCATTCCAAAAAAGAACAACATTAAGGTAACAATACCGATATCTGATTAACATATATTTCTAAAAGATGATTTTAGAATCATATGATGATCTTTGGAAGATTATCATTTAATATTAAATAAAAAACTACTTAAACTTAAAAACACATTTACTCAAGTGTGTTCAATTCAGCCGATATATCCATTGCTTGTTGAGCTATTTCTTTATTTTCGTTGTCCATTATCTGAGTTATTACTTCTTGGAAAGAATTTTCATCGAATTTTGATGCGAATTCATTTCTATATTTAAAGTTCCTTATGTTATCAATCAAAGATTTCACGATTTCTAACCCTAAAGAAACCAATTCTAAGTCATCTGTATTTAATATCTCAATTATACCCTCAAAGAAGTCATCATTTTTCAAAATATTTCTCATCACAAACGATATGTTATCGGCCATTAACAAATTCTTAAGAAAAACTAGAGATTTCACTTTTTCTATCATTTTACCTTCGGTTAAAATCGTTAAAACGAAGCCGATCAATTCGTCTGGTTTAAGCTTGTCGCATAAAACGTCAACAAGTTGAGGGAGGAAAGAAGAAAGTAATTCAAGTGCAACTTCTAACAAAGCAGAGTCGAGTTTGTCACGAATCTCAATAATTATACTGAAATCAAAACAATTATCAGGAGATAATATGTATAAATATGTTTCCCTATGAAAATTACATTTAAGCAACGTAATAAGAAATTTTATTCGTGCACGTTGTAATTTTTCAGTGTCTTCAGTGGGTCTTTCAAGTAAAAATGATAATAAATTATGTTTGTCAATATAATCAAAGGTTTCTTCAGACCTTTTTAACATTAATTTAAATATTTTGATAACACAAAATCGGATTCTATTATCAAATGGATAATTGTCTAAATAAAAATTGATACAATCAGTAATCATTGGATATGCTTCAATTGAAACATAATCAGAAGAAATAATTGGCTTAATAAACATAAAAACAGTCAATGAAGATGAAGTTGTGTTAAATATACTTTGAATAATTTCTTGAAAATTTTCAAGAATAAAAGAATAGACAATTGGTGGCATCTGTAGCGAAACAAAGTAAATGATAATTGAGCTTAACATACTGGAATTTTCTCGAGAATAATTATTCTTAAGTAAGATATCAAATAAAATTTGACATATTGGGGAATTTTGATAGAGCTTTGCAAAGGGTGAAAAGTTAACAAGATGATTGAGATGGATAATAATAGAATCAATTGAAAATAATTTTTCTAATTTGTTTGCTAAAATAAAATGTATTTGATTTGCTTCATAAAGATGAAGAAGTGGTGAATAGTTTATATTTGAGTTTTCAAATTTATTAAAATAATCTGTGAGATTATTCAAAGAATTCTCAAAATCTGTAATATTATCTGTATTTTTAATGATTTGACATTCTGCCAAATAAGAATCATAAAGGCTTTGTTGGATTACTTCGTCATCACTGGTTTGATAATTTTTTGGCTTTTTTTCTGTTCGCTTATATTTCATATGAGATTTTGATTAAACGGTCGAAAAGTAGGCCAAAATTTTACACTTTTTGAGGCCGTTTAAGGAATGAGTTTACCAAATCCAGTAGAACCATCAACAGTGAAAGGTGGTCCTGTAGTAGTTGAATATGAACCTACTCCGATTCCTCAAAAGCCTATAAAACCAAAACCTACACCAAAAAAAGCAGAGAAAAAAGAAGAATTATTAACTTCGAAAGAATTTGTTGATAAATATCGAAATGAAGTTGTGACAGCAAGTTGGGATCCTAAAGTAATTCGAAAGTGTGGTAATGGCGCTAAACAAATTTTGGAATCATTGGGTGCAAAAATTAAAAATCCAAATATTCCAATGAAAGAAATGAAGAGGCTTCGTGAAATTAGGAAGTATAAAGAAGAACTTGAAGGGAAACAATATATGGATGATCATCATAAAATAAAGTCCAAGTCCAAATCTTCAAACCATAAAGATAGAAAACAAAGAAGAAAATAAAATATTAATAAAAGGATTATTTGATAATAATGAAATTATTTTAATTTATGCAAGTTCTTATTTGCAAGATTATAGTACGTTAATTTTTAAATGATAAAAAACCAATATAAACTCGGTAAAATACTAGGAGAAGGCGCTTATGGTCATGTTATACTTGGTGAACATGTTGATGATGGTCAAGAAGTCGCAATAAAAATTATAAATAAGAAAAAATTAATATATGCAAAAAAAACAAAATCTCCTGAAAATGAGAAAGAAGCTCTTTTAAGAACTTCTCATCCATGTTTAGTATCTTTTTTGGATTCATATCAAGACAACTTATGCATTTATTTTGTTTTCGAATTATTACCTAATGGCTCATTAAAAGAATTTCTTGATAGCAAGCCTTCGGTCCTAGCAATAAGGCATGTATTTTCACAACTATTAATGGGAATTTCTCATATTCATCAAAATGGAATCATCCATAGAGATCTCAAACCCGAAAATATTTATTTTGATAAGAATTATATGCCAAAAATAATTGATTTTGGCTCATGTAAACTTTTTGACAGAGATGATACCCAAAAGAATGGATTTACACGTGGGAGTTTTGTTGGTTCTGTTGATTATATTTCACCCGAAGTACTTTCAGGTGATATTGTTACACCATCTGCAGATCTATGGGCCTTTGGTTGTATGTTATATTTAGCATTTACAGGAAATGCACCATTTTATGCTGAAACTAAAATGCAAACATATCAAAATATCGAAAAATGTCATTATGAAATTGATAATAAAATTCCTAATGATGCTACTGACCTTATCGAAAGATTACTCGTTTTAGATGCTGCAAATAGAATTGGTTTTAATGAAGAAGGAACAAATTATCAAACAATTCGTTCTCATGCTTTCTTTAACGGAATTAATTGGGAAAATGTTTTGATAACTCCTTACACAAAAAATTTGATCCAATAAAGCTGTTTTTTATATAAATCTGCTTTCCATACAGTCAATCTAGTGCATTCATAAAAAATTTAAAAAGTATTCAATTGGATTCGCTATGGTGTGCTGGTGCTTGCCGCATAGTTAATTCTTCTTGATTTTGCATGTTCATAAAAAATCGAAAAAAAAGAGGGGCAAGCCGGAATCGAACCGACTACCAGAGGATCTGCAATCCTATGCTCTACCGGTGAGCTATTGCCCCTTTCGGAATTTTTTAATTTATTTTGCCTACAAATAATTATTGTAATGTTTTTGGTCAAATGCAAAATGAAAAGATTCACATGTTATAATATTAAATCATAAACGATCAATTGATCAAATCTTTTGGGGTGGATCTTTTTTGGTGCATGAAAAAAATGTTAGATAACAATTCGAACATTTGCAGTGTCATTATAAGACGATGTCAACCAAATAAACGGTCGTTTCAAATCAGAAAATCAATTGATTTCCACTGAACTAAATTTAAAAAATATAAAAAATATATTACAAATAATTTTAAAATTAAAAAGAAATCTATAAGAGGGAAAGTTGGTTGACAGTGTCTTTTCATTATCATCATTTATGAATAATGAATATTTTACGTAAAAATATGACTTATTAATGAGAATAATCATTTTCCACAATTTTAATAAGGTAAAAAAGATAGTGAATTGAATCATTCATTACAAAAGTTTTATGAATTTTTTTTATAACATGTGAATCTTTTCATTTTGCATTTGACCAAAAACATTACAATAATTATTTGTAGGCAAAATAAATTAAAAAATTCCGAAAGGGGCAATAGCTCACCGGTAGAGCATAGGATTGCAGATCCTCTGGTAGTCGGTTCGATTCCGGCTTGCCCCTCTTTTTTTTCGATTTTTTATGAACATGCAAAATCAAGAAGAATTAACTATGCGGCAAGCACCAGCACACCATAGCGAATCCAAGTGAATACTTTTTGGCGATTTCCAAAAAAACAAATTTCCAATATTTAGAAATTTCACGAGTAAAAATCTGGGTTTAGCACCGAAACAACCACCTACTCATGACACAGATCAAACCCAGATTGCCCAATTTCAGTCAAATTCAACAAATTTAACAATCGATTCAAAGATCGTACATCGACCAGTTATTCACATTTTTCATAACGATACTCTACCATTCAAAGAGCCATTTAATGGCCACATTAGTTTATATTTTCCATTTTTAAATATTACTCCAAAAAACACAAGCCAACAACCACCTATCGTTACATTCCCTCAACCGTTAGATTGTCCTTTTTGCAAGGCTTATACAAAACTGACTTCAAATATAGATCTATATTTATGTGATGGTAAACGGGTGACTTTTTCTTCATTTATATTATCATTTTAATCCAGAGAATTCAGATCCACATGTGGCTTCTCTTCATTCTTCTGGTTGCTTCTTTGAAAGCTTTTTAAATTTTGTTATATCTAAGAATTCTCATCCTTGACTTTTTGAAATTGAAGAAATCCCTGTTACAGATAATACAATTATTCTTAAAAAAGGGGAATCATTATGATGATAAATTCCCTAATAACCCTCCTTGGATAATTATTACAGCAGATCATCAAATTGATGATCGATCGCCGATTCTTATGAGAGATGGCGGAACCATATGTTCGCCTGCACAAATTATGATTAACAATGGTTTAATTCAAAATGAGACTGAAGAATATAAAATTGTACCTTCTTCGCTAAATGATATTTTTCCAAGAATCAATGGAGAGAAACCAAATCAATTACCTTTTATTCTCTCTCAACTAAATAAGTATTCACCTCAACTCCAACATTTCTTGTTGATGATATTTAAAATTTTACATGTATTAAATATTAATATCCCACCAATAAGAGTTGAACAAAGAAATAAGAAACTAGAATGGCTTAGAGGTAGAATTATCAAAGAAGAAAAAGTATTTGAAGATACTAGATGTAAAAGACATACAAAATTAATACGTGAACACTAGAAAGAAGATGCAAGAAAATGTACACAATGGTTCATCAATGATAATATTACTCCTGAATGTGAAATTGATGTGGATAAATTTAAAGATTATTTCTCTGGAGAATGGAAAGAAAATACCAATTATCAAGAGGACAATATTATCCTTAACCTAAATAAAGTTCTTCATGCAGAAGAAAATGAATTATTTAAAAACAAGCTTTTCGATGAAGACCAAATATTAAAAACTATTCACTTCAAATCAAATATGTCTGCAACAGGCATCGATGGGATTTCAAATGCTATTTGGAAGATGAATCCAAAAATAACAATGAGATTAATTAAAGCTCTATTAAACTTAATGTTACATTATGGGAAAATCCCAGACTCTTGAAGAAAATCCAGAACCATAATGTTATACAAAAAAGGAGATGTCAGTCAAGTTAAATCATGGAGACCCATTTCATTAACCCCTACTTTATATAGAATTACAATGGGTCATATTGCAAACTCCATGCTCACACTAAACATGAATTCTCCTTATATTAATTCAAATCAAAAAGGGTTTAAAAAATCAATCAATGGAGCTTCAGAACATATCGCAATAATTAATTAATTGATTACTGATGCAAATAGAAATAACAAAGATATCAATATTTTAGCTTTAGACTTCGCAAATGCATTTGGAACTATATCTCATAAACAAATAATTAACTCCTTGAAACAAATTGGTTTTCAACATACTTTCTGCAATCTAATTAAAAATCTATATAAAGATTCGACTACATTTATTAAAATCTTTAATAAAAGTCAAGATATTAGAATCGAAAGAGGTGTTGAACAAGGTTGTCCTTTGTCTCCAATACTCTTCAATTTATGCATTGATCTTATGATAAATTTAATATCACAAAAACATAAAAATGATGGTTATATATTTAATTATGAAACGTTTCGTATACAAGCTTTTGCTGATGATATGATTTGAATATCTTATTCTGTTGACTCATTAAACAACATGATTGATTCTGTAAATGAATTTTGTAGTTGTACTGGAATGAAATTAAAGTCATGAATAAAACTAGAACGAGGAAACTATGTATATAGATGAAGTTGGCTGCCATAGTTGGGCAGACAAAAAAGACAAAAGAGTTGTCGTTTCTCAAGATATTCCTCATAGATAAGTATTTTATTTAATAAAAAGAAGCAAAAAAAAAATGACTGTTTTTTCTACAATAACGATGGCAGGTGATACTCTTGTACTACTTATAATTTCAGAAAGAAATACCCTAGATCAGTAATTAATAGAAAGTGGTTTATTGTTTATTTATTCTATGATGAGATAAATTTGTTTTTATTATCGAGTAGACCGTTTAGAGTGAGGTTGGGTTTGTTTAAAGTCAGTATATAATTTAGTAAATGAGACTCTGATTCTACTGGAATAATGACATTAAAAGTCATTAATGCTCCTCATCTATCTGATATTAATAAACGATTATAACACCAGATCATCAATTTGATGATCGATCGCCGATTCTTATGAGCGATGGCATATGATTATGATATGCATGTCCTGAATGCAAAGATTTCTTATCTGGGGCACTCTTTGGTTATTCTCATCATATAATTCAATTGAAATATAGGAAAGAAGGAATTAAAAGACCAAATGCAATTAAAGTTAAATTAACTTATATGCTCTTAAATGAAGATGATGATGAAAATTATGAGTTAATCTAAGAGTTATTGCATCCTTCATTTCAGAACGTAAAGACTAATGTATATGATGTAATGGATAATATGTATAATATGTCTATCAAAGACATAACGCTATAATTACAATAGTAAGATTGTTTCAAGGTTAAATATGGAGTAGCATCATCAAACAGTCAAGTCTATTTATGACCTATTGGATAATTATCTCGAATGGAACATTTTGACTTGTATTATTTTTTGAATTTTTCTAATGGATGAAAAAATTGAATATATGGCAAGCTGATTATCGAACGGTTTTCGATTCAAAAATAAAATATATGGGGAATCGTTCTTGTCTTCAGTATAAAATAAATATATTGTATAATTTATTTAGGTAATCACAAGAACAGCTGTACATTAATGATTAACATTTTTTTTTATTCATGTACAATATATCCCTGATGTTTGAACAAAAATATATATTATATATCTAATATTGTTCATTATTGATTTTGTTGTATGTAGTTATGCACGCGAAAATTAACGATTCAGAACAAATCAATAACTTTTAGCGAAACAAAATTTATGATATATATTATTCATAATATTGATGGAGAGAAAAAACGAAGGGGCAATAGCTCACCGGTAGAGCATAGGATTGCAGATCCTCTGGTAGTCGGTTCGATTCCGGCTTGCCCCTGTTTTTTTATTTTTTTTTTATTATATCATTTGATTATTATTATTAAAAATATAAAAATTTTCTTCAAAGTATATACATATGTTTCATCCAACAACAACCATTTAACTAAAATTTTATGTTTAAGGTATCAGTAACACAATTAAAAAATTAAAAATTCGAATTAAAAAATACTAAAATACATTTAAACTGACATACCAATTTTTTGATAAAATTCTGAAGATATTCACTTTTTCAGAGTGCTAAAAATAACAGTCAGTTCATTGCTATATAATTTCAAAGCTCAAAGGGAAATGTTAGCAGTGAAACAGGAAAAATATCATTCTCACTAAGATTATGACTAGTGATGCGCAAAAATTTAATGTGCCTCTTATATTGATTCATGATATGTTGCTGTCCCAAGTTTGTATAAGCAGTTATAACATATAAAGGTACTTCTTAAAACACAAAAATGTGTTTGTTGTATTATTTGGTGAATAATTTATTTTACATCCATTTGTTGTTACTGATTTGATTAATTTATGTGTATAATTAATTGCTACGTAACAATAATTTTTTTTATTGTTACGAACAATTTTTTCATTTTTGAATAATTCTTCAATCAATTCAATAAAATTAATTGAATAAGGATTGCCAGTTATTTCATTACTACCAAAATTAATAGAATTTTTCCTGATTGAATTATTCTATTATTAATAACTGGTGTTATTTGTATATTACCATCACCATATCCAATATTTCTTCCTGTGGTAGGGCCATTTGCATGATGTGATAATAACCGTTGGCATGCGACACAAATTGACATTACTTAATTTTTTTCAATTGGATATAAAATGTCTAATGAATTTAAATCTTCATTAAATATATTATTTCCTTTATAAATTTTGTTGTAATTTGAAATTGATCTCCCTATGATTGCTCGAATAACTGATGATGGTGTTGCATGTTCAACATAACCTGCTTTGCAAGAGAATCCACCATTATCGATAACAGGGAAAAAAATCTCTTCAGACATAAAATGAAGTAATATATTTAAACTAAATTTACCATGAGCAGTAATTTTAAAATTGGCAACGTTGATATCAACTTTTTTTTTTTTATTATTATTTTTTTGGACTAACCATTAGGCATACTATGCCATAGTATAGAAAAAGTGGATAATTTGGATATACTTACAATAAATTAATATTAATTAAATTTTGGATTAAATCTTTATTAAAGGTACTTTGATTTTAATATTTTGATATCTTGTTCTTGTTGTAATTTTAAGAACTGATCAAAAGTTACTTGATGATAATTTTTCATAGTAGCTAAAGTGTAGTGCATACTATTAAATAAGTTTGGATCAAAGGTTTGATTGATGAAATAAAATGTAAATCTACTTTGTTTTGTACTTTGAGATGGTTTCGTTCATAGTTTCTGAGCTGTTCTGGGGGGTTGGGGGTGTATTCTCGATACGCAATATGTAAAAGAATGAAAGTTTTGAGTTGAGACGCGAAACTGATACCTTTGTAATCAATTCCATATAGGCTTTCTAAATCTGCAATCCAGGGAAAAAAGAAATCGGTTTAAAAAAATGAAAAAAAAATGCTCCCGCAGGGATTGTTTATTCATCAAGAGTTACAATGGACTAAGTCTCATGATCTTTAAGCTTGTGATAAGCAAATACAACTAATGCTTAGATTGTTTTATCCTTCCTAAAAAAAACGAATCCAAGCAATATTCGCGGCATTGCTTGAGATAAACCTGTGAAAAAATAAGTGTCAAACGGTTTTTTTGAAAATGTACTTTTCAGTACATCTTCACATTAAACTGCGGGATTTTGTTGGATTAATTCAGGGTTTATGTTTAGATTTTCATTACTTCCAATAATTAGATTGTTTTCTTTATGTTTATGGTTTGACATATTCCAATATATTAAGGCTGATCCTCTGATAGCATTATGTGATAATGATCTTGCACATTTCTTTGTTTGCTTTGAATCATTGTTTAATAGGGCTTTAATATTATTAAATATTTTCTTAGGTATAGCACCGAGAGCACTAATAATAATTGGATAAAACTTAATATTTAATTGAGTTTTATCTATGAGATCATCACATAAAGTTTGGTATTTTTGAGTTTTGGTATTCATACAATAATATAAAGAAGATATTGTTTCATCATTTAACTTTTTTAAGTCACCATAAGGAACACTTACTTCGATCATAGTTAATTGATTTCTAATATTATCCGGAAATTTAATCGTAGTGGATCTGTGAAATAATAGATGTTGATTAGTAATTTTATCAAATGAATTAATGACTTCTTCAACGATATATATAGGGTCCAAAAAGTCCTGACCCCACCCCCTTTTCTCGACATCTACTTGATCCATAAAAATGAACTTTATATAAATAAAAACTACAATGAATGAACTCGATGTGTGTTTTGTTATTATTTAAAAATTTTGTACACTTGTTGAATTATAAGTGATTGAATTTTTTCTCCCGACTCAAAAACGTCACTTTTTCCATCACAAAATTTAATGGAAAAGTCGGAGCTCAAAATTGTTGTTAAATATTATTTTCTACAAGGAATGGGATATCGGTCAATTTACAAAAAAATAAATACTGCTCTTCCTGAAACTGATATATCACTTTCAAGCGTTAAACGATGGTGTAAAAAATTTTCTTCAGGTGACCTAAGTTGCAATGATTTACCAAAAAGCGGAAGGCCTAAAATTAATGTACCGGATCAAATTCGAGAAATGCTTGAAGAACAACCATTCTTATCAGCAAAATATATTGCATCAGAACTAGGTCATTCTCCTACTGCTATTAAATCAGTTTTAATTGACGACCTTGGTTTAAAAAAGTATCGAAGAAGGTTGATCCCCCATATGCTATCGGAAGACGATAAGGAAAAAAGGGTTGAGTATTCCAAAGAAATTTTAAAAGAATAAATCAAAGCTAGAAAAAACTTATTAAATACAATTATGACTGATGACAAGTCGTGGTTCTTTTATGAATATGAACATAAAGAAATGTATGCAGAATCACGTGATATGGTGCCACCGATAGTCTTTGAGAAAATTCAATCCAAAAAAACAATGTTCACAATTTTCTTCAATGGGACGAAAATGCTTTGCATTGATGCATTACCTTCTAATTACAAATTTAATCAGCAATATTTTATTGATTATATAATACCACAATTTCACGAAAATGTTGATCATGACAAGAAACAACCATTTTCAAAAAATATGAAGATTCATATGGATAACTCCCCTATACATAATGGATCACTTGTTGCTCGAAAATTAAAAGAAGAAAAAATTAATAGAATTCCTCACCCCCCTTATTCACCAGATCTAAGTCCATGTGATTTTTGGTTTTTTGGAATGGCAAAGGAAAACCTAAAGGGTGTGGAGATAAATTCAGAAAAAGATTTAGAAAATGAAAGTATACGCATATTCGACGGTGTCACTTTTGAAAAGCTTCAAATGGTGTTTGAAGCATGGATAAAAAGACTTGAATGGGTGATTAAGAATCATGGAGAGTACTACCATAAATAAAAGTTAATTAAAAAAATATATATTTTTTATTCATCGAGATAAGGGGGTGGGGTCAGAACTTTTTGAATGCCCTATAATTGTGTCAAATCTTGTAAGAAGATTTCCTTGGTAGGCAACCGTTTAAACGATGTTTTAGATTATCATTACCATTATTACATATTGTACATTTGGGCGTTTCCTTACCATGAGCTAGAATTTCACCAGTAGGTAAATTATTGCATCTAGCATTTATTGCAAATTTTATAATGTTATAATTAGCCTTTGTCATTAAAGGGTTTAAGAAGAATGAACTACACGGGGATTTAATTAAAGTGTTAAATGTATGTCCTTTAAGTGGCATCGAAATTAAGTTTTTGGTGTTATATTATTGAACATTTTGTTTAATAATGACTCTAATAAAGATTTAGAATTTGCAATATTATTATAATTTTCTTCTAATATCAAATCTCTTAACATGAATGTATTTTCATCTTCTTCTTCTTTAATTTCAATTTTTAGTTTTTTAATTGCCTTAATAGCTGTAATACAAAGTGATTGAGTTCCTTGTTTCATATTATTCGAATTCCAGTTTAAAAATACATCATAATCCTCATCATCTTCTTTAATCTTCCTTAATTCTTATTCACATTTTATTGTTTCTTTATAGAAGTTTATAATGTTTTGATTAGACCAATAATTTAGCTCAAAGAAAGTTTTAATATTCAAAGCTCTTGCGCTTTCTGTTAAATTTTGAATACCTAAACCATCATTTTTCCAATTAGTATGAAATATTGGAATTGGTGTAGCTATAGTTTGAAGTTGTTGATTTAAAGTATCCCTAATTTCCTCGTAAATAAGGTCCAAAACTTTTGATCCTACAATTATCACAAGTTAATTCGTTGTCTAAGTCTGGAATGATAAATCTTTTAATAGCATCAATTTTTTGATTTAGTCTTAATTGGGACATGCCAATTAATTTTATTTTGTTTTTAATGTCTTTGATTAAAGTATCTGAATGAAGCATTTTTGTTACATGAGATCTGGCTATTGGTGCACCTAAATATTCTTTTAACGTTTATAATTTGATTTTAGAGATTTTTTGATCATTTAGTTTAAAACTAGAGTTAGAAGATACTCTTCTATTATTATCTAATAAATATGAATATAAACCACATTTTTTAACATTAATTTTAAGTTTTGCATAATTACAAAAATTGTCTACAATTTCTAGAATATTCTTCATACCATTCTCCTATTTACTAATCAGAAGAATATCATCTGCGTAAGCTTGAATATCTATTCAATTAACTCCTTCATTTTTATGTTCAGAATTGACCATTCTCAATAGAGAGTCTATTGCTATATTAAATAATAGAGGGAAAATTGGACATCCTTGTTTAACACCTTTTCTAAGGATGATTTTCTTTGATTTAAATTCCATTGTTTGGATAATATTCGAGGAATCGGTATAACAATTTTTAAGAATTTTAATAAAAGTTTTATCGAAACCTAAATGTTTCAAATTATTGAATATTAATTTATGTGGGATTCGCCAAAAGCATTTAATAGATCAATAGATGTTATATAAATATCTTCCTTTGTTTTGCTAACGTAATTGATAAGTTCTTGAACTGTAGCTGTATGTTGTAAGCACTTATTGATGAAACCTATTTGATAGATAGAGATGATATTTAATTTCGAATTAAGTTGTTGTAGGGCAAAAGCAAATTGCATCATGATAATCTAATATCTGTTTGTAGTGATTAACATTAATCTCCATTTACTAACAATTTTAGGATCATCATGCTTGTAAATTAGAACTACTTTGGAAGTTTTCCAATGAGTTGGAAAACAATTAGTATTTCTAATAGCTCGATGATAGTTTTCCATTGTTGCTATTGCGTAATGAATACTATTTATTAAATTTTGATCGAAAGTTTGATTAATGTAAAAATTAAATTCGAGATTATTGTTTATGACTGGATTTTGGACACTATTTTGTGCAGGAACTACCGAATTCTCTGTTTCTGGGTTTCTTAAGTAATTTAGATCAAAGTTGTTTCGCATTAATAAATCACTAAAATTGTCTTCAAAGATTCGGGGTGAAATACCTGAATTCGATATGCTAATGTCATAAAATGCAAACATGAGACCCATTCTTCTGAATAACATCTTAATGTTTGGAGATGCTAATATATATTTATTACGTAACTCTACTGAGTACTATCCTACAACCGTGGGGAATTTGAATATTACCTCAATTCGTTTTTTGAAAAAATATTATAATTAAATTTCATTTTGAATAATTTACAATTTTCGTAATGTTCTTTCGAATGTAAATAATATTCGGCAAAAATGGGGTGGAATGAATGTTGTAATATTTCATTTTCTGTGTTTTGATTCTTTTTGTTTTATTTCAATTCTCACTTATATGTGCTAATTCTCATTTATATGTGTTTTTTTTTCATTATTTTATGTACCAACATTTGCTCAAATCATTCAAATATAATTTGGCAAATATATTATTTGAACGACTTTCATTTGATATAGATAATATATATTGAACATGAGGTTTAGTTAAAGATGAATTCAAAATTATTCTCATATCAGAAATGGAACTCATATGATTAATTAGATACAAAAAGTTCACAAATCAATGTTTACATTATTATTTCAATGAGCAATTGATTTAATTATTTCCATCCAACCTCCACATAACATCGTATATTTTTTTTCTTTTATTTTAATTGCTCTGATCGTCGTAAATATTAAATTTTATGAAATTTCGAACTAATAAGACATAATTAATATGTAGAACATGACAATTCATAAAAATTTATATGCAAAGCAATTGATATTATTGATCAATATATAAAATATTAATTAAGTCAAAAATGAATTTTTGTGTAACATTGATATAAAATTTGTGTTGTAATACAGAGACGATTAAATATTTTACAATATCCTAATTCTTGATCGTAATTTAGTTTAATATATAATAATTGTTTCTTATTTATTTTAATTAATGCAATGTATGATGTATGCAATATCGATAACTTGCTATTTAATAATATCTGTTTCAGCATCTTTGCCAAATTTTATTTTTGTTCGTAAAACATGGCCAAAATCGTAAATTATTCAAAATGAAATTGAATTATAATATTATTTCAGAAAACAAATTGAGAGCCAATTTTTGAATGCAAATTACATTTTATTCGAATTCTCTATTATGATTGAATGAAGTCTCCACTTTTTGAATACTACTCATTCAATTTTCCCACGATTGTAGGACAGTACTTTCGACTGGAACAAAGTGTCTTTCATTATTAAGATTAAAGGTGAATTTGTAGGGTTTCGTAAGTAAGAAGTTGGAGAATTCTTATAGTTGGATGACTGCATTTTTAACAAATTCCTGCAGATACGCACTTTTTCCTAACGATGAAATGTAATAGTCGATAAAAAGTGAAGTTAATAAATTTGAGAGATCTTGCAGATGGTGGTCGACTAAATTCTCAAAATGAAACTCAAAATTGACTAGGTCCGTTCGGACGTTGGGTTGTCGAACTGACGAAAAGTCAGGAATAAGGGTCTAAAAGAAGTCCAGGGAGACCGGTTTTGTTATTGGTTTCATTAATATGTTATCCCATAGTTCAAACGGAAAGATCAACAGTGAAATGGGAAGGACATGTTCACTGAGATCATATTTGGTGATGCTCAGATTTTCTTCAATATTTTGTAAAAAATTAATATCTATCTTGTTTTGTGTTGTAAGGTGGTGTCGTGCGTAGTTTCTGAGCTGTTCTGGATGGGTGTCTTCCGGTCGATATGCAATTTGTAAAATGAAAGTTTTGAATTGAAATACAAGATTAGTACCATTGTGATCTACTCCAGGTAAACTTTCTAAATCTGCAACCTGGGGTTAAAATAAGCTCGATTTAAAAAATGGAAAAAACATGGTCCCGCAGGGACTTGAACCCTAGACCTTTGCGTTATCAGCACAACGCTCTACCGACTGAGCTACGAGACCTTCATGATTTCTTTAAAAATCTAATAGAATAATTCATATTAAGAAATTACCTGATTTCTTAAATAATTAAACACATAATTTTCTTAATTGATATTCTCAAAAAATGGCTGGAGTGGATAAAATAAACGGTTTAATCGATATTCATAATATCCTGATAAATATTTATCGATATTATCCTGATAAAAAAAGTGACAATACTCATTCAAAATTAATATATCGTTATGAACGATAGTATTTAAAATTTCATCATAAAAATAAAAATATCTCGTGAAAATGGATATATATTTATGCTAAATCAAAATGATAGTAATTACAATTTAAGGGGTTATATTTTCTATCTTATTCAAATGGTATATTTATAAAATTGATTTTCAAAAATTTAGGAGCATTAATGAGAATGCTATCAAGATAAAGTAGTCTAATTGTGATTACACATTTAGTGCATTTGCGATTAATAATCAATTTCAAACATCGCGAAACTCCACATTTTTTCAAAAAGTGGTATCGGTCGGTAGTAATAGCACTTGTTACTTTCTAAAACATCTACTTTTTGATTATTTCATTGGAATAATTATCGCTTTGCTCAAAACGTACTTTGACATAATGCTAATATTGCAAATTTTATATAATGAAATCAAATGCGATTATCAGCCCCCATATAAAACGATTTAAATTTATATAAATTTAGTCAAATAAAATTGCATTTAATTTAATTTTCCAATTTATATATTCTTAATGCATTTTGAGTTCTACTTATAGTGTTTTAATGCTTGTTTATTTCGGTATTAAAAGTTTAAACTAAGTTTCGAAAAAAATATATCAATTATCATTCTCAATAAATTTTAGTATTATGCATAATTATATTCTAGATATTATTGTATCTGATAAAATTTTAAATTTACATTTCAACTCACTAAAAAACAGATTTAAATTGGCACATAAATCAATTTTTTCCAGTTAATTATAAACATTTATTGTTTATACGGCTGATTATTTTGTGGCCTTTTTTGTGCATATCTTTTCTTATACTCAGCCGCCTTTAAGTAGTCTGATGCAGTATCAGAAACCCAAGGCTCCAAAAAGAAGAACGACGAATTTGCGATTTCGTCTGTTGGTGTTTGGCGCGCTTCTTCGAGCACCATTTCCTCTACGAACGGAAGCGGCTCCTTTACGAACTCATCGAGTGCAATTAACTGTCGCTTCGAACTTATTGACGCTTCAAGAAATTCGCGGATTGGCGCAGGAGGAACTTTTGATGGGATAAATTGCGAGTCAATTGTCGAAAGAACAGGAGCTTGAATAGAGAACGAACGGGAGCTTTGGATATTATCGAGAGTGAAGTGAAAGTCATCAATAGGATGAAAATTTTGCGAAATTATGTCACTTAATGATGTTATGTGAAATGTGTCAAGACCAGAAAGTGACTTTAATATGTTATCACATTTAACTTCTCCGTTGGAAAATAGATTTTTAGAGTCAATATGCGAAAGTACTTTTTGTGATATCACAGATGAGATACTGTATGGTGAACCAACAATCTTTTGGAGAGGAGATGATAGTTTGAGTAAAGGACACTTCCAGCAGCATTTAACATTAACTGTTTGATTTTCAGCGGATTCAAAAGTTGCTCGAATTGAATCAGTTGCTTGATCAGTTCCATTATATTGGAATAAATGCGTGCCAACATCAACAGTAACTTCTGAAAAAACATCGCTTATATTAATTGGTGATGTATTGAATTGAAATTCTATTTGATTAATATCTTTTGAGTATGTTTGCAGAGATGTATTCAATTCTATTTTTTGCATTTTAATGTAGATAGGTAATGAAGCCAATTGATCATTATCCATTAATGGCTGTAACTTTATATAATGTGATAATTGGTCATCTAATGTAAGAAGTCTACGAATAACACTTTCATATTTCTTTATTTCTTCGATAAACTCTGGATCATCTTGAGGCCATTCTGTCTTGAAAAGTTCGTGAAAAAGAGAAGAAACCGAAGGCGGTCTAATCATCAAAAGTGCTGAAGACGTTAAAAAGCAAAAAGTGCCGAATACCATAACTTTTTCAAAAACAATTGTTATCGTTGAATTAAAATTCTGAATGTATCGTTCTATCGTGCTTTCCTTCTGCAGAACATTTCATGGATGATGTTATTGATAAAAATCCCAAATACACTCAGTGCACATTATTTGATCAAAAAGGCATATATTTACGCATATTTACAAATGTATACTTTGATTTTTAATTGGCATAAGAACTATGAAAATAAATTTTAATCGATGAATCTTAAATTATATGTGGAACTCAAAGATGCCTTTGTCGAAAATTAAATAAGATTTAACTTTGATATTTTGACTTAATGCATTATTTTTTTAATGCATGGTCATCGATGGTAGCTTCTTTTTGATGTATTTTTTATCAATGAAAAGAAACTTTTAGAGCAGAACCTCCAAAATGTTTGTGTTGAAGCCGTTTAAAAAAAGTCTATGCCAAATAACATTTCACAAATGTTCAAGCTAAAAAGAGTTCATATCGAAACTGTTTGATAAAAAAAGATGAAATTGTTGAAATTACATAATTGTTTAGAAAATTTTGTTTAAAACAAAATAGCCATATTTAAATATTGTCAACATAATCATTTTCCTTGAAATCTATTGCGAAAGGATCCTCATCTATACCAGACAAGTTCATCACATTTCTCATTGAGATATTATTCTCAATTGTTTCTTCTTCATTTACACTTTCAACAATACTTTGTTTCTTAATTTTCTTCTTAGAACGGACAAGTATTATTACGATTATTGTAATAATTAAAATTACTACGATACAAACGCAAACGGCTATAATAATAGTTTGATTATCTGATTTATTTTGATTATTATTTATGTAATCTTTTTTGATAATTGTATAAAACCCTGTGTAATACGAAAAATAAGATGAGTATTCGATAACTGAATATACATAATAAATAAATCCAGTTTCGAAATATGAATATGATGATCCGAATAAAGAAAGAATAAAAGTGTTTTTAAATTCAGTTTTATGAATAATTGTTTGTGTAATTGATTCTGTAAATACTATTGTATGAATATATGTTTCACCAAATTTTCTTGAAGGTGAAAACGTATTTGAATTTGTGAGTATATTTGTAAATGTTTCTAAAATTTGTTTTGATGATGTAAATGTATTTGATCTGGTGAATGTGTTGGACTCAGTAAATGAATTTGATTTTGTAAAAGTTTTTGATTTCGTAAAAGAATTAGATTTTGTGAATATATTAGATTTAGTAAATGCTTTTGATTTAGTAAATGTATTTGATTTAGTAAAAATTTTAGATTTAGTAAATGTATTTGATTGTGTAAATGAATTTGAAAATGTTTGCGATTGCGTAAATGTATCAGTAAAAGTATGTGTCGGCCATGGATATTGATTACATTCAGAAACGGAAGAACCCGGAGATACATTAAGTGTACCAAATGTTGTATCTTGATATAAATCTGATGTCATAACATATGCTGCTGGCACACCATCAAAAGCGCTTGAATGTATTGATGGTGATTCATAACCGGTAAAATAAATACATTTTAAGCATCTGCAATCTTCAAAAGCATTCATTCCAATTGATTTGACATTTTTTCCTATAATAATTGTATCTAAATTAGAACATGAAGAAAATAGAGAACCTCCAATTGAATTTAAACTTTCACCAATAATAACTTTCTCTAAATTAATGCATAAGGAGAATGCAGCATTCCCAATAATATTAACAGAATCTGGAATTATAATATTTGTTAATGATGAACATTCACGAAATGTACTCGTTCCTATTGATTCCAAATTTTCGTTAAAAATAATATTAGTTAAATTAGAGCATGAATTGAATCCATAATTGCCAATTGTCTTAAGTTTATTTGGGATTGTGATATTAATTAATGAAAAACAATCATAAAATGCATTATTTTCGATTGAATTTACATCATCTCCTATGACAACATTTTTCAAATTATAACAACTTTGAAACGCACTCTTTTTAATTGATGTTACTGAATTTGGGATTGTGATATTTATTAGTGATGAACATGAACGAAATGCTTCAATTGGAATTGAAGTTATCAAATTTGGAATTTTTATATTTACTAATGATGAACAAGATTGAAATATATAATTTCCAAAAGAATTTACATTTGGACCAAATATAACAGTTTCCAATTTAGAACATTGACTAAATACATATGAATCAAATGAAGTAACTGAATCTGGAAAAGTTATATTTACTAATGATGAACATCCAACAAATGCTCGTATTTTAATTGAAGTTACTTTTTCTCCAATTATAACTGTTGTTAAATTAGAACATGAATCAAATAATTGACTTTCGATTGAAGTTATTAAATATGGTATTGTAATATTTTTTAATGATGTACACATTCTAAATACTGCACTTCCAATTGTTTTAACCGAATTGGGAATTTCAATATTTATCAATGATGCGCAAAAATTAAAAGTATATTTTCCAAAATATGTTAGATTTTTGCTTAATATTACAGTTTCTAGTTTAGAACATGAATGAAATACATAATCATCAATTGATGTTACTGTATTCGGTATTGTAATTGTAACAAAAGAACATTGTTGAAATGCACGAGATCCAATTGAAATTATATTTCCACTTAAGATAACTTCTGTTAAATTATAACATGAATTGAATAAATCATCGGATATAGAAGTGACTAAATTCGGAATTGTGATATTTTGTAATGATAAACAATCAGAAAATGCTTCACTTCCAATTGAAGTAACTGACTCAGGAATTTTAATATTTATCAATGATGAACAATATTGAAATGCATTATTAGATATTGTTGTTACATTTCCTTTGATAAGAATTGTTTCCAATTTATTGCAAGAATAAAATGTATATGAACCAATTGAAGTTATATTTACTCCAATAATAGCAAATTTTAAATTAGTGCATTGATAAAATAGTTGATACCCAATTGAAGTCACTGAATCAGGAATTGTAAAATTTAATAATGATGAGCATTGATAAAATGCTTGAATACCAATTGATATTAAATTAATACTAATAATAACTATTTTAAGATTGGAACATGAAGAAAATGTTTGATCCTCAATTTTTTTAACTGTATTTGGTATTGTAATATTTATCAAAGATGTACATGAATTAAATGCACTTTTCCCGATTGAATCCAAATTTTTGCCATCGATAATGACTTCTATATTTGAACATCCTTGGAATGCAAAATTTCCAATCGAAGTAACCAAATCTGGAATTGTAATATTCCTTAATGATGAACATCCATAAAATGTATAATCATTAATTGAAGTTACATTTTTACCAATAATGGCTATTTCCATTTGAGAGCATTGATAAAATGCGCGTTCACCTATTGAAGTAACTAAATCTGGAATTTCAATATTTGCCAATTTAGAACATTGAGAAAACGTAAAAGCTTCAATTAAAGTTAAACTTTTACTGATAATAAATGTTTCTAAATTTGAACATAGATTAAATGCACTTTTACCAATTGAAGAAACTAAATCTGGAATTATGATACTTATAAAAGAACAACGATAAAATGAATAATCACCAATTGAAGTTACATTTTTACCAATAGTAACTACTTCTAAATTTAAACATTGATAAAATGCATAATTTCCAATAGAAGTAACTAAATCTGGAATTGTAATATTTATCAATTCAGAACATTGATAAAATGCAGAATCACCAATTGAAGAAACTAAATCTGGAATTGAAATATTTATTAATTTGGAACATTGATAAAATGCAGAATCACCAATTGAAGTTACACTTTTACCTATGATAGCTACTTCTAAGTTAGAACATCCTTGGAATGCATAATTTCCAATTGAAGTAACTAAATCTGGTATTGTAATATTTATTAATTTGGAACATTCATAAAACATATTAATGTCAATTAAAGTTACACTTTTACCTATGATAGCTACTTCCAAATTAGAACATTGATAAAATGCATAATATCCAATTGAGGTAACTAAGTCTGGTATTGTAATATTTGTTAATGATGAACATTGATAAAATATTGAATAACCAATTTTTTCTACATTAGGCCCAATAATTGCTATTTTGAGATTAGAACATTGATAAAATACATAAGAACCAATTGAAGTTACACTTTTACCTATGATAGCTACTTCTAAATTAGAACATGAATGGAATGCATAATTTCCAATTGAAGTAACTAAATCTGGTATTGTAATATTTGTTAATGATGTTGATAAAATGTATAAGATCCAATTTTTGGTACATTTTCTCCAATAATTGCTATTTTGAGATTAGAACATTGATAAAACATGTAATCACCAATTGAATTAACCAAATCTGGAATTGTAATATTTACTAATTTAGAACATTGATAAAATATATAAGATCCAATTGAAGTCACATTTTTACCAATAATAGTTATTTCTAGGTTAGAACATTGATAAAATACATAAGAACCAATGAATTTAACTAAGTCTGGAATTGTAATATTCACTAATTTAGAACATTGGTAAAATGCGTAATCCCCAATTGAAGTTACTAAGTCTGGAATTGTAATATTCACTAATTTAGAACATTGGTAAAATGCGTAATTTCCAATTGAAGTAACTAAATCTGGTATTATAATATTTGTCAATGATGTACAATGATAAAATGCACCATCTCCAATTTTTATAACTGTATTCGGTATTTCAAATGATACATCTTTAATTGTTTCTGGATAAAAAATAATTGCTTTATAATCTTTATCGTAAAGAACTTTATTATTTTCAGTAGAAAAATAATTATTTTCTTCAGATACTTCAATATATTGAAGTTTAGAGCATCCAATAAATACCAATGTTCCGATTGATGTGACTGAGTTTGGAATTGTAATATTTGTTAATGATGAACAATTATAAAAAGCACAATCTTCAATTGTTGTAACTGTTTTTGGTATTTCAAATATTGCATTAGATTTCCCTTCTGGATGAGAAATAAGTTTTGTACAATCTTTATTATAAAGAATTCCTTCATTGCTACAATAATTATTGTTTTCAGTAGACACAGTAATAGTTTTGAGTTTCGAGCAACCAATAAATACAGCTTTCCCAATTGAATTTACTGATTTTGGAATATTAAAACTTGTTAGTGATGTACATCCATAAAATGCACAATTTTCAATAGTTGTTATAGTATCTCCTAAGGTAACTGTATTCAATAAAGGGCATGAACTAAATGCATATTCTCCAATTTTAGTAACAGAATCACTAATTTCAACAGTAAGTAATGAATTCCATGAAGAAAATGAGCTGCTAGCTAAAACTTCAACTCCTCCATTAATAATGAGGTACTTAGCATTCTTGTATAAGTCCCTTGTTTTATAATAAGTGGATGAAGAAATTTCAAGTGTTTTTGTAATTATATTGTATAATTCAAATGAATGAGCAAAAAAAATAATAAATAAAAAGAGTGGAATCTTGTGTTTCATTTTGTTTATTTTAAGATGAAGATGGATGAATTTGACTGAAAATAATTTTGTTTCAGAAAAAATTAAAGAAAAAACAATAAAAAAAGAGATTATTACTATGACAATTATAAGTGGAAACGAGGGGACATATGAAAACAAATGAACACTATGACCTAGCAATATTGAATATTTGCTTTGAATTACATCATCTGAGAATATTTTTCTGTCAATAGAAAATCGTATATTAATTCTGAATAAATATTGCTCAATTGCATGAATATTAAATTGAATGTCGTTTGGAAATAAATAAGGTGGATGAGGGTTAGATAAAGACTTATTTGATTGTGAATTGATATGAGATATGAAATTTTGTTCGAAAACATCTTTTTTTACGTGTGCCTGAATAAGGCTAGTGTATTTCATATTATGTACATTCACAATAAGCAAAATGAATAAAGAGTGCATGCCAATGCAACTTGTTTCTGGAAGATATGACACTATTTGAATTTCAGCGCAAAGGGTTAAAACAATTCAAAAAGTTATTCAAGTTGTAAACTTTGAAAATTTAATTAAATTAATTAATTTTTGAGTCAATTTGCCAAAATTCGATCAACACAAAATTCAAAGCAATCAAATTTTCAGTGAACTGTACCGCTTTTGTATACAAAACGACACAATTGAGGGAGCTTTGGCAAAACAACAGCTGTTTTCAGAGAGAAAAACGGTTGATTATTAAAACAATGGAAAGGCCTAAACCACTAGAAAAATTCTGTAAATAATTTAGGATTCACTATTCACATATTCCTGCGAGAGAACAGTCGTATACTTGTGGATGTTTCTCATGAGAATCAATTTTGTAAATCTTCAAAAATCAAATGAAAATACAAACAAAAAAGTCAGATAAAAAACTCTTCCTTTCGAGGGACAAATTGATTTTTTACGTGAATCATTTATGACGTCAGTGGTTTCAGCATTAATTGAATAAACTTTGTTTCAGTCTTTTACAATTTCATTTTTATATCTGGATAGTCTGCTGGCATTTAGGCTTGGAGTAACCATTTTTTCAATGAATCTTTTGATACTTTTGACTTCAATTTAATTTGAAATATCGAAAATTAAATAGGGTTTTCACATACCTTCTGAATAAAATTTCATGCGCTAACCTTCAAAGTAAAATGATTTGGCATTATATTTAAGTGTTTTACATAATAATCATGCTATCTTTTATAAAAGATAAAAATGAACGCATTATCGAAAAGTGACGTTGGTACTTTGAACTTTTAGAGTACTTTACATGTAAAAAGCTTTTTTGTAAAACTACCATGAAAACAACAATAAATCAAGAAGAAAAAATAGAAGATAGAATTATTAGAGAAGCTACAGAAGATGCTATAAATTCAGCATTTAAATTTGTTCGAAATAAACTCACAAGTACTTCAGATTTAGAATCCTTAGAACTTATCAAGCAATCAGCCTATGTAAAACACCAAGATAAAATTTCCTTTCTTAAAGCCCGTGTTCAAGCTTATGTAGGTAATATTAAATTAGGCATTGAAGATTTAGAAGCATCAACATCACAATTAGGCAGGTTACTTTGTGACATTAACGATATGGAGACACAAAGCAATGAAATTTCTACGTTTGAACTCAGCGAGCAATTTTCCACATTTCATGATCTTGGAATCATCTGGGATAATCTTAATCAAATCAACACACTTAACAAACAGTTTGAAGAAGCCGATCGTTACATCGATGCTATCAAGCGTTTTTTTGAATCCAATCCCAAAGGTTTTTCAATTCAATGTTTTCAAACCATTCAATCACTTCTTCATTTTGAATCCGAGATCACGCAACAACTTCTTGACAAAGAAGATAAGATCAAAAAGTCCACCAACAACTCCATATACTCGGATAGCCCCAACAAAGACAAATCAGACAGAGCCCTCAATTTCTTAACGTACAAATTCCAGCCGATACACGAAGCAAAAGCTCAATTGATCGAGAATGTTCATGAGCTATTTACACATGCTTTTACCGGCGATAATAAAATTGACACAGATTCTTTAGTACGTGCTGTTTGGATTCTAATTGCGAATGGAGAAAAAAATCGTTTAATTGAATGTATTCATTCAGCGATTTGCAGTCAATTTAAGCCAATGATGGTTGATCCCAAAGAAGAAAACCTAAATCTTTACCTTAAACAACTTAATGATATCATTGATAGTTTACCACAACAAATCGAGACTATGATGCCAGCATTACCACCCGAGATCAACTTGTTTGAGCTTGTTGGTAACTATGTTAATGATCAAATTGTTGATGTTTTAGATACATTTATCAATGTTTTCAAACCTTCATCATTCCTCACCATATCGCTTATCAAAGCCATGAAAGACATCCAGTGTACTCTCAGAGCCCTTTTAGGCATTAATACAGGCGAGCGCTTTACGCAACTTATTATGAATTTGCAAGCCGGCTTTGAACAAACGGTCATCGACGATTACACCGGATTTTTAAGTCGTATCATTGACATGGACATTAACTCAGTTTCTGAGAAACGGAATGGAATCTATTACACGCCAGCTCCATTAGACTTAATTCGCAGATTAGAAGACGCGTATGACTTTGTTAAGACGTCAGAGTTAAATATATTACCATCGATACGTGTTCGGCTTGTACAGATCTTAATTAATAAGTTATATGATTTAGGCGGCGGATTAGAGTATGTTAATGACCGAAAGTATTTAATTGCTGTGTGTAATAACTCTTATGATGGGAAAAACACTATAATGCAAATATCGAAAGATAATCCCGAAATAATCGAACCGAATGAAACAAAGCAATTAATGCAAGCGTGGGTATTCATCATGAAGAAAGGGTTAACTAATTTATTCGATTGTTTATATAAAAATATAATCGGAGAAGACCCAAAGTTTAAAGATGACTTCGAAAACAAAATCGATGAAATTAGAGATTATTTAAGTGATGCTCAAAACCATTTATTAGAGCCTTTATTTGTGAAATTCTTTAGTAACTTTTGTAAAAATATTGTGCCGCATTACATATGCTCATATTTCATTAAGCCTGAAGAAGCTAAAGAAACAGCGCTGTTTCAGGATAAAATTAAACAAGAATGCGGTTTATTCATTGAATTGTTTAACGACTTCGATATGGATAACGTTAAGACTATTGTAAACAAAAGTGTCAAGACGATAGAGGCATTCAGTGATTTTATGACTGCACCTTTTCATGAAAGTATTCATATCACTTACATGGTAATAGCAAAGGACTTCACAGATTTTACTCCTGAAATTGCTGGCATTTTGTTGAAAACAAGACCAGACGCTTCAAAACAATCAATGAGCGTGGACGAATGTATTAAAAGTTTCACTGCGATGTACGCAAATGTAGAACAAAAGGCTGACGATCATATATTTACAGACGCGAAAAAGCCTGAAAAGAAATTCTTTAAATAAAAATTTTCGTAATTTTGTTATTAAATATTTTTTTAAAAAAACTTTTTTCATAAAATGATATTTTCTGTTTATGTAAATGTAGAGGAAAAAAGTTTTTAAAGGCATTTTTTGATCCATTAAAGACATTTAATAAAAAAAAATTATAGATACCTTTAAAATAGCACATGCTATAAATATTATGTGTTTAAATTTGATTTTCACATTTTAAAAAGGTTGTCTTTTTCCATATATTTATGTTTACATATGATAAAATATGCAAAAATATATTATTTTATTCCAAAGTTTTCATATTTATATTCATCATATTCATCAAAAAATCATCAAAGAAACTACACCATGAAATAACCTCATTAAAAGTGAAAATATTTTACTAAAATAATGTTCGAACAATTGTTTTTAATATTTGATATATTATCAAACTTATTTATTCTTTCTCTAGTTTTGTTTTTTTATTTCAAATTTTCTTTATTGAGTTTCAATTCCATTTTTCTGGAGAAGTAACTGCACAATTTCATTGTGATTATTACCTCTTGCCCAATTAAGTGCTGATGAAAATATATATATATAAATTCCAAATATTTTCTTGAAAAGCTAAATTGTTTATAAGAATGTTCAATAAAATATAAAAACATCAGTAGCATTCAAATCAATTCCATTTTGATTTATAAGTAATTCAACATTTTCTTTATTACTATTTTGAGAAGCCCATATTAGAGCAGTTTTAATATTTTGAATAAAATTCCAATAAATTTATTTAAATTTTAAATTCTTCAAATAAAATTTATTAAAAGTATATAAAAATCCTTAAAATTAATATCAGTCTTTTCATATTCAAGAAGTAAACTAACTGTTTCTTTATTACCATAAAGTGATCCCCAAATAAGCGCTGTAAAAAATATTTTAAATAATTACCAAATATTATTTCATAACATCAAAAATCATAAAAATACTTTGAAAAAAACTAACATAAATCAGAAGAATTCACATCAATATCTTTATTTTCAAGTAGTAATTTTACTATTTGATAACATCCTTTTTCTGATGCAATCATTAATGCTGTTTTGTTAACAATAAATTAATACCAAATTATATTTTTAAACATCTAATGTTTGAAATAAATATTAAATAAGATAAAATGTCATCTTTTGCATTAATTTCAATTTCTTTTTTATTAATAAGTAAATTAACAATTTCTATGCTACATATCTCAGATGCTATCATTAATGCTGTAATATGTTTTTTAAATAAATACCAAATAATATTTTAAAGTTCTAAATAAAGTAAATAAAATTTAAATAAAATAAACTTGCATCTTTTGCATTTATATCTATATTTTTTTGATTAAGAAGAATTTTAACAATTTCTTTTTCTTTGTTTTGTATTGTATTCATAAGTACTGTTTTAAATAATTTATAAAATTTCCGAATATTACTTTAAAATATCAAATTATTAAAAACAATTTTATATAAAACAAAAAAATAGTTTTAGAATTAATATCAATTCCATCTTGTTCAAGAAGTAATTTAACTAAATCTACATTACCATTTATAGATGCCACTGTTAAAACTGTTTTAAATTTATTGAAGAAATTTCATATTTTATTATGAAACATTAAAATATTAAAATAATTCATGAATAAAACAAACAAATTTTATCTTTTTCATTAATTTTTATTCCTTTTTGTTCAAGTAATAATTTAACAACATGAATATCATTATTTTGATATGCCAATATAAGTGGTGTTTCAAATTAAATGAAAAAATTCCAAAAATGTTTAAGAAAAATAAAATTTTAATAATACATATCAAAAAAATCATATAAATATCAGGCGCATTAATATCAATTCCTTTTTGATCAAGAAAATATTTAATTAGTTCAATATTTCCTGATTTTATTGATGCAGATAAAATATATTTAGGAATTTGATTTCTTTCCAGAAAATATTTTACAAGAAAAATGTTTCCACTTTTAGCTGCTTCATAAATAATTAAATCATTTATAATCATTCCATTTTCTTCTAAGTAATAAAGAATTTCGAAATTATTGTTTTTAATGCATTTTATACCTAAATCAATTAAACTTTTTAATTTTCCAATTTTATTTTCAAAAAGATAATGAAAGACTTTATTCTGATGAAACTTAATTGCAATTTCATATGATCTTTCAAATGATGAATGATATTGTTCACAATAGTGAATTATTTCAAGATTTCCACCAGCAATAGAATATGGACCAGAGTTTTTTAAGTTTGAGCCATTTAAAAAAAAATATTTAAAACATTTAATGGAACCAAAAAATGCTGCATAGTCAATAAGTGAAACATTATCCTGATTAATAAAAGAACATTTTTCATATAAAGAAGGTTTAATTAATTGATTAAAATCAAATTCATTTTGTGCTGTAATTTCTTGAAGTGAATCTAAATCATCATTACGAATAATTTTTGTAATTTCATTTGGATTTACTCCTTCATAAAGATATTTTTTATGAAGTTTCCAATTATCTGCTGATAATTCTTTAATGTTTTTATTAAAATCATCAAAAAATGGATCAATGAATTTAAACCTTTTATAATTTTTTATGCAATGTGCAAAAAGCAAAGTATTTTGGTATTGTAATAACATATCATCAATTAAATTTTGTTTAGCTAGCCAACCTAAGATAAAATATATTTCATTAGACCTTGCAATAAAAATTGTATGTAGAAATTGATCAATGATATTTGGAATGTTATTATTTTTTTCTTTTTCTTTTATTTCTAATGCTTTTAAAAAATTATAATATATATCAAATTTTTTTTGTTTAGAAACATATAACGAAAAAATAAGTCGACATATGATTTCATTAAATGAGAATGATAAATCAGGATCAAAAAAATTCAAAATTAATTCAATTGTATTTTGAATGTTTTTTTCATTTACATTCCAAATATAATCATGAAGGTTTATTAGAAATTCGATGTTTTGTTTCTCCTCTTTTAAGCAGCTGCTGTCTCCCATTAACACTATTTGATAACTTTACACTCAAAGCGTCATAGCACTTTTTCAAGTTAACTATTTTATTGGTTTAAAACCGTTACACAAAGAATTTTGTTCGTTCTTAATTGAATATGTATCGTAAAGTCAAATTGACTATTTTGAATGGTTAACATCAAATTTTCGAACCGAAATGTTAAGCATTCTTCTTTCGTTTGCTTGCTGCCTTTCAGGCAAGGTCAACATCGGCGCCTTAAATGTACGTAGTCAACCAACTAAGGTATCTAAGAAGATTGGTTTAGTTTATAAGAATCAAGAACTTGAAATTTTGGAAACAATAGGTCAATGGTACAAGATTAAATTTGAAGATGGCGAAGGCTATGTAGCTCGTATGTATGTCACTGTAGGAAAGCCAAGACCAACATCAAACGGAACTGGCGATTCAATCGTTGCTAAAGCAAGATCCAAGCTCGGCTGCAAATACGTCTATGGTGCAACAGGTCCAAACACCTTTGATTGCTCTGGTTTAACACAATGGTGCCATAAGCAAGTCGGAATCTCAATCCCAAGAACAGCCAGCCAACAATCTCAACAAGGAACAAAGGTTTCACAAGCAAACCTTAAGCCTGGTGATGTTTGCTGCTTCTATAGCCCAGTTTCACATGTCGGTATTTATATCGGTAATGGAAACTGCATTCACGCTCCAAAGCCAGGTGATGTTGTAAAGACAACTGGAATCAAGTACATGAACTTCCAATTCGGCCGTCGTTACTGGTAAAGTAAAGAGATATCTCTGAATTAATTTTTATTTCTTCAATAAAATTAAGTTTGTTATTGAAAAATACCACAGAACGGACAAACTTGTTGATTTTTAGTAAAATTTTCTTATATAAGATTTGAAATTTAATTTTTTTAAAAAATACCCAAATAAACCTGGAAATAATTGTTAAGCAGAAGTAGGAAATCCTTATTACCATTTTTTAGTTCAATTTTTTAGCGAAATTAATTTTCAAATGTAATAGAAAGAGCATGAATTTTTAAAGTCAACGCGGGAAGTATTGACAATAAATTATTACAAAAAGATAAAAATCGATATTCAATCAATATCAAAATTTTAAGTCGTTTTAAAATTGCAATTCTAGTTACATTGAAACTTGGCATAATGAATGTTAAGTTATGGTAGCTATTTAAAGGCATTTTGAAAATTCAAAATTTGATAATTCGAATTGTGGTTTTATTGTTACCATTTAGAAATAATTATAGTTCGTTTAAACACCGTATTCAAGATCAGTCCTACTGTATTCTTTTGGAGGCTCTTGAACGATTTGTTGTTGCTGCGAATATGATGGAACATCTGTGAAAATTCCATAACCAAGGCAGCTTTCCTTTTGTTCGTATGATGGAGCATCAACTGGGTTTAGCCTACGTTGTTCACTTGTGCTTACTTCGGACATAAGAAAGAAGTGAAGAGACTACTAGAAAAATTTCAGTTAGAAATGTGGTTTTATTAAAAATTGGTTTTTCTTATTTTTATGTTGATATTCATTTAATTATTTCTAAATAATAATAATTTATTATTTATTAATCATAAATATACAATTTAAAACCAAAAATTTAAATTTTTAATGAAATATTAATGCATAAGTAAAAGGATGTTAAACCAAAGATCCGTTTGATATATTGAAATATTTGAATACCGATTCAACTGATGTTCAACTTCTGGCCATGCAGGCCGTTAACGCATTCAATTCCGACCAGTCATCTCCAACCTTCCATAACTGTTGTTTAATGTGAATCTTAACTCATGAAGGCCTTTATAACAGAATTTCTATAAAAAACATTGTACGTGGAAGTGAACCAAAAATCTTAAAGATATCTCCATATGTTTAAATAAAAAAAAATTAAATTCTCACTAGAAGATATATTATAATTTTTAAACTACTGCTCAACCAAACAATAAATGACATTTATTTACTTATATTAGTCTTAAACAATGTTTTATATTTAATTGATACTAAAATTATTTTTTTCTTGATCCAAATCATTTTCATCCAAACTGTAAATTCTTCTTTAACAAACACTTTAAACAAAAGAAAACAATAAACATATTAAATTTGTTTATAATTTGTTAACTATCAAATACATTATCTTCAAGCATGATTCCGTTAATCTCCTTCAGGTCCTCTTTGTTACGGCGGCACATAAATGCGACAACTATACCGCTGACAATGAGCACGACCAAAATTAGTGCAACAGAAATATAAACAGCGACCGATCCAACACTTGATTTCTCAGATGTCTGTTGTGTTGTAACATCAACAGTTGTTTCTTCCTCAGATGTCTCTTCTTCTTGTGTTTGTTGAGATGAAACTTCTGATGAAATTTCGGTTATAATTTCAGAGGAAACTTCGGTTATAATTTCAGAAGATATTTCGGTTATAATTTCAGAGGAAACTTCGGTTATAATTTCAGAAGATATTTCGGTTGTAATTTCTGATGAAACTTCGGTTGTAATTTCAGAAGATATTTCGGTTGTAATTTCTGATGAAACTTCGGTTGTAATTTCAGAGGAAATTTCGGTTTTGATTTCTGATGTTGTTTCTTCAGATGAAACAACTGTTGTAGCCTCAGATGAAACTATAGTTGTGGCTTCAGACGAAATTTCAGACGTTGTTTCGATCTCAGGTATATACGCCTCGAATCCTAAGCATGTGAAATTTTGTGTTTCATGACAAGTTCGTCGGAATACAATTTGCGAATCATTTACAAATGGCAACTCTCCGACGTCTAATAGCGACTCAAATGATTCACATTTAAGTGACTTCACACAGAACACATTTGATGAGATTGAACTATTAAACTGTTCTAATTCACCGCTATGTATTAATTTAATTAAAGATGGATGATTACTTTCATCAATAATCGTCTCAGTTAAATTAATTAAAGGCACATTGTCTGTTCGATAACTTATATCGATATTTGAATCTGGTAAAAATGAGACTTTACCAAGTTCATTTGATGCAATATTGCTAAGCATGCTCATAGACATATTGCAATTAACTTCAATTTCATTTGTAAATTGAAGTTGAATATTTTCTGATTGAAATTCATTGAGCGTCACTTTTCCACCGTTAAGTGTCACTTTTGAAAGTAAATTGCACTTTTTGATCGTTGCGGAATTTGTTCCATATGTAAACATTGTGTTATCATTGGTTAATTGAAGAGTGCTTCCATTGGGCATGTCATATAAAAGAAGTTCTGCTTCAACGTTTTCTTTGAACTCAATGTCAAATGTATGGTCTGGAATTCCACCTAATTCAATTGATTCAAGTGGTTCAGTGGTTATTTGTAAAGAACTAAGATATGATATTGGTGAATGAATTGATTTGTCAACATTAATTTTGCCAGTGCCAGGTGAAAGAATTGATTTATCATTTAAATAAAGTTCATGTAAATTTAAAACGTTATAGCTAATGATGTTTTCTTTTTCAGAACGAATTGATAAACTAGAGAGACCATACTCAGTAGATTCTGTTGAAATTTTGATCGAGCCATTTCCATATGATTGGAGAGCAATTGGCATATTACCAGTAATACCAGTGGCAGTAAAATCTGATGGTGTTAAAACAACGAAAATGAGGTCATCAAATGAAATTTGATTCCAATATTCATCTGAAAACGAAATAGTTGTAGGCTTGCTAAGATTGCATACAATTGGTGTGAACTCTTTAGGATCATCTTCAAAATAAATATCAAAACTTTGTGAGCTTTGCTCAATTTGCCTAAGTAAAATTCCGCTTTTAATTATTCCAGAAAAAGTAATTGGACCACTTCCTTCAATTCCTAGTTCAATTTTATTTTGCCCAAAAGTAATATTTTTTAAATTCGAAGGGATATTAAAATACGCTTCTGGATTTATTTCATCAATAAGACTATTTGCATTTTTTATGTTGCTTGAAGTGTCCTTTGAGTTTTCAAGGCTATTTTGGCGAGGTAAAAAAGCAGAGAAGCAAAAAAGATCAAAAAGCATTTGACATATGCCAGAATTTCTATACTTTATATAAATAAACAAGAAATACCTATCGTATCTTTACAACGAATGACTTTTTGTGATTAATATAATCGTAGTAATACAAATTCAGAATTTTACACTGTGCAGTCATCGTAAAATTGAATAGTTTATATGTGATGGTAGACTTCAATTATGAAAGCAATTGTATACGAAGAAAAAGGAAAAATTGCATTACAAAACAGGGAAATTCCTAAAATCCAAGACGAAAAGGATGCAATAATAAAAGTAACCCTTACTACAATTTGTTCAAGTGATATTCATATTAAACATGGTGCTGTTCCACGTGCTGTACCTGGAATAATACTTGGACACGAATTTGTGGGTGAAGTTGTTGAAGTTGGTAAAGGTGTAAAAAAGCTTAAGCCAGGTGATCGTGTATCAGTTAATTGTGAAACTTTTTGCGGCGAATGCTTTTTCTGCAAGAATGGTTATGTTAACAACTGTACCAACCCAAATGGTGGTTGGTGTCTTGGGTGTCGGATTGATGGTGGTCAATCAGAATATGCACGTATTCCGTTTGCTGACAATTGTCTTACAATTATTCCACCACAAGTAACTGATGAGCAAGCTCTTTTTGTTGGTGATATTCTATCAACCGGATATTGGGCTGCACGTATTGGCGAACTCAAACCAGCTTCTACCGTAGTTGTAATTGGTGCTGGTCCAACAGGCCTTTGCACTATGCTTTGCGCTCGACTTTACAGCCCATGTACCATAATTGCAATTGATATTGATGAACATCGATTATCACTTTCAAAGGCTCGTGGCCTTTCCGACATCACCCTTGTACCTGGTAAAGATGATATTGTTACCCGAGTGCTTGCAGCAACTAATGGCCGTGGTGCTGATACTGTTTTTGAAGTTGCAGGTGGAGATGATACATTTGAACTCTCATGGAAAGTTGCACGTCCGAACGCAATTGTTGTCGTTGTCGCTATGTATGAAAATAATCAAACGATTCCACTACCACAAATGTATGGAAAGAATCTTACATTTAAGACTGGTGGTGTTGACGGAAGTTTTTGTGATGAAATAATGGAACTCATATCATGCGGTAAAATAGACGCAAGTTTCTTGATCACGCATAGATGTACACTTGAAAATGCTTTGGAAGCATATGATTTGTTTGAAAATAAGAGAGAAAACGTTCTTAAGTATGCAATAAAACCATAATTTATATTTTGATTTAATAGTAGTGACTTTATTTTACGTAAAAATAAAATTTAAATCGGTTCATATTCCCCAGTGTACGTTAAGACATTTTTTTCAAATTTTCAGAGCTATATACACTTTTTGAAACAGAAAGGATATGTTAACATTAAAAAAGTTCAACTTATTCAATATTATGAAAAGTTTATTTTGCACAAAAAGTCCCACAATAGCACCGGAGTTGCAAGCAGTGTATTAATGCTGGCTCTTTTCTTATATTATGCAAGCTCCAAGCTGAAACCAATTGTGCTAATTCCTGGTGCTTTTAGAAGCCGCCTTAATGTTACCACAAATGTTCAACCAAAATGGTATTGTTCTAAGTCAATCAACGATGAACTTTTTTGGATCCGTCTTAAAAACTTCATCCCTCCATTTCTTGATTGTTTTCTCGACTTTCTTACTGTTAGTTACAATGAAACCACACATGAGCTTCAAAATAAACCAGATGTTAACATTTATCCAGATGATTTTGGAGGAGTTAATGGAATTAGAGGCACAGGTCCTACTATTTTTGGAAAAACTGTTCCACCATATTACAATGAAATAATCAAATCTTTAGAAAAATTAGGATATCAAACAAGGAAAACATTATTTGGTGCACCATATGATTGGAGGTTTGGTGCTGCACAACCAGACGCATATTTCAACTCTCTTCGATCACTTATCGAAAACATTTCGAAACAAAACGACAACGAAAAAGTTATAATCATTGCACATTCGCTTGGAACACAAGTTACGCATCGACTTCTCACTGAAAAAACCACAGCAGAGTGGCGCTCTAAGTATATTGACTCCGCCACGCTCATAGCTCCATCATTTTCAGGTGCGAGTATGACATTTACTGGATATTGGAGACTCAACTCTAAATATATTTCTGTTTTCAAGCTTAACAAGATAAGGGCTCTTGCTAATTCTCTTGGAACCATTCATATTCATATTCCTCATACTTTAGGATATTCTAATACAACACTATTTGTCGATAGAAATGGTATAAACCATATGGGAAGCGAGCTGATTGAAATCTTACATGAGAGAGAATATCTTTCTAACTATGATATGTTGATTGGAGAACAAAACTTCAAATTCTTAAGGAGATGGCCAATGAGTCCAGACGTTGACATAAATATACTATATAACAGTGGAATACAGACCGCCCTTGGACTTAACTTGTCGGAATGGAAAGAGTTCGGCAAGGAGATAAAGGTTCCAGGAGATGGACTTGTCGGCTCGGCGGTTACAGATTGGATATGTAAAAATTGGGGCGCCCCTGGTAAACGTCTCCAATGTAAAGATGTGAAATCATCCAGCATGAAATTCCAACATAAAAATTTGTTGTTTACAAAAGATTCGGTGAATATTATAATGAATTGGGTAAGAGAACAAAACGGACTAAAAATGAATCAAACTAAAAGTAATAATGAATATCAATCTAAAAATAAAAGGAAGGAAGATTTATAAATAAACTCTAAACATAGATAAGGTTAATTGTTTTTATGTATTAATGATCAAAATAATTTTTAGTGCTGCCTTGGAATTGTTTGGTATTTGATAAATTTTTGCTTATAAAGAAAATCATATATTTTTTTTTATGTAATCATGATTATTTAGGATGCTTAAATTTTATTTTCATTATTTTATATTTCGATATAATATTTGAAAATGATTTTAAATATTTAATACAGCACTTATTTGAGCATCTGTAAATGCTCATACAAAAATATCTCAAATACTTCTTGAATATGAAGGAATCAATATTAATAATAATAAAGATATTTATTTTGATGATTTAAAGTTTCGAAATAATTATTTTTATGTACCTCGGATATGCAATTGATTCAGTTTTATTAATAAATTTTCACTAACAAAAATTGTTATTAGAAAAATAATACAAGAAAAACAAAAAATGTTTTTAGGAACTAACTTCTATATAATGTGGAATTGCTTTCACAGTATCTCGAAATCGTCCAAATATTGAGTAGAAAACAATCGTTCGCTATTCAATTACCCTATCGCTTAGACACATTCTCATAACAGTCAATTACACAATGACACAATTTCGTGCGAAATCTCATTAATTTTGCACAGGTAATTTATTGAAAACGAAAACCATTTCATAATCTATATAAACATTTACATATAACAAGTCAATTATTTTTTGTTTTCTTCTATATCTTCTTCCTCTTCTTCTTCTTCATATTCCAACTTTTCCAACTCTATATTTACTTTATCGACTTCCTTTGCCTTATCGAACCATTTACATTTAATGATCTCTTCGAACGTCGGCCTTTTTTTCGGGTCTTTCTGTAAAATATGTTTTATTAACTCAATCAAATACGGCGAAAAGCCTTTGTCTTCGGGAACAACCAACTCTTCGCTATTAAGAAGTTGCGTAACAGTGAAAACAGTACTCGCAACTGTTTTCCCTTGTCCCATTTCGAGCTTAAATGGCAATGAATTAAACATACAGCTGTACAAAGTGACACCATATGCCCAAACGTCGGCAAGTTTTGGGTCAAATGCATCGCCGCCACATTCTTCAGGGGAAAGAAATGCAGGTGAGCCACGAGTGTCGAGAAGCTTTTGATCAGGAGTCTCTAGACGAGAGGAAACTGAAAAATCCGAGAGTTTAAACATGGTATCGGAAAATACTAATATGTTATCGGGCTTAATATCCCGGTGTACAATGTTTAACGAATGGATATAACGTAAGCTTTCGGCTATCTCAAAAAAGCATATGGATAAAATCTCTTCTGATGGCTTTTCGTTGTTGATATATGATTGTAATGTGCCTTTTTCGGCATATGGTAGTAATAAAATAAGAGAATTGGAACACTCATCTTCTATAACTTCTACAATTGGTAAGACATATCGATGAGAAATGGAAATCATGATATCTATTTCACGATCGACTGCTAGATATGGTGGTTCTTCTCCCCCAAGTGTTTGGCGATAAAGACGCCTTTTGTTGTATACTTTGGCTGCACATTTTTCTCCTGTTTCTGTATGTTGTGACATGAAAACTCGACTCATGGCACCTTTAGCGATTTCTTTTTGGAAACTCCATTCGAATATTGTGGGGTTTTCATTCTGTAGGACAAAAGAAGAAAATGAACAAAAAGTTCTAACAGAAGATTGAACACTTTCGTCAGCTGATCTTTGAGTATTGGGCTTTTCTATTGGTGGTACAGGCGTAGGACCAAACTCTACTGTCTTTGCTTTGATTTTGTTGATTGCTCCAGAATGGAAACAACCCATTTGATTTCCGTTTTTTTGCTTTGGAATTTTTTGTATTGTTTATCTTTTCAAAAGTGTTTCCCAATTCAAAAAACGTATTCATCTGGGATAAAATCTCATTTCTGAATTTTTCAAAGAAATTATTTGTAATTGAATTTTGACGTTCAAGTTGACATCACTAGATTCTGAAATTGTAATGCCCCAAATGTTTTAAAATTTGTACATTTATCAAATAAATTCGATCATGTAAATATTCTGTTGTTTCTTAAATATTTGATCCCTCTTATGGAATTCTATAAAAATTTATTGAAAAATTGGTTTTGTTCTTAAGGTTGCTCAAAAATCTCTAAAATATGGCACAATATGTATTTGTACATAAGTTTTGTTTGAGTTTGTGATCTAAAAATCTCAGAAACAAAGTAGAATCAATTTTTTGGAACTTAACATTATATGGCAATACATATGTATATAAGATAATCATCAAATTTATAATAAATTTAAATATATCAGTTATAAATAAATATTTTTATTTAATGAATATTTTGACAACATATTAGAACATTCTTATGAAGTTCAAAATCGTTCTTTGAAAGCTCTTCATGATTATTTAGAAAAAAATCGTCTATAATAAAAGTTTCACTAAATGTATCTTTAGAATCACTTTTCTTATTTTCCGTTTTTGTTACATAACGTGAGAAATCTTTTGATAGGATATTTATTATTATATTTACATTATTAAAGAATTTTCAATCATTTTTTCTCTCATATAATAATATGCTTCTTGTGAATTAAAATTTAATGAATATTTAAATAAAAATTTTTGAAATTTTGAGATTGTTTTGATTTCTTCTTCTTTTTTCATAATTGTAAACAAATAATTTAAATATACATCAATTGATTTAACTTGGTATGAAAATGCAATATTAACCAAAATGAATAAAACATGATTAAATGAATATGGAAAATTTTCATCATATATATTCATTGTTTGTGAAACTGATAAAACAAAATTTTTTTCAGTCAAATCGAATACAATTTGCTCAAGGGTTAGTAGTTTTTGCATACACATTGATTGACTCTTTGAAGCTTCGTTTTTCGCAAACATATTCGCTATCATTTATTAAAATAATGAATAAATAAAAATTGTTCTTAAAACATGTTTATTTATACCTGACTTATAAATTTTTCTTCTTTGAAATTATCTGCAAATGGATCTTCTTCTGTTTTTCCATTATTAATCCCAACTGAAAATTTATTAACTGTTTCATTTATATCATTATTATCATTACAAATACAATAATTATTACAATGATAATTAATGTATTATTATCATCAATGTTTATTATTACATCTTCTAAAAAGAACCAGAAAAGAAATCTGAATAATAAGTAAAATATTCTGGATAATATATAATTGTATAATTATAATATATAAAATCGACATAAATATTTAGTTTCAGATTCAATGAAAGTAACTGAATAAGATTTTAAGAAAGTATAATAATAAGTTGATAAAGTTTTTATTAACAATAAAGAATAAGTTAAAGTATAAGCATTAATGAAGGAAAATGTTTTAACTTAATATTATTATAAATCAAATAACTTTTATAAAAATATTTAATAAATAGAAAAAGAATGCTAAATATAATTAAAATTGAAATAACATACAAATTGTTATTTGTTGATTTAAATATGTAACAAAAGAAATTCCTCAATAAAAAGTAAAAAATTTTTACTTTATTCATTATATAAATATCAAACTAAAATGAATTTTTTTTATAGAATAAATAAAGTAATTTTTAGAAGAAGAAGTTAGTACGAAACATTTTATAAATATATCAAATCGTTTCATATAAAAAGGACTCTGTTAACAGACGATAATATTTTATGAAATCTTTATGAATCTTTTCATCTTAGAAGAAGAAATCAAAGAATAAATTGTGTAAACTTGTTTTAATATTAGAATAACAGTGGAATCTAATGTTCATATAAGAACACATTTCTTTAATTGCTTTTAAAAGGCCATCCATTACATCTTTTTGGCATTATAAAAATGATAAACGATTAAGTGAACGGATCACAATTGTATAAAAAATCCATGCCTTTCTTTTTTGTTTGGGTTCACTTTGATCTATAAATCACTTCTTATTATATTTTCTAAAAAGAATTTAATATAAAAATGAATTTTCTGTCACTTTTTTAAATGAAGAAAGAAAAAGACCCGAACCCTTATGTATCTTATATTCCTTTTATCTACGATACCATGAAAAACAGAATCAAGACCATGAATACTTTGATTGAGTTATTTAGTAATTTTACTGCAGAAATATCAAAAATAATACAATCACTATCAGATAAAAAGAACAACCTTTTAATTGGGAAAGGTGATGACCAAGCATCTCTCCAAGCCTCACTTTTTAAAAATTTATTTTCCATGGCAACATTTCAAAATTTATCTTCATTAAATCAATTTGCACATTTTATTGAAAACAACATAACCATTCCTCTAAAGTTAAACAGGTCTCGTATTCAAGATCAAATCACTCAGATTCAAAGTAATTTTAATGCATCTCTCAAAATCCTCAAAGAAAAGCAAAACCATTACAATGAACTTCTTACACTTTACAGACAGCGATGCCAACATTTAGAAGAAGCACCACCAGATAACTTAGATCTTGTCAATAATATATCGTCATCAATAAAAGAAGTTGAACAACAAATTATACAACAAAAAGAAGAGCTTGAAAAGGAAGAAAGATTGTTTGCACTTACACAAGAGAGTTCTATGCGCGAATTTGAAGATTCTGAACAAAAATTTTATGAACTTTTTGACACATGCATAAATTTTTATAATAACACAATCGAAATATTTACAAATTCTTGTTCAAAGAATGTCGAACTTGTAACAATAGAAGCAGTAGAATTAGCATTGAACAATGCTCCGCAAATGAACATTAATACAAATGTCGATTTGATCCAAAGTGAAATAGAAAATGAATTTCCAATGCCAGAGCTGACGTTTGACATTCATGAATTTGTAGATCCAAAAGAAGTGCATACATAGGAAATATTTGAATTTTTGATTTGTAAAAATTTATTCGTAAAATTATTACACATATTTAAATTTCCTTATGCATGTTTGATTTGTGTTAAATGGAAGATTTCTTGTGGGCTTGGAGTCAAGAAATGCAAAAATAGGCACTGACCAAATAACATATCAAAAAAAATTGTGAATCCGTTTTTTACATCACAATTCGTGGAATACGTTTATATTCGATATTGATTTTATAATAAAATAAAATAATTTGTGTATATTTTTTATTATAATCTATTTGTTTTGTTTGTATTATTCCTAAGTATTTCTACTATTTCTTTTTGGCCATTTTTTGATGCTTTCATAAGTGCTGTTTCAAACATTTTATATAATTTCCAAATATTATTTTAAAATAAAAAATTATTAAAATAAACATTAAAGAAAGCAAATAAATATCTTTAGCATTAATATCAATTCCTTCTTTTTCAAGAAGTATTTCTACTATCTCAGCATAATCATTTTCAGATGCAGTCATTAGTGCTGTTTCGAAGATTTTTCATAAATTTCAAATATTATTTTGAAATATTAAGTTATACAAATAAAATTTAAACAAAATAAAACAACATTTTTAGCATTAACATCAATTCCTTCTTTTTCAAGAAGTAATTTAACTATATCTTTTTCACCATAAAAAGATGCTTTTATAAGAGCCGTTTCAAATAATTTAAATAAATTCCAAATATTATTTTGATATATCAAATATTGAAAACAAATTTTAAATAAAATATACGAATATTTTTTGCATTAACATCAATTCCATCTTGATTAAGAAGTAATTTAACTATTTCTTTTTGATTATTATTCGATGCATAAATGAGTGCTGTTTCAAAGATTTCGAATAGTTCCCAAATATTATTTTAAAATTGTATATTTTTAAAATTAATATAGAAAAAAATAATTAAATATCTTTCATATTAACATCAATTCCTTCTTGTTGAAGAAGCATTTCAGTTATTTCTATATGTCCAAATCTAGATGCATTAATAAGTGATGTCCTAAATGTATGAAATAATTTTCATATGTTAATATGAAATTTCGAATAAATAAAATAAATATCAACTAAAACATAATAACATCTTTAGCATTAACATCAATTTCTTTGTGATTAAGTAGTAATTTAACTATATCTTTTTTATTATTTTCTGTTGCTATAATAAGTGCTGTTTTAAACAATTTAAATAATTTTTAAATATTATAATGTAACATGATATGATTTATATCAATATAAAATAAATTAAATAAATATCTATTGAATTAATATTAATTTTATCTTGTTTAAGAAGTAAATTTACTATATCTGTTTTGCCTTTATCAGATGCAACAAGAAGTGATGTACAAAACAATTTATATAAATTCCAAATAAATTTTTAAAATATTAAATTATTAAAATTAAAATAAAACGAAGGAAGTAAAAATTTTTAGCATTAATATCAATTTCATTTTTCTTAAGAAGCAAATTTATTATTTCTATATTACCTTTTTCGGTTGCATATAAAAAAGCTGTTGTAAATATTTTAGGTAATTTCCAAATGTTATTTTGAGATAATAAACAATAAAATAAAATTTCATAAAAAACAATTAAACGTTTTTAGCATTAACTTCGACACCTTTTTGTTCAAGAATATATTCAATGAGTTCAATATTTTCAGATTTTATTGATTCAAACAAAATTCCTGGAGGTGTGTAACAATAGTTATTGAGAAAATATTGAACCAAATATAAATTACCGATTTTTGCTGATACATTAATATTGCAATTATTAAGTATCATTCCTTTTTCTACCAAATATGTGATTATTTCATAATTTCCACTAATAATACAAAAGTAACACAAATAATTAAATTTTTTTTGCTGAAATATCTGCTCTTGAGTCAAATTTTGATCGAAAAATTGTTTTTCGAATATAAAAATTTGAAATTTATCAACAAAATTATTAAATTTTTCTAATTCATTTTCGTAAATATATTTGAATATATCATTTTGATGAAATTCTATTGCTGTTTCATATGCATTTTCAAATGTTGAATGATTTTGTTCACACAAATGAATAATCTCCAGATTTCCTCCTGCAACTGCATATTTACCTGCGTTATTGACATTCGCTCCATTTGATAATAAAAATTTAAAACATTTTACTGATCCAAAAAATGCTGAATAATCAATTAATGTAACATTTCCTTCATTAATCAATGAACATCTTTCATAAAGTGATGGTTTAATTGTTTGATTAAAGTTAAAATTTGTTTGTGCTGATATTTCTTGAAGTTTTTCTACTTCATCATTTCGAATTATTTTTGCTATTTCATATGGATTATGTCCTTCTTTAATGTAGTGCTTATGAAGCGCAAAATTATTCGATGAAAGTCTTTCATATTCATCCCAAAAATCTCTGAAAAAAGGATCATTGTAATTCTTAATTTGGTTTTCATTCTTTGTCTTGTAATGTGCGAAATATAAAGATCCAATATTTTCTGTTCTACTTTTATCAATTAAATTTAGTTCAATCATTTTTTCAATGATATAATATGCTTCTTGTGATTTTATTTGAGAGATATACATTGCAAAAATATCAATAATTGAATTATAATTCTTTTGGATTTGAATTAGATAGTTTAAGTATATATCAATTTCGTTATTTGGAGATAAAATGTGAAAGTAAATTAAATTACATAGAGCAGTATGAAAAGAAGTTGGATGACTTATATCCAAAAAACACATTGTCTGCTCAATTGATGATTCAATGTTTTTATTACTTAAATTTGATATGATATACTGAAGTCTTAACATTAATTCAAGTTCGGCAAACTGCGAGTTGTTCATTCTGCCATTTGTTCAAATTAACCGCATTCATGAACGATAGATTACATCACTTTATACGAGCATCCCCGAAGTACAACAGTACTTAGAGTTGTTTTTCAGAATTTAAAAATATACCAAAATGAAGATATTGATAATTCCCTCATTAAATTTCATATAAAAGATATTTTTATATTAATGAATTTGTATAATTTAATAATTATAATATTATAATATTTTTATATAACTTGTTATATTCAGTAATTATTAAAAATATAAAATATTATTCCAATTTAATACAAAAGTTTAGCCTTTGATTCATCAGGGAGCAAATGTACTCGATTCTTATACCGATCAAATTACATAAAAGTATATCGTTCGAGTAAAGCTCACAATAGAGCGAAAACTTAATATCATGTAGATACTTATGAGTATAGTAATTATATTAATTGTAATTATTGGCATTTTTATTTATACATACTCAAGCTATATTAAAAATCAATAATAAATAATCAATTATTGTTTATTTACTATTTGGATGATGTTCAGATTTTTCTTTAATGAAATGTACTGCTGAATTTGCAGTATCATCAATTGCATGGCATATTTTAGAGAATGCATCAGAAACTACATGAATCACATGTGATTTTGTATTTTGTCTACACACTTTGTAGTAATATCGTCTGCAAGTTCAAATGCTTTATCAAATCCTTTTTTAGGTGGATTTTTATTTGTTGTTTCATTTTCGTTTTGTGATAAATTTTCGTTTTCATTTGGAATTGGAATACTTGTTTCTTGTGTATGTATCGGATTCTCATTCAATAATATGTCATTTTGATGCTATGGTTCATCTATGTCATCAAACGAAATTAGATTTATGCCTTCAGTATTTTGAAATGGATTAATTTCTTCTGAAGTATTATTTTGTGTAATAGAATTTTCATTGTTTGAAATAAGAGGTGTTTCGAATGACATTATTTTAAAAAATGAAGAAATTACATCAAATCAATTTCTGATTCAATATTTTCACCGTGCTACCGTTAAATGAAAAAATACCTTGTGGGATATAAGAAAAAGTGGTACATGCCTTAGAATAAAATGTTTCTCCTTGAGCAAACCACATATTTCAATAATAAAATTATATCTCAAAAACTCATAGTAAAAAAACACTTACAATAAAATTTTGGTATATAAATAAAAATTTCAAATACTAAGTAATCAAACATTAATCTATAAATGTCATTGCAATATATTTAAGATTTGTTACGAAACAAGTAACATTCTAAGAAATGAATGAAACTAATGATTATAATTATTGTTATAAAATCACAGATATATATATATTATTAGTATCCAACAAAAAATATGGTCAAAATAATATTATAGAAAGTAAATAAATTAATGTGTTATGCTCAAATCACAAGAAATTGTTTTTCAGAGAAATATTTTTTCGTTCCATCGAAACTTGAAATTCAATACTTTATTCAATTTCAAAAACGATATAAAGTGAAGTGACATTAGGCCATTTGCTTTCATGGCTGGAAAACTCACTTACGAAATCCTCCAAAAACTTCCAAAAGCCGAACTTCATTGCCACCTCGATGGTTTCCTTCGTCCTCAGACTGTTCTTGACCTTGCCAAAGAACAAGGAATAGAACTTCCAGTTAAGACAATTGAAGAAGTAAAGAGCATCATGACCGCGCCTCTTGATTGCCCAGATCTTGTTACTTATCTTAAGTGCTTTGATCTTCCTGGAATGGTCATGCAATATCCATATGCAATCACTCGCATTTTCTATGAAGCTTGCGAAGATGCTGTTAAAGATGGAATTGCCTACATAGAAATCCGTTTTGCACCTGCTCTTCATACTAAGAATGGACATTCTTATTCTCAAATTCTTGAAGCAGCAATTCAAGGCTGTATGCTTGCTGAAGAAAAACTTCCCATCACAGCACGTATTATTTGCTGCGGTATGCGTCAAATGTCACCAGAGATCAATGCCGAGATCGCCGAAATCTGCTGGCGTTATCGTCATCGTTATGTTGTTGCCTTTGATCTTGCTGGACCAGAATTCAACTTCCCACCACACAAGCACGTTACAGCCTTCCATACAATTCGTGAGAAATCATTAGGTGTCACAATCCATGCAGGTGAAGCCTTTGGAGCACGATCTGTTGACCTTGCACTTGGTTGTGCAGCCCAACGTATTGGCCATGGTACCCGAGTTGTCGAAGATCAAAAAGTTCTTGATGAAGTCATTGATCGCCGCATTCCACTTGAGTGCTGTGTTTCATCCAATGTCCAAACCAAAGCAGTCCAAAAGCTCGAAGACCATCCAATTAAGAAATTATTTGATCTTGGTGTAATCACAGTTCCATGCACAGATAATCCAACAGTTTCAGGCGTTACACTTACACATGAATACTTATTACTTCATGAGAAGTTCAACTTTTCACTTGCCGAATTACTTAAATGTATGGACTATGGATTCCGCTCAGCCTTTGTTTCAGAAGCCATGAAGCGTCGCTTACGCATTGATGCATTTGTTAAATCCATCCAAATTCTCCAAGAGAATAACATTGACATTACTGAAGTCATTGCAAATTCAACATACTATGCTAATTTGGGACTTACAGTACCGCCATCATTCCAACCACCTGTTAAGAACCCACCATTAACATTAGCTTTATTACAACAATTACCAAAATGTGATTTAGATTGCCGACTTATTGGTAGTGTTCCATTCACAGTGTTATATGACTTCTATAAGAAGTTAAATGAAAATGAACGCAATGGATTACCCGACTTCAAATCGACTGAAGAATTAGCTAAATATTGCACAACGCATATCACTGATGGACATTATCGTAAAGGCCAAGCATTAGCAATTAAGTTATTACAAACGGAAGAGAACATTCGCTCAGGCATCTATGCAATTTTAGACGAAGCATATGTTGATAAAGTCATTTACATGGAATTAACAATTTGTCCATTATTACATAACTCCAAATTATCAAATGATGAATTCATTAACATTGTAATTGATGAAATCACCAAATTTACATCCGACAAAGAAATGAATGTTAAAGTTGTCATCAACGCAAATGTTAGAGCGTTATCACCATTACAAATCCAAGAGCTTGCAGAGTTAGCAGTCAAGTATCAAGACAAAGGCGTTGTAGGCTTCACAACAACAACTGAAGAAATTGGTAAAAATGACATCAAATATTACCAGCCAACATTTGATTACTTACGTCAAAACCATGTACCAGTTACAATATTTGCTGGTGAAACAGATCCAGAATCAGTACGTTGCGCATTAGTTAGAGGACACGCAAGAAGAATCTCCGGTGGATTCAAGATAGCACAATCCGAATCATTGTTAAATGACGTGACATCACATAACAATGCAGTGCTATTTAACTTGTCGCCACGAATGGAGAAACAAGTTAAGGGATGGCAAAACTCGCCAGTCCGATTCTTTTATGATTTCGGAGTGAAGCTTGCATTCTGTTCGATACATCATGCATACACTAACAAGACAAGGTCACAACAAATCTTCCAAATCGCTGAGCAATCACGCTTCGATATTTATAGCGTGTTAGATATCTTGAATAATTCATTCGCTTCAATTAATTTACATTATAAAGATGTAAATAAATATCAAAAAGTGTTCTGGGAACGATCAAAAGAACTGTTACAAAAACACGGTTATTCAAGTATGGGTAATTATTCTTACTTTTGAATAAACATCTGAATTCCTGAAAAAATTGTTCAAAAAGTTTTGACTTTCGGCCTGATTTTAAAAGGCCTTTCAAAAAAAGTGGCGAAACGTCAAATTGACACTGGAAAACATATCACATTTCGTAATGCCAAGCGAAAGCGAAAGAGAACAAGAGCTGAGCCAGGAAAAGGACAACGAACAACAAGAAGAGGGGACAGACAGACGACCTTTGCACCAGTTTTTTGAATCACAGGATTCTAATAAATCGTTTTTAATATGTATACAAAGAGGGATTGGTATTAATTTTGATGATGTGTTTTGGGCACCAAAAGACTCTGTGACACAAGTGCTTGATGCTTCTCAACCTTATGAAGAAAAATATATTGAATTTTAGTGGCCATTACCCTCTTGTTTTGGAGGCTGAGACTATGTTTTTAAAATAAAATAATAAAATATCTATGGAAATGATTTTCATGATCTTGAAGGAAAAAAAAAGTTAAACGTGCACCATTAAAATGGAAGCCCCAAAAAGTTTCGCATTAAAACAGCAAATTAAATCATTCCAATTTAAAATACAACAAGCAATAAATCTTCAAGATGATGAAATAGATCGATTAGTAAATCAAATTAATTATTTGAAAACAAAAATTTTGGAAAGCCAAGAACAAATTAAGAAATTAGATAGAACTATAGAAGAAACAAAAGAGCTTAATGTTGGGAAAGAAAGAAAAAGAGAGGCAATTTTTCATGCAAGAATTGCAGAAATTTCAACAGAAAATCGAAAAGAAATCCAAAAGTTACAAGCCGAACAATCATCTGAAATACTTGAATTACATAAATCATTTGAAATTGAAATGAATAATATTAATACACAATCAGAAGAAGATTTAACCAAAAAAGTCAAACAAATCAACGAAAAAATTCAAAAACTCCAATCAAGAACCTCCATTTATGAAGAAGAAATGACAAAAATCACAAATGAAACACAAAATCATGAACCTAATATCGGAAATAATCTTCAATCAAGTTATGAAACCATTAAACAATTGCAGCAAATTGTTCAGCAAAGGAATTCAGAACGTTTAGAAAACCTTCAGTCGTCAAAAGATAAACTTCGAAAATGCATTGAAACGATTGAAGAAATAACACAAAGTCATACAACTGAAATTGAAAAGCGGAAGAAGACATTAAACGATATCGAAGATACATATCAAAAAGAACTTAATGAACTTTCGGTAACACATAATGAAGAAATGAAAAAACTTCGAAAAGAACTTAATAAATCAGAAAAAAGAGCGCAAATGCTAACGAAAGCATCGAAACATCTAAAGAAAGCGAATCAAAAGCAAATCAATGAAATTGTGAATGACTTAGAATCACTTAAACAACAAACAAATAATAGTAATAACAAATATAAAGAAAAAGATAACAATTTAATAAACATTAAAAATGAAATTATTGAATTAAAAAATAAAAATAAAATTAAAGAAGAAAAATTGGCGCAATTAAGAGATCTTAATAATACATTACATAAAGAAATATGGAGAATAAAACATGAAATTAGATTTGCGAATGCGTATAGATAAAAAATCTTTTGTTAAATAAAATTTACATCTTTCGGAATTTGTTTTTTAAATATTTCATTTTATATATATATAAGAATTCATTAAATATTATTGTTTTGAGCATAAGCTGATATATAAATAATTTTTGTATAATACTGTTATTAGGTATGAATATCTTTAATTAAATCATATATTTCAGCCAAATAAATGAATTTTCTTTAAAGATCAAAGATATAAATTACATTTATTTTTTTCTCCATACCAATGAAATTTTCCATGGGTGTATTTGCAAATACAAGTGAACCATTGCAACATAATTAATACATATTATTTTCGATTGAAATATATTTATTATTAGATTTAATTTTTCTTATTGTGTAACTCTAATATCTATTACTCATATATATTGGATTCTATAATTAATCAATTAGTTATATTTATATGAATAAAGTGGTTACATTGAATTTAGTTTAACAAAATTGATTGATAAAAGCGAAAAATAATTGGCTTTCAATTCATTAAAACATTACATTCAGAAGAAACCAATTTTCTAGAAATAAATTCTTAAAAACATAATAAGTAAAAAATAAATATTATATATATATATATATATATTATTTGTTTGTTTTTCTGAACCCTTTTTTCTCTAAAAAATATAATTTTCATATTATTTTCATTGTTTCCGTTGTCGGAAACAATAGTTTTTCTGTATAAATGGAAATCATTATATCATATTGGAATTGACAATGACATTCGCGAAATCATTATGCATGATAAGCTCTAATAAGCCTTTTATGAACAGTTTTATGTAGAAAGAAATTAACATTTAATGTATAATAAAATGAAATTCATATTTATGTAATAATTATTACAAGTATGTAAAAAATAAAACCAAATTTACGTTAAAAATAATTTTTATTTATTGTTTCGGACATATGTAGTTAAGGTTTCATCCCTTTAGTACTAAAGGGAAAAATTTCGAATTGTTTAAATAATTCCCACATCCGCCATAGTTGAAGAACTAAAGAAAAGACGAATCACAAACAATCCAAACACAGAGAAAATAATCGAAATAACAGAATCTAACAAATCATTTTTCACATTTCTCATAAAAATATCTTCTGACTCAGATGATATAATAGCAAAATATGAACCTGTTTTTGTATCCGTTTCGAGGGATAAGTCAATTGGTCGACCAATGCTGATGAAACCGTACCTTGTCAAATGATATCGTATCAACATAAATGAATCAATCATCCAAAATATCAAAGCGCGGGTGGCTCTAGCAACAATGGTATCACTGCTATTGAATCTATTAGGATCTGATAGATAGAGACCGATCGTAAGAATTGGAAGAATTACATTTTCGATATGCAAAACCCAAAATGGAACGCGGAGTGAGTAGTAATGAAGGACATAGGTAAAGCAGAGAGTGAAAATGGCTTGCGCAATCGAAGCATATCCTGAAAAAATCATATGCATTGGAGATAAAAGAAGAATTGCGTAAAGAACGATCCTAGCAGCATAGTTAGTTTTATGACAGAGACTTATTCCATAAAGTATAGCCATGCAAAACATTGAATATGATGCATTGGGAAAATTATATTGAAAATATGAAATAGTTGTATTGACTCTTCTACAAGGTGAAACTTGGCCAACAAGGAAACCTAAAGGAATTATAATTAAATAAACATAACAAATTCTGTGAAATAATGTAAGGATAGAAAGCCGAGAAACATTATACAAACGAGTAATTTTTGGATAAGAAGTTCCATAATTTATGAGAAATATAAGAGGTAATAAAAATAAAAAAACTAAACAAGATGCAATAATTACATTAGGTTGTTGCATCCAAGAAAACAAGAAAGTAAGAAAAAAACCTATAGTTTTTTGGTACGTTGGTTTTATATAACAAGAATTTGCTATGCTATCACCAATAGAATTTTGTCTGTAATCATCCATTTCTCAGGGTTAACGGCTTCATGAGTTGAACGTTAAAGTCAAAAAAGAATTGAATAGGTGTGTTTGGCCTTGCCTTTCATCAAATGTCACACAGAACTGAGATTGATGGATTCTCCGGTCACCAATTCCACCCAGGACATGGTATAATCTACATCCGTGAGGATAAGCATATGATGTCTTTTGAATCCCGCAAGACTTTCCGCATGTGGCAACGTAAAAGAAACCCAAGAAAGATCAGCTGGACTGAACACTACCGTTTCGACCACAAGAAATCAAATACTGATCAAGTTGAAAAGAAGGGACGTGTTCAAAGATCCAAGAAGGTTACACGTGGATATGCTGGTGTATCTGTTGATGCAAACGCAAAGATTGCAACAACAGCCGTAAAGAGGCGTGTTCAACAAACCAAGAAGGGAGGAAAGAAGTAAACATATTCTTTTAATCATAATCCTAATTTTTTACAATTCAACAAACCAAGTGTAAGTTTCCAAAGAATAAAGACACTGAGTATATGACCTAAGAAAGTTATAAAAAAAATCTATTACTAATTGATTTGAAAATCTATATTTAATTTTTTAAAAAACAAAACATTTAATGCACAATAAATGATAGTAGAAGTCATGTTGTTTTTAAAATAGATTCCAGAAACATTAAAAATAAACTTCATGGAAAACTGATATCAATTTCTACAAGATATCTAATAATCCATAAAAAAAATTTGGTGCTTACTATGAAAAAAGTTTATGTTTGATTTCAGAGGATGGAAAATTATTGTTTGAAAGTAGCAATTTAATAAATTATAAAAATATTTTTCTACATAAAAATATTCCATAAGGAATGTATTATAAAGATCTATATTTTTATCTGATGAAAACATGTTTGTAAGACAATGTTATTTACATCCCATATAAACAATGCGGAATTTCTTCTTTTTTTAAACGTTACTTTATCGATTTGCATTCAATTTTCAATGAATTATGAAAAATCGTTTTTGTCACTTTTAAAATGCACAAACTTGCAACTCCGTGGACATTTTATTATTATCAAAAGCCATCATCTGAGGAAACCAACTATGAAGATAGCATTCATAAGATCAGTAAATTTAGTACCTGTGAAGAATTTTGGGCTATCTATTCCTATTTAATTCGTCCAAAAAAGCTTAATTCCTCACTTGCTTTGCACTTGTTTAGAAACGACTCTCGTGCAATGTGGGAAGATGAAGAAAACAGAAATGGCGGGTCATTCTTATTAAGATTTCCAAAAGGACAAGCAATTAATATTGTATGGGAAAAACTTGTTTTGAGTTTAATTGGCGAACAGTTTCCATCAGACGTTAATGGAATTGTTGTTTCAACAAGATCAAAATATGATCTAATCCACATTTGGCACAAAACGACATCAGATGAAGCGGTGAAAATGGAAATATGCAGTACAATATGGAGGGTCTTAGACCTTGCTACAAATGCACAAATCGACTATTCTCCGTTTCAGACAATTCTTAATAATCACAAAATCTGTCCGACAAAATATACATATGACAAACGAGAAAAGCGTTTTGTTGTTGTGCCTTTTAGTTCAAATCCATCGCCAACAAACGCCTCGTAAATTAATGGTGTATAAAAACTCTATTCATTTCATTCCAAAATTTTGTTTTATTCATTTTATATTTGAACTAGCGCCAAAGAAATTTTATCGTAACTATTTTGCTGCATTTCGTTGAGGTTTAAATTGGATATAAGATGAAAATATTTTTACCAAATGGTGATCCAATTTGATTATCATCACCTCTCTTGAAGCTAAATCATAAATATATGATATTGAATGATCATCAAGTTATTAATTATTTTTATTATATTTTTAATTTTATCTCCCATATTTTCTTATAGATAATAATAGATATCATTCCGAGGAAATCTTATTGCTGCTTCATATGCATCATCAAATGATGAATTGCTTTGTTTACATAAATGAATAATTTCAGTGTTTCCACCTTCAACTGAATATTTCCATGTATTTTTTATATTGGAAGCATGAAAAATTTGTTCCTCATTTATTTTTATTTCTTTTATAAATTTAAAATATACAGTATTTCTTTACATTGTGAATCAAAGTATAAATAAATGTTAGTAAAATGCTTTAAATTAATGAGAAATCATATTGAATCAGAGAAAATAAATACTTAATCTTCGAACTTTTGGTTGCTTTGGTTCAATGCTTTTCGATGTTAAAATCTTATACAAATAAAATTTATATCTTATTTTAATGAATTTTTTTTTACATTTTATTTTGGAACAACTTGAAAACAAAAATAATTTATATATATTAATTTTTATTTGATACTTTATATCTATGATTCATCCATAATATAGCCGAAAGTACCGAAATACTTCCAGAAGAGAATGCCATTCCCAAACAAATTATTCCAATCACAGCGGCATGATAGGTTTTCTCCATTATTCCGACTGATCTTTTTCCGAACAACATTTTCACGAACAAAACAATGAACACTGCGAACGCAGCGCCCAAAGAAGAGAAGCACGAAACAGAAGCCCAATCAGAGTTACCATTAATGATCAGACTTCCAATTCCGACACCAACCACAGCTATTATCCATAACGGAATGAACAATACCGTCAAAACATAATCGAAAGTATATAATCCGTATGGAATTTGTTGGCACAAATAACTTAAAATCGGATAAAATAAAATAAACAAAAGTATATTCGATAAAACTAAAAAAGTTCTTTTAGACATATTTACACAATGCATTGGAATTCGTTGCGCTCCCTCAAAAAACGACTTTTTACGCACAAAATAAATAGTTAAAACACCGGAAAGTAAATTAATCGGAAGTTTCACAAGTGTCACAACAAATGCAAAAAAGAAAATATTATTCATAGGAAAACGACTACATGAATCATACATAATCGAGATCCAATGGACAGAAAAAACAAATGCAATACAAATAGATGGAAATAATAACGGCGTGAAATATAATGCAGATGCAATGTCGGAAATTTTCAAGACAATGCACGTGATAGAAGTGGCAATTCCTGTAACAAAAGATGAAACAGATGAACAAATTAAAAAAATTACCCGAAATCGAATGGAATATGCTCGGGCAATTTTAAATAAACTTAAAACAAAGAAAAAAACAGGAATCCCAATGCCGGATCCAGATAAAATGGATATAAAAAAGCCATTCATAGGTGCTTGTGTTGCAATAGTAACGCGATTTTGTGATGAAGCTGCTCTGATAATAATAAAAACAAGTGAGACAATAACAAAAAACGAGGAAATAAGATGGTAAACAAGCTTTTGATTGTGCTTGATGGGAATTTTGTTGATGAGTTCAATTGGTAATTGTTTGATTTCATAAGAAAATGTGATGTTATAGTTTGAAAGTGGAACAGGTTCACTAACTTCAACATTAAATACGGATATATGATTTTTTGTAAAGCCAAATATAAAATTATAATGTGTATAAAGACTATAATTATTGGGTCCTAAAAACTGAAAACGACACTTGTCAAAAAAAGAAAAACATATAACATATTGCTTTGATAAGTAATTTGTGATTACATTAATATCATTTTGATTTAATACTGATGTGCACCATGTTGTATTGGGAACACTAGTTTCCCTATTTACTTCTAATAATGAAAATGCACATTTTTTTCTTGAAGGTAATTTAATTCCAGAGAATTGATTTGATATGCAAAGATTTAATTTGTCAATTGAATACGTTTCATAAACATTATTGTATGGTCTAATATAGTGAGCCTTTAATTTATATGTTAAAAAAGCATATTGTATAAAGAGAAAGAACAAAATAAAAATATTTCGATGATCGATAACTTTGATCGTTTTCTTAGAATTTGATTCAATTTTTTCTACGTCATTAGAGGTTTGTCGATTGCAATAGTTTATTTGGTCGACATACCTGAAAATATTGGATTAGCTAATCCGATAATAATCAATTGAAAATATTTTCTTAATATATTTGTCCTCATTATGTCCATTTTGTATACATTATTGATCGTTGTTCAACCTTTAGGTAAAGTATACAATTCGTTCTGCGTCAAAGTTCTAAGTTAGGGTGAAATATAATCAAGAAATAAGGATTAAAAAAAAAAATTGGGCTCATTTGCTTTATTCATTTGACTTAAGCTTGTGTGCCACGGTTGATCTTATCGAGTTGACGAGTATCTTGGCAAACTGCGCATGGACCACAGAAAGTGTAAACAAAGCAGTCAGTGGTGTAGTGAGAATCTGTTTGTCCAAGCATCTTCCTGATGTTGGAACGTGTCCAGATTGGACAAGCATAACCACAAAGGTGGCAGATTGTGCATGGTTCGTTTCTTGAATCAGCCCAGTTTTGAGCAGCAGCGCATTCGAAGCAAAACATTGTATAAAGGCATCCCTTGCAGTCCTTCATGCATTCGAAAAGTCCTGTTGAGTATTCAGCCATCAGGAAAATGAAATGATATTGTAATAAACTCAAAAAAATTCAAATAAAATTCACAAATTTGATATAATTGCAATTAATTATCGTCTGGCTAATACCATTGAAATTGACTCAATCGGTTTAACATAACTCGTCGGTTAAACAACAAAATATATACAAAAAGTTTCCGCTTCACTTGTGGTGTGTTTTTGGGGGTTAACGTCGTTTCTAAATTCAGAACAAAGGTCCGTCAAAATGACGATCGTCATAATGACCAAAATTTTCGATTTTTACTTAGAAAAATATTTTAAAACATATTTATTCCATAGAATATACTATATTTATGACATATATGTGTAAATATTTACAACCTCTTGGAAAAAAAAATGAATTTTTAATAAGATTTTATTTCATACATCTGTTGAATTATTTTAGCTTAGCTTGTCCATGTCGTTCTTGAGTATGATTAATCGTTCTTCTTGTTCTGTTAATTCTGTCCATTTGGCTTTGATTGGTTCAACATCTTCAACTTTTTCTTGTAACCTTGAATTTTCAAGCTCTAGTTCTTCTATTTCTTGTCTGTAGTTGAAAAGCATTGCTTCTAACTCAGATACTAAATTTGCAAATTCAATTTCTTCATCTGTTTGTTCAACTTGTTGTAAGATCCAAAAATCAGTTGCTGTTTTCTTGTATAGCTGTTTGTAATCGGAGTTCTTTTTGGAGAATTCTTTTAGAGCTTTTCCGCTTCTTCTCATTTTTTCGGTTTAGAATTTTCGAACGTTAAATTTCATCTATCGTCACATGATGAAAAAAACATAAAATAAAACAAAAAAAATGCATGAAATCATTTTTTACTTGGAATAGAGGTTAGATAAGAACGCCATTCAGAAACTAGTTGGGTTAATTGCTCTGTCGTTTTGTCCAAACAATCAATAAATTCAATCAATTCATTATCATTCTTCATACGTAATATCATTAAAAATTCATTTGTTTGGTCGATAACCAATTCGACGTTGGTGAGCATTAATTCGTTACTTTGCATTAAGAATCTTCATTCAAACATCAAAATTTTGATTGCATAATTATGACTTTTTGAGTGATTTACGCGAATCGTTAAAACCATTTTTGAACTTAATTATGTTCTGTATAAAAGATTGATTAAGAACAAAAGGTCATATTAATGCAAAGCACAAAAGGACTAGTTCTAACCTATACGACAAAAAAAAATACATATTTGTAAAATTTGCATTTGGAAATTTTTAATTATTAACAACCAAATTACCATCTACAGGTACAATAAAAATTGGGCCGCAGTCAAACAAAACGCATATGTGCCCAAATTTTGGTTTTCCTTTTAACGAATTTTCGCGTGTTTCCCATCCAAAATACGCTTCAAGTGTAAACTCTTCAGTTTTTGAATGTGACTACGATTACTTTTCATTCATTCGGCGCTATCGCGCAGTAAACCATTCAAATATTAAAAAATAAAATATTTTATTTAAATGATAAAACATAAATTCATTTCTTGGGTAATATCACCAATAGTTCTCTTGCCTTTTCAGCGTTTTTATTAGATGAATTTGAGATTCTAATCAAGTAGTTTGTCACGTTTCTGTTATTAATGTATGCGTGATATTTCAGTGTGATTTCGTCCCTCATTCTCACCACTTCATCAAGGAACTTCACAATTGAGTTGTATAATGACTGCGATTTGAACACGTCGACACATAACTTCCACGATGTAAACAAACCGAACAATACAATGCAATTTCCCTTATCGCAGAAGAATTGTTCGTCGTTTTCACTTGCGATGATGATAGCGCCTGACAAATATAACAATGCTTGTGCCAAATTATCGAATTCTAATATGTCGCCACTTGATTCTTCATCGTAAGAAATGTTAGAAAAGTATTGTAATATTTCCATTGCGATTGGTCTAAATTGTAATGATTTATCTTTAAGTGCTCGAATTATTTCACTTAAGCTATATATTGGTTCTATTATGTCCTTAATGGTCAATACATCCGATTTAATGTTCGATACTAAAAGCTCTATAAATCGTGGAGTGTATTGTATGACAATATCATTTGGTGAGGATCGATATAAATCGCCAATAACCATTGAACTTGATGAGATTAATGTAGGAGATTGACTTTGTTGAGATGCATCGATAAATGAAATGACTTTTTGCGTATATTCAATCATGAAGCTACTTGAACGAAATGCTTCGTCATGGGACATTATAACAATCAAATACCCTAATGGATCAAAGATTTTATCTCCAATTGTGTCTTGACATGCATTACATAATTCATATAATATTGTAAATGAGGTAGTAATAAATTGATCATTAACTGTGGAAACATTAATGACGAGATGGATATTGGAATATGAATATTTTAACATGGTGATTAGACTGGTTTGATACATTAATAGATTATGAGAATCAATATTAGTTTGCTTGGTGGAGATTTCATATAAGCGATTTAATATAAATTGACTGAATTGGATTTTGAAGGGTAATGCTTCTTGTGGTGTGGCTTCAAATAAGTTAATAATAGAATCAAGTGAATACGTTAAAAATTTGTTGTCAAAAATATCGGGTCTATCGTAAACCGAAAAAAGTAAATTGAAAAAGTTCGGGAAGACGTTTGTCAGCGGCACGAAAACAGAATTTTGTTTCTTGTAGCGATAAAAGTATCGATATGCTACATAACATCCACTTCGCGAACGAATAGTATCGAGTTTTAAGAGTTGCTCTATGTATTGTCCTATAAATTGTAGTTCTTCTTCCCTATTATCTGATAATTTATGAGCATATATTAAATCACCAAATAAAAGAATAGCTGCTTCACTAACTTTAAGGCTTGGATCACTTATAGAGATGTTAGCTAAAGTAGTGGCAATGTTACGAAAGAGTTGAGTTAAATTTGTATTATGAATTTTAGCAATGCATCTAAAAGATGTAAATGCAGAATATCGAACTTGCCATTGTTGTGATTGGAAGTTTTGAGTGAAGAATTGAACTATTGGTTCAATGAGAGAATCTGATGAAATCTTACAAAATTGATGAAGTGTTTCAGTAGCAATACATCCAATAGAGTGCAAGTTATCATCAACGTTCTCATCAATTTGAGGAATTAATACTAATATATATTGAAGTAAAGAAGAAGCTGCATTTTTGGTTATTTTTGGTTCTTCGCGTTTTTCGCCAATTTTTTCAATTTCAGCTTTTTCAATTTTTGACACTTTTTTCCAAAACTGCAAAAACATTTTGATGCGCTGTGCGTCATTACTTTGGAAATCAGTTGTTACAACCTTAAAAACAACTTCTAACGCTTCCATTGAGATGATGGTGTACGTGCATTTGATGAATTGTGCTAGTAATTTATATATCGATTCATGAATATGAGGATCTGGATGAGGAAAATTATTTATAATTATTGTAAATAATTGGTTGCGTAATCCTTCATCTTTATTAAGGACGGAGTAATAAGATGTACGAATTGCATTATAAAGTGTTTCTAAGGTGATGCTTTTGTATGGAATTGGTGCATCAACTGATAATACTTGGAAGCATATCTCAAATACCATCTTCTTAATACCTTCATAAGCTTGAATCTTTCGAGTATATCTAATTAATGGTGGATGATCTGATATACGAAAGAATTCATTTAATGCTGAAAGTGCCCCTAATTGTGCAAACTCGCCATATTGTTCTTTGTTCACAATTAGAGATTGAAGAATATTAAAGAAATCTGGCCATAAATTATTTTTAATTTCAATTTGTTCAATGTTTGCAAGCAAATTTGCACAACAATTTCTCATTGCTTCTTCTTTGAACATTAGGCCACGAACTAGTGCTTGTTTTATTTGCATTCTTTGTTGTTCGGGAATTGATAACCAAATATTTGTAATTGCAATTAAATTAATTACTTTTGTAGGCCGTAATAAATTTCTAATGAATACGGTGGCTGTGAATGCAAGTTGAAGTGTGACTCCATCTGATAAAAGAATTTTTGATAAAAAATCCAAATATTGTATTGGTTCTGCGTCTTTGAATTGAAGCAGCCTCGTTGACGCAGCTTGTTGGTCACCGTTTGCTTGCCCAGTAGCAATTAAAAGGCTTTGAACAAACTCATCAAACACAGAACTCATTGGTCAAATGAAATGTTATGTGAAAACAAACATCACTTCACTAGTGAAAAACGGTTATTAAATGGTTTAGTTTTTATTTTAATCACATTTCTTGTTGATTTTCTTCATGAGGCTTCTCTGGGTTAGTTTCCTCTTGCTTATCTTGATTGGAGCTTTCTTGGTTCTTAATTAAGTTTAAAATACCTGGCCCAAGTAATGTGACGTTGATAAGGATTAAACAAAGCCAAAACTTACCAATTATGCTTGAGACAAATGCAAGCGTGAGCCATACTGTGAAAACGTATAATATTTTTATGATTCCATTCGGAAATGGAAGACCAAAAAGATAATCGATTATCATCTTTGTCACTTGCTTTGCTTTCCCAATGAAATTGCATATTTCTTCGAATGTGTATGTTTGTTTATTATCTTTTTCGTTTGAAAAATCAAGGAAGTTCTTAAGACCAAATCGTGAATGTAATACGTAAACAACGTAGCAAATTAAAGAAACAAGTGCAATAAAGCTAACAATTCCCATTTGTGCACAATATGCAAAAATGAAAAGAGAATTTATCAATACCAAAAGAACACAAAAAATCACCGGCTTTTTCCAAAGTAAAATTGATTGGATGCTCATGATTGCATTTTCGTAAGGAAGAAGTTGTTCATAAAGCTGTTTTTCTGGAGGAATATTTGATTCTTCAGTCATTTGACAAAAATAGACCTTAAAATGAGGTGCCCCAATCAAATGAATGTTAATTACACCAAAAGTGCCAATTCAAAGAAATAAATTTTTACTAAATTAATTTTCATATTTCCGAATTCCTGTGATCCTTGCTCTTTTATCAGAGATTTCAGCAAGCATCCTAAGAATTTGAAATGCATTTTCACAATTTCCCACAGTAAGCATTGTTTTCTATAATATGAATAAACACCGAATAATATTTTTGAATCCTATCAAATAAAATAAATAAATATTTTTAGCGTTGATATCAATTTCATGTTTTTCGAGAAGTAATTTAACAATATCTAAGTGACCTTTTACCGATGCCAAAATGAGAGTTGTATTAAATTATTCAAATAATTTCCGATTATTGTTTTAAGACATCATTTTATTTGTATAAATTCTAAATAAATCATAAAATTATTTTTAGCATTAACATCAATTCCATCTTTATTTATAAGTAATTTAACTACTTCTATTTGATCTTTTTCTATTGCGCAAAGAATCGGCGTTTGAAATCTTTTGAATAATTTCCAAATATTTTTTTAAAATTATGAATGATAAAAACATATTTCAAATTTAATAAGCAAATATTTTTTGTATTTACATCAATTCCTTCTTTTGCAAGAAGTAATTTAACAGTTTCAACATGACCATTTTTAGATGCCAAATGAAGAGCTGTCCAAAATATTTGATATAAACTCCAAATATTAAATTGAAACATGATCATAATGAAATTAACATTAAATAAAGCAAATAAACACCTTTAGCATTAATATCAATTCCTCTCTGTTCAAGAAGTAATTTAATAATATCTGCATGACCTACTTCAGATGCTCTGATGAGTGCTGTTTCAAATAATTTAAACAAATTCCAAATATTATATTGAAATAAAAAATCATCAATATAAATATTATATAAAACTTATAAATACATATCGCATTAATGTCAATTCCATTTTGCTCAAGAAGTAATTTAACTATTTCAGTGTGGCCATTTCTAGATGCTCTCATAAGTGCTGTGTAAAATATTGCGAATAATTTCCAAATAGATTTTTAAAATATTAAATTATTAATATAAACATTAAACAAACCAAACAAACATCTTTAGCATTAATATCAATTCCTTCTTTTTGAAGAAGTGATTTAACTATGTTTATGCTACCGTTTTTCGAGGTAATTATAAGTGGTGTTTCAAATAATAAAAACAATTTCCAATTATTATTTTAAGACATCAATTTGTTTGAATAAATTTTAATTAAAACATAAAAATATTTTTAGTATTAACATCAATTCTTTCTTGACCAATAAGTAATTCAACTATTTCCGTGTAACCATTTTCATATGCCCAAATAAGTAATGAACAAAATAAGATGAAAAAATCCCAAATGCATTTTATGTATATTAAATAATGGAAGCAAACTTTAACTAAAAAATTTAAATATCTTTACTATTAATATCTGTTGCTTTGAGAAGTAATTTAATGATTTTGATATTGTTATATTCATGCGCATACATGAGTGTGGTTCTAAATAATATTTGCAAATTTCAAATTTGAAATTGAAATATCGAATTTTTATATTAAACATATCCTCTATCAGATTTTAATACTGATTTATTTTTCTGTTGAAGCCAATGAAGAAACTTGTCGAATTCTTGAATCAAGTTGCCTTCCATCCCAAAAATGCCATCTCTTTTTGATAACCGTACAGCGGTTATGACTTTATAATTCAAAAAGTGTAAAAGGAAGATTAACAAACAAAATAGCAATAATCATGACAATCAGTTGAAATAACAAAATTAGGGATGCTCTAATAGATAACTTGTGCTAAAGCTTATTTTCATCATTGACAAAGGTATGATAGCAAAAAATGAAATTGATTGTTTTTAGAAAAATTAGGTACAGTGTATGTAGCACTGACAATATTTAAAAACTCAATAACTTAATAAAGTTTTGCATTTCAAGTGTTTCACAAAACTTATAAATATTAAGTAAATCTATTTTTATTTAATAATTATCTTTATTTCCAATTGTATATTTTGGACCACCAAGTGATGATATTTGAGCAATGTATTCACCACCCTTTTCTTTTACCATATAACTCATATCCCTTGAAGTGAAATAGAATCCTTTCTTGAACTTATAGAATCTTTCGATGTTTTCATATTCTCCTGGACCTGGTATATCCTTTTTGGTTACTGGAAATCTTTCAGATGGCCCAATAAATCCTTTACTATTTTCACGTAAATGTTTCGTATTTGCATGAAAGTATTCCCCAGGACCAGGAGTATCGTTTCTTTCATGCTGTTGGAACCTTTCTCCAATAGTTATAGGATGGTATTCAATTGATGATGGCAACTCATAGATTGGTCCAGGTGAAATGGTCTCATAACTCGTACTTGGACGAGAGCCAAAACTGATTTTACGTGGTGTCATACAACCTGTACATCCATAATATGGTGCATTGCATTGATCATTTGGAATTGTAGTACGATTTTTAATAGTGACTTTCTGTGAAACGTTACTGTCAAAGGGTTTAATTTGTTGGTAATCAGCAGGACCTGGGCTATCTTTAATTGGAATATCTATTCGAGGTGAAATAGTGGAGCTACGTGCGCCAGTACCAGGTCTTACACGCTGTGAGTATTTGGATGGACCAGGGCCATAACGTTTTGGTTCTGGTAATGGAATTGACGGACCAATGGTAATTCCATTTTTCTGATCAAAAAGAGATGGAATATCATATACACCTGGTGGAAGTATTATATTTTTGTCTACAAAATCTGTTCTAGGACCTGATAATATTGTCTTTTTCTTATTGAATAATTCTCGTGAAATTGTGTAGTCAGCAGGACCTGGGTTCCCATTATCAAATGATCTTTCTCGTTTAGGGCGGATGCTGCATTTGGGTTGGTCAGAACCAAATTTGTATGATATATTATAAGGACCGGGTGTTATATCAGGCTGACGTGATTTTGGACGGCACCCAAACGATGTTTTACTTACTCTAAGTGTTGATGGCATTTTGATTAAAGGAGGTTCTGGATCTGGTGGTTTTTCTTTATGTCTTCCCTTAAGCGTGTACTTTGGTCCACTGCCAAAAGAAGATGGAACTGCGTATGCAGCTGGTCCTGGAGAAGTTTCGATTTTTCTTCCTTTGCACCATTTTTCCATTGAGCATAACGTACATTTGAACGATGGCTTCCAAATCAAGAAAAGAGCAAAATCATCACAAATAGGTGTCAATGAATTTATAAGTATTTCCTTATTGTTATACGCATACCCGTAAATTTTATACCAACTACAAAATTGATGATCCTTAAAATTTCAAGGCAAATCGTATTGATTGAGAGAAACTCGACATAAAACAGGCTTTGGGTTCACTACCTATTCACAAAAAACTCTATTTCTCTTGTTACCAAATGTTTTTTAAGCTTTCTCCTTTCATCTTTAAGACAAAAACATAAACAGGAAATCACCATCAAGAGAATAAGTTCCTTTTAAAATTTATATTTAGATTTATTATTTATCTTAATATTTAATCATCCAGTGATGTTGATATCAAGTGCTTCAGGTGATGAAGAACCTCCAAAATTTGTGAGAAATTGAATTTATCACAAAACGATCAACTTTTTGAACGCAAACAACCAACTTTGTTCTCTCAATTATAAATTTAATTGAATTGTGGTATGGTGAATGTTTCTCTTTGTTCTTTTCCAAAGGACTCTATGTGAAGACTCAGATTATTTCCCATACGTTCCACTAAATGCAAACTCAGGGGGCTCGCTTGTCAACATGTCCTATTTAAATCAACAAAAAGCTGATCAGCGCATCATCATTAAAGATGGTCATTTTGCATATGAAAATGGCACAAGAGTACGTTTTGTTGGTGTATCATTTATTGGTGCGAATTTCTATACATCACGTGAACATGCTGATGAAATTGCGGAAAGACTTTCTCAGCTAGGTGTTAATCTTGTAAGATTTCATAACATTGATCAACCAAGTAAATCCTCACACTTATGGGCAGATTATAATCAACAAACCGACTTCGATCCTGATCAAGTTGCTGCATTCAGATACATGATAAATGCGTTAAAACAAAGAGGAATTTATACGAACATAAACATTAAAGTTAGCAGACAATATCCTTCTTTACAATTATACAACTACGATTACAATGTCATCAAATCCATTGAATATCTTCATGAACCATTCATCCAATCCAACATTGACTACATCACTAAGCTCCTCCAGGTTCAAAATTATGAAAACACATCCACTCTTGCGAATGATCCCTGCATTGCATTTTTTGAACTCAACAATGAGAACGATATCTTCCAAGTCTCCTATCAAAACTTCAAGCAATGGATCGAAATCCAAGACAACGTTATCTATCTGAGTTCCATCAAAGATAAGTGGTACACATATTTGAAAGATACATATCACGATTATAACTCATTAGATCACAAAATAAATTGGGAACTTTTTGATGAGTCTTTAGATCTTGTATCAAATTATACAGCCGAATGTAATTGGCATAACACATATAAGTGTACGAACACTGATAATGAATGGGTTATTGACATACAACAAACATCTGATTATCGATATCGACATCAATTACTTACGCATGTTAATCCACCAGTTTTTCAGCCGAATACATATTATACCATTCAATTCACTGCGAGATCTAATCAAGAAAAATTTAATATATCAGCACAACTTGTTTCAGGTGAGTATAACATTGGTGAAATTATTCCTGATGTCACAATAACAAATGAAAATCAAGAATATAATATCGTATTCAAAACATATGATGAAGATGAAGGTTGGGGACAATTTAACTTCTCTAAGCCACAAACTGTAAGTGTTACATTGGAAAATAAACCTGCAATAATTTATATTACAAAACCCAAAGTTTTTAAAGGAAGAAAACATGTTGAATTCTCCGATTCACAAACATTAGATACAGTATGGTTCCCTTATCCAATAGATTCAACAATTGATGAACTTAATGCAGAATTTCGATCATTCCTTGGATATATTGAAGCTAACTATACAAAACGGATGATGAAAACAATAAGAGATTTAGGATGTCAAACATTAATTACACCAACACAAATGAATTATGGAAATCCAATCACTATATCAAAAAGGGCAGAACTTACTGATTATTCTGACTTCCATTCTTATTGGAATCATCCAACATATACTAATGGACAAACGTGGGATTATAATTATTTAATTACAGAAAATCGGCCAATGTCAGAAGATGAAAACTTTGGAGCTTTTAGTTTTTTGTCATATAAAATATATGGTAAACCATATTCGTTATCGGAATATAATCATCCATTTCCAAATGATTATATAAATGAAATGGTTCCAATGTTATTTCCAATAATGTCTTATTATGATCTTGATAGCGTTTCATTATTTTTCTGGAATAATCAATATGATAATATAAGTGAGAAAGAGTTTATTCATGATCCTTTCTCAATAACTAATAGTCCTATTGTCACCACTTTAATTCCATTTGCTTCTATAGCATTTAGAGAGTTTTCCATCAAAGAAGCAACGCATAAAGTGAAAGTGACTTTTCCATCCGCTTTTATTGATTTTTGTAATCTTAAAGATAATATAAATCATGAATGGTTTTGGAACAAAGGAATGATCAACAAGAATTGTGTTATACCACAAGAATTAACATTCATTAAAGATGAAGGAAATAATCTTCTTGTTGATGATGACATTTGTGTTCAACAAGAAAACAAATTCCCATATGTCATTGGTGATGAAATTATTTGGGAAAAAGGAAAATTTATCACAAATTCTTCCAAAGTGATATTTGCAACAGGAACACAACTTTCAAATGCACTTGATTTCGGTCCATTAATTGTATCAATGGATCAAAAAGAACATTCATCACGAACTTTTGCTGCTGCATCACTTGATAATAAACCATTGACTTCTTCGAGAAAGTTCATAATTGCTGTTGTTGGGAATGAAATGAATTCTAATCAAAAATGGAATAATGATAGAACATCAACAGGCTCAGCAAATGGTGGAAATTATGGAACTGAGCCAATTCTAGTTGAGAAAATTAAATTTACTGTTAATATTAAAGGTGGAAATAATTACACAATAACAAAACTTTCGCCAAATGCAATGCCAATTGGTGAATGTAAATTTAATGAAGAAGAAAATGGAATTTCATTCACAAATGATAATAATAACCCAACTTTGTGGTATCTTGTCGAAAGAAATATGACGCAATTACCATCAGAAAATGGGAATTCAAATGAAACAACTATTATAATTGTGGTCGTTGTCGTGGTAGTTGTTGTCATTGTTGCGGTGGCTCTGATTACTTTCTTCGTTATTAAGAAAAGAAAAGAAAAACTTAACGATTCTTCAGGTCCAAATCTTTGATCTTTATTTTCATAATAAATAAACTATTCACACTCGATTTTTATTAAACTCTTTCATTGCCACATGAATAAATATATGGCAAGCAAGAATGAAAAAAATACAATTCACAGTCAAATACATTTAATCCTTCATTACAATTTGATTTGAAATTGATAAATTCCATAATATTAATATATTCATTATCACTTACAAATTCAGTTACTGATTAAAAAATACTTTCTCTGCTCAGTAGTATAATATCATTAAATAATCAATTATATACACGAATAATATATGTGGATATACAAATATCATATTATGATTCAGTAATCACTGATTATTATTCTAATTTCACTTTTTTCTTGTGTTAGCTCCCGAATAAGTAAAATCGAACAAAATGATAATATCGTTGCAATAGCTGTTGGAATATGTGTTCCTGTTGTAGTGATATTAATTTCTGTTTGAATAGTATTATTAGTATTTCGTAAAGTTTATAAAATATGGGAGAAAGAACATATTCATCTGTGTATCAATCTTCATAGGGGAATGTGTATGTACGTCATTGATCGATCCTGGGCAAGTGTTTGTTTTAATGTCGCTTAAACTAAATTTGAATTAAGTAAATAATCATTAAAATCTCAAATTATATATATGAACAACTGAATGAGTCAACAAAGGTGATTCAAAGATTGGGGTTAAACTTTTCAAAGTTATAGTTTAAGTTGTAAGCTGAGAGCGATCGAAGGAATTGATTTGCTTTATGACTATTTTCTATCGCGTTATCCATTGTGATTTCTATTTTTTGGAATCAGTATATATATCAACTTGAGGTCGAATGCTTATGTGAAAATCCAGATTCAATTACTATCTGTATCAATATCAAAAATATAACTTGAATATTGATTAAACTAAGGTCAAAATTTTTGCTTTTTATGTTAAAAATGTATTTTATTCCAAGCAATGATGTTAATTGATCAGAGTATAACAAAATCTGAATTGTATCTTATGATGAGTGGTGACACTCCAAATATCGATCAAACCTATGCTTTTTTTTGGCTACATATGCATAAATTAAGTCATATATTAAATATGCAAGGGCTTAAGGAGGATCTGATGGACATTATCGAAGTAGTACTGCCACATGATAAGCCGTTATATGGGATGGCATATTATCTTCCTCAATTCTTTTGTCCAATTATCTATAATATAGGCAATAATTTGTTCAAAAGATTTAAATGAGCTTTTAGCCTTCATTAAATTACCAGTATCATGAATATTTTTAATTTCATAGTTAATAAAATGTCACACAAAGTTTTGCTTCATTCTCAAAAACACAACATCAAAAAATATATTAAATCGAATTCATTGATTTCCACATTTTTCTTTTTATAATCACATAAAATAAAATTCTTTATATACAATTACAAATGCATTTGTCAACACAATTAATTATGTTCTTCTTCTTCTTCACTATTTTCATCATCATTATCATTATGTTGTTCTTCCTCTTCTTCATCACTTTGTTCTTCCTCCTCATTATCATTGTGCTGTTCCTCCTCTTTATGTTGTTCTATTTCTTCTTCATGTTCCTCTTCCTCTTTATGTTGTTCTTCCTCGTCTTCACTCTGTTCTTCTTCTTCTTCTTCGTCATCATTTTGTATTTCTTCTTCTTCTTCCATTTCTCTTCTCTTTCGAATTTCATCATTTTCTTCTTCTTCGTCATCATTTTGTATTTCTTCTTCTTCTTCTTCCATTTCTTTTCTCTTTCGAATTTCGTCATTTTCTTCTTCTTCGGATTCTGATTCATTTTCTTCTTCTTCTTCTTCTTCCATTTTTCTTCTCTTTCGAATTTCGTCACTTTCTTCTTCTTCTTCTATTTCTTTTCTCTTTTTAATTTCATCATTTTCTTCTTCGTCTTCATCTTCATCATCGAAGAATGGATCTAAAACTTCGAAATCAGAGCCCAAATTTTCGAGTTTTTCGAATAACTCTTCTTCGTTCCTAAATATCATATTCGGCTCTAACGTCAGTGGTTGATTCGGGAATCGCTCGACGATGTCTTTCCATTCAGGCGAAGCTCTGAATCCGTTTCTATTCCCAAATACAATTAATGCGCTTCTTGCGCGTGATAAAAGCACAGTAATTCGCCGTTGATCACAAAGCCAAGCAGAAGGCTTTTGTGATACGAGAGAAACAATGATTATTTGATTTTGTAAACCTTGAAACTCATCAACAGTGAAAACATTTAAATTTGAAATTTGATCTTTAAACATTTCTTTTTGTTTTTTATAAGGTGTTATTATTGATATTAAATTTGGTTTAATATGAAACTTCAAAAGAAGTTTATAAAAGTTAATAATGAAATTAATTTCATTCATATTAACTTCATTATTATAATCATTAATAACATTAACCCATTGTACATAAAATCTTCCAAAAATCGGAAACTTCATTTGACCGAATTTTATGTCTTTAAGCGGAGGATTATATCTACTACGATATAAATCAGCAATAGCTCTCCGTGATCGACCTTGTTCATTAAGTATAATTGGTTTGATACCAATTCGTTGTATTCGTTCGAATAAAGATTGTTGGAATTTACCAATGATTTTTACGTCATTATAAGTTATTACAGGTGTCATTTGCTTTTGATCACCAATCATTATAAATCTTTCAGGCGTTAACATTAAGAATGGTATCATTTCAGTTTCAGAAATTCGTGCGGATTCTTCAATAATTATTGTGGTAATATTTAAATTTTTTAATATTTCAATGTTATTAATGACTGATGAAATTGTACATCCAATGATTTCCGATTGTAACATAAAGAATTCTTTGATTGTAGATTTCCTTTGTATTAAAAAATTCAAGATATTATATAATGTCACATCATAATTATGAATATTTTGTAATATTTCTTTATCAATCATCGAATTAATTTCATCTAAAATTAAAATTACATTTTCAAATGTAACTTTAGTTATTAAATGTTTTAATTCTTGTAATGTTTCATCATAATATTGAATTCGATTTATTAATATATTAATCGTTTTAATTAATGCCATTAATTTACCTTCAAATGTAAATGATTTCGATTTGTTTAATTTAGTTTCATGACCAATCCGAAATATATCAACAGATGGATGATTAGGAAATAATGAAACTAAAATATTATCAAGTGATGCATTCGAATGTGAACATATTAAAATTCGATTATTATTCTTCCAATGTTTCGGATCTTTCTTCCATGGAATATTTTCATATAATAATCTCGTGATAGCAAATAATGTTTCTGTTTTACCTGTTCCTGGTGGACCAACAATTAAAGTGAAAGGTAAAAAACATGATGAAAGTACAGCACTTTGTTGTTGCATATTAAGTTTAACATTTTCTCGTAAAAATTTCTCATTTTTATATTGTTGAGGACCGAATTTTATTTTTATTTCTATAGGTTTAATTTTAGGATATTTAATAATAATTTTGTTGTTAGTTTGATCAAAGTTTATTGATGATTCATTCGAATAAAAATTTGTTATTTCATTTATATTGTTTATCGCATTAAGAACTTCATCAGATGTTAAAAATAAATCACGAAAATCAATTTGTGATAATAAATAATAAGGATTCATTGATTTTTGTGCTTCATTTAATGACTTAATTTTCGACGTTTGTCTTCCTAAAAATATACATGAAATTGGCGTTTTAGGAATACCTTTTTTCACATTTGATATATTTATAATCGAATTTAATAATGTATAATTGGAAGAAGTTTCTTTTTTAATTATATATATATAATTATAATTCGATTTATCAAATGTATTTCCATATTTATATAACGCAGTAAATATTTTTTGTTGTTTATTAAAATCAATATCAATGATATTAGCGAAACAAAAATTAGTTAAATTATATAAATTATTTAAATCGATATTTAAAAAAACTATTAAATCATTTTGCATTATATTTTTATTATATATTTCAAGTGAAAATTTTAAATGTTCAATATCATTATATAAATAAGAAGAAGCTATAGGTATTAAATTTTTAAGTTTTGTTTTATCATGAATTAATATTAATTCATCGCGTATTGATATCCATAAGTTATACGCGAGATTTGATTTATATAATATGAAAATATCAGTGAAATATTGATCAAAAGTTTGATATTGTAAACACATCGATGGAAGATATAAATTCGAGGAAAACAAATCAATAATAAATTCCTTATCAAAATATGATGAATTTAATCCAAGAAATTTACTAAATTCTGGTGTTGCACATGGATTATTAATGTCATTATTCGAATAACTCGAAATATTGGCTTGAATTCGTAATAAATAACTTCGAAACTTTCGTTCATATGGTTGAATGTATGTGAATATTGTCGATATTAGTTCATGGAAATATTGCGTATCAAAAATTCGAAGTGTTAAAAATATGCATAATGGAAATGACTTACCAAATATGGCTGTAACACATGAAGTCAATCCAAGAATTCGAAAAATGTAATTTTTGAATAGTTGATGCAAAATAACCGTTTTTTCTTGTTGTTTTTTAAATTCTTTGATGATGTCAACTGAATGAAGAAGTAAATCACTAACAAAATGCCCTTTATCTTTTGATTGCTCAATTTGTTTGGAAAAATTTGCAATATGAGGTGAATAATTAATATAGTTGGTGAGAATGTTAAATCCAAAAAGATTAATAATTCTTCCAACTTCAGGTTGATCGTAAAATCCAAAACAAAGTTCATAAAAACGAAATACATTTGACTCAAAATCAAGATGAATTGATAAGGGATATTTCTTACCATAAGAAAGTTCTATGTGTTTTTGAATTAAGTTGAAGTTTAGCTTCATTGTTTTAGGTGATTTTTCATAAAATTCAAAATCATAAATAATTAGAATCAATGATAAAATTACAAAAATCGCATGAATTTCATCAGGTTGCGAATGACATTCAAGCATTGGTAAAATAAAATTCTCTAAAAGTTGATAATTTTTAAACATTTTTAATGATTGGTTATATATATATGATGAATTTTGTTGTAAATTTGATATATTTAATTCAACTAGTTCATCAACTATGATTGGTTGGTGGTAAGAGTTTGCTAAGCGAATAATTTTATCACTATAATTTGATTCTAATTGATCTTGTTTTTGTATGAAATAATTAAAAAATTCGACTCCATTAATTGATGATTGTTGATATAGTAAAACCCCTATCTTTATCTTATCTGATTCTGTGAGTTGTGTTTCGGACTTTGTTATTTCGTTCAGAAGTCCCTCCATTTAGGAGCTTGACCGTTTATTTATTCCTCAAATAAATTTCTTAATAATTATCATTTTAAATCAATCGGATCTATATAAATGCACACATTCTTGTCTAACAGATTCCTTTAATTGTTGTTTTATTGTTAACAGGATATTTATTGCCAAAAACCTTCTCTATCCAATTAGACGTTCTTAAAAATATAGGTACTAGTACCAAAGCATGTGTAGCTATTAATAATGTCCAAGCTCTTTTAAAGAAGGTTTTACAGGTTATAATGAATCACATTCATGTTTTCCATAAATGGAAATCTGTTCTTGGTTCTCTAAGGGCACTATAAATTTATAATATGAAAGATTTATGCATTGACGATGAAGCATTAAGTTTTTCATGTACTTGGTCTTCAGCTTAAGGTATGGTTTGCCAACCAATTGGGATCAAAAGTGAAAAGTTAAGCACCAAAAAAATTGCAAAAATCCAATACGAAATTTCGCATTAATGCCCCATCATTATATAGAATCAAAGAGCTCTTTTCTATGCTTTTCGAATTGGAACAGCTTCGTCACAAGTGTTCTTACATATGAAAACTCAATTATAAAAGAGAAAAAAACTATTCCAATTCGCAGGAATCTAATCATCAAAATACTCCAACATTTCATTTGTAAAAATGGCCTTCGTCTAATAAAAGCAGCATTTTTGCCATGACTAGTTAAAAAAAGTTTTGCTCAACCCAAAATTAAAATCTTTGTAATTAATGTTTATATGTGGGATAAAAGGAAAAGTTGTAAAAACATTAATATAACGATAATATCCTGTAAAACATAAAGTTTCATTTATATATTCATAATTTCCATTTCTAATTATATATGCAATTAAATCAAATTTGATATTAGAATTACCTTGACTTTGATAAATTGTTAATAGTTAAATAACCGTTAATATTTGAGCACCAAAAAAATTCAAAGCACAGAAATTTTCAGAATAACGATAAATATTTTGAATATCATGAGGAAACCGCCGGCGTTTTAAAGTGTATCGTCGATGTAAAGTACTTATTTCATTCAATTTTGAACTCGAGTTCAAACCCCATATAAACCTTTGAAAGAATTTTTGCCAAATCAAAATTAAAATTCCAACAAGTCAAGTGATTAATATTTGGAGTTGTCAAACGTCTCGTTTTTGTCATCATCCGAATTAAACAGAATCATTATTAATTTTTCAATTGAAAAATCTAGACTTTCTATATAAATTAATATGTTTTACTTTAACAACATTAACAAAGAGATGTATAATTATGTTCGCTTTTTGTTCTAAGCCATCATTTTTCATAACATTGTGTGATGTTATGAGATACCCACCTTATTGGAAACCAATGTCCCACTGGGATTTAAGTTCTTCAACCATATCATGAACTTCAATAGGTTCTCCAAGGAAATTCATGTTATTAAAAATATCTGTATCAAAGAATTCAGGAAATTGGAAGTCATTAAAATTAACCTGTTTATCATTGATGTTTTGTTGTACTTTCTCAAGTGGTGGTATTGGGTCATTTGGGTTTTCGAGGATATAAGGTTTAATTTTCCCATTCTCTTTTATAATATTCCCCTTTTGATCTAAATAATATATTTCTTTATTGTTGTCATTGTGGAATGTGATGAAGTGTGCTTTTATGTGCCTTGTTGGTCTGCCTGGCTTCATGCCGAATGGGAATTGTTATTTGAATTGACCAAACAAATATAAAGTACTCAAAAATGAGATTTTCGTTCAATTTTGAGTAAGGGGATTGGGCTCATTTGAATTTTGAATTATCAATGGCTTGAAAAAAATTAAAACTTCAATTGAAATTTTTAACAAAAACTCCAAAAAATGCTAACTCACATCACACAAAGAATACAAAATGGGTATTATATAACTCTCCCATGTTTCAAACATTATGAGGAAGTGTAATAAATCCATTTTTTCAAGTTAATTAAATATAACGGAAAAGAAGAAAAATTGCCGTATCAACAAAAATCAAAATAATTTCGAGGAAAATACAAACATCTGTAATTAAGTTCATAAATAAAGGTTGGAGCTTATAAAGTAATATAATCAAACAAAACGTGAGTGATAGTAAAGGACAATGTATTCAAGTTGATTTTATTGATTAATAAAACAATAAACTATCTATACTTCTGTTGAAACATGGATTGGTGATTTGTCAATGTGCTTTTGGAGACGAGAAACAACACTTTTGAGTCGTTTCTCCCATTCTTCTTCAAGAGAAGAGGATTTTTCTTTGTACTGTTTGTCAACCCAATTCCTTAAGTCCAGTGCAATATAACCGATTAAAGAATCTTTGTTATTGAATAATACTGCATTATCACAAATCAGATAAAGATCATCAATAAAATCCTTTACCTCAAGATATTGATTGCTTGTAAGCTTTTTGCGCATTGTACTAAAGTCCATTGGATTTTTGATTATGTCGTAATAATTTTCTGCACCATCACGAACAGGATCAACAGGATTCCTAAAAGGTATTGTTATTTTCCATTTTCCAAGATCAGTTAAGATTTTATCGCACCAGATTTTGTCATAGTCGGTCAAAGGCATTGGAACTATTTTCTCACAAAAAATATTCGACAATTTAATTTCAAAGAAAATAAAAATGTTGTTTATGAGCTAAAAATAGCAATTTATACTTAAATTATGTTAATTTTCATTGATCTTTTGGTTGCGTTTTTGTTCGTAATCCAATTTCATAGCAAACACATTTTACTAACCATAAAATAAGTTCTATATGAGTTTTTATATTATAAAAGCACTTAAAATATCTTAATTTGTCTTTTTCATTTCTAAAATTAAACATTTGAAACAACTGTCTCCATACGATGGTGGACAAAATAGATATTAAAAATCGTCAAATTTGAATATTTCATCAATTTGATTTGTTGATTTGATGAGTTATCAAAATTTCATTTCAAAGCATTCAACAAATTTGCCTCATGCCTTTGGGTTTTCTCTTTTATTGCATCTTGATAATTTTGGAATTGTTTTTTTAATTCAACATTGTTCATTGCAAAAAGGTTGTCAATTTTCTCAATATCATGAGAATATATCGTACTTAATGGAGAAGGAATATAACGCCCATTTTTTACATCTTCATTAATTGGTTTAGTTGCTTCTAATAAATTATTTGCCCTTTGTTCAAGAACTTCACATTCCTTTACTTTACGCTCAAGGTCTTTCTTCATTTCGTTTAACTTTTTCCCCATTTGTTGGTTAAAAACTTCAACATCAGGGAAATCCATTTTGTCCAGTTTGAAAATGTAAAGTACACAAAGTACGAAACCAACCGTAAAATAAATAAATGGTTTACTTCAATAAATGAAAGGTTTATTTTGTAGTGGAAAGAAGGATTTATCCCTTTGTTCATAACATCTTTCTCTTTTTTAAATACTCAATCAAGATGAATCTTGTTATTTCACTCATCATTTGGGAAAAACTCTGATTGAACAATTAAATCAATAAATTCATCACATGTTTCTTCGAGAAGATTTGCTGTTTGTTTCACTATATTTTCTGTTATTACATCTGCGAGCTTGTCAAGGAGGGGGCCTGAATAAAAGTAAGGATCTTTCCATATTTGCTCGTTTTGAATCATTGAATATTTAGAATAATCATCTTTCTGTCGTTGAATACGCTCAATTTTTTGTCTAGATAATCCTCCTTTTCTTTTAATTGGTGTCTGCTCAGTAATTTCCTTAAAATCCATTTTACTTTTGTATTTTTAAACGTGTGCATTTGGGGTGAGTCAAATCAAAGTGCAACGTTATGGGCAAAAAATATCAGTTGTTCCTCGTGCTTATAATGTAAGGGAAGATCCTCCACCATAAATAATACCAGAAGTTCAAATACCAAAAAACTTAAACCAATTTTTTTTTCTAATGGATTCCGGAAACATTTAAAGGCTTAATCAACACATTTCAACCATTGAATAAAATCTCAGCGCCAATGTCTAAACTTCAACGTTAATTACATTGCTGGCTAGCAAAGAATAATCCAATCAGTAGGACCATAAAACTATATCAACTTCAACACTCTTCACATGCCGCCCCTCACGAGCTCTCTTTCAAAGGCACATGACGCAGATTAAGATCTTAATCAAAAATTAAAGTTCCATTAATAATGGGTACAATTTGTTTAACCAATACATGTACAATTTAGTTATAAAATACCTAACAATTTTAAGTATGTTGTGCATACCATGAACAATTGAGAAACAACAATTAAAGTTTTGTCGATTTCAAATCCATGATATATTACATAAATTACCATATCCACCTGATTTTGGATCTTGACCTTTATTTGTTGGTCATTATCAATTTCAACATGAACAATTTTGTAATTAATGTTGCTAATGCTTGATGAACATTAATATTTTTGTGCGATGAAGATTCGTAGAAAATAAAGTTCTTTTTTGCTGTGTTCATTTTTGTAGATATTTCTCTCATTTCTTCATAAACACATTTTAATCATATAAGCATTATTGTAACATTTTGTTTGCTGTTTTTATTGTGTTTTTACCATTTTGGAATAGCCATAATAGTGGGTTGTTGGGGAAATTAACACAAAGCTAAATTTTTTAGAAGCTATTTTTTTCACCAATATCTTCATATTCTTTTCCACATTTTTAACCAAAGATCTTTTAATTTGTATAATAAAACTTCCAATTTTAAAGGTTTGATAAGAATTTTTTTTATTGACATAATTTCAATGTATGCTGATACAAAAAATCGTTTAAAATCATTAAATTTATTCAATGTATCAAATTCTTTGAATATATTTATCATCATTTTATAGCAAACAGAATAGAAGGGGAAAAAATCTGAATTTTAGAATCCATAAAACTGTCGGCAGTTTTCTCTTATTGTTATGAACGCAGTTTTTTCGTCGACGTTATGAATCTCGGCCATCTTCTTAATGATGACGGGTATGTATCCTGGGTTTGAAGCCTTACCGCGGTACGGAACAGGCGCCATGTAAGGCCCATCTGTTTCTGACAATAATCGATTTAATGGAACTTTTTTACATGATTCACGAACCAAGTTCGACTTTGGAAATGTTAAAACACCGGTGAAGCCAAAGTAAGCGTTTGTCCATTTTTCTAAAATCTTTTCAACAAGCCATGGAGAATCAGTATAACAATGAATGTGAACTTTGTGATCTTTTGGTATGGCACGTTCAAAAACTTCAAGCGTGTCCTTTTCTGCCTCTCTTGTGTGAACAACTATTGGCATACCAAGATCGACTGCAAGTCGACATTGCCTTTCAAAAATGGCCATTTGGACATCTCGAGGTGAGTTATCATAATGGTAATCAAGTCCAATCTCTCCAAGTGCTATGACACGTGGATTCTGAAGATGTTTTTTAAGACATTCTTCAAGTTCATCATTATATGAAATAGCATTGTGAGGATGTATTCCTAGAGCTCCCCATATTTTAGGGTTTCCTTGGTCAATAAAATTCAAAGCTCCATCAAATGAATCACTGAAAACAGTTAAACATCCTGCAAATCCTGGTGGAAAAGTTTTTGCATACTCTTCAAAAGGCCAATTGAGAGGCTTTTTGATCCTTTGGTAAATGGAATCTAAGTGTGTATGAGTATCAACATATTCGAAAATTTCGGCCATTTTTTTTACTTTTCATATCACATTTCACGTATGGAAACAAGACAAAATTCTCTTAAAATTCTGAGTGAAAATAATATAAAATTAACGAAAGAAGTGCCCTTGCTAGATGCAAGCACATTCAAAATTAGATCTACTGAGCAAATGCTTCATCGAGCTATTGCTTTATACATAATTGGAACATATTCGGACAATTTATTGCAAAATTGCCCAGTCAAAGATGCTCAAAAATTTGTTCAAAAGTTTATCACAAGATATAACAGCGAAGATTTCTTTTCACCAAAAGAGAAAGAATTTTATGACAACCCAAATCCTTCACAAAATGAAATAGGCTTTATTTGTTGGCGCTGGGAAAGTCTATATGTACTTCTGTGGTGTCTTGGGCTTATTGAAAACATTGGAATTCCCAAAAATCCATGCGAAGTTTTCCAATGCAGTCGTCCATTTTCTAAATATCGTTTTACACATGATTTAACAGCTGCCATGAAGCCAAGAACGGCTGAGGAGATAATTGGTAAGAAAGATCTTGTGCTTTGTTGCATGGAATCTGAAGAAAAAGATTCATTTGACTTGGGAGTCATAACCGGATGGAATAACATTCTCGACTGGATACTTAATAATGATAAGGAATGGGACGTAATAACACCACCTCCTCAATAATAAAAATAAAATTTTTAATTAAAATCATTTTCAAAAATATCCAAATTGAATTTGATCAAATGCATGCGCGTTCATATTTTTGTTGAAGCCACAACATTTTGATTTATACTGGAAAAGAAATTCAATCAAGTGATGATTTGATAAATTCATTTCTTTTGGCGATTTTTTTATTTGGCATATAATGTTTTAATGATAGTTTTTTAGTCAAAACAAATGAAAACCATTTATATTCTTACGGATAAGGAAGTGCATATAGGTCTTAATTGCATAACTAAATTTTTTTTGATCTTAAGAGCATACTTAAAATTAAAAATTTATTGATACAAAATTAAAAATCGCTTATTATTTTTTCATAGTCTTCGGTTGAGAAAAAAATAATAGCTGTTTACAGCTAACATGTTAAGAATTTTCTTTTGATTTTCTTCGAGATTCTACTTCATGAACCAATGCTATCATTTCTTGCTTCTTATCAGATACTTTTTGCTTTATATCTGCTTTTTTGAGTTCAGCCTCTGTAAGAAGATGAAGTAAAATTTCACATTTTATCCTAAGTTCTTCATTCTTTTCTTTTAAATTTTGTAATTCTTTTTGGGAAATTTTGGTATTGCCCGTATCTGATATTTTTTTGTTGGTCCAAAAATTGTTTTCCCAAGTTAAACATGTATCAGCAATATTTAATGAAATTGGGATATTGGAATTCCAGTATTTTGTTATATTGAATGTCTGAAATTTCTTCTTTTTACTACTTGGTTTTGTCCATTTCGCAACTCCTTTCATGATTTCTTGATTAAAAAAAATTGAGGTACTCCAAAAGTACGTTTTGAAATCCAATAAATGGATGTAATCTTTCGAAACAAACTTCTTGCAGAGTATTCACGTGCAGATTTAGAAGAAGAATTTATTCGGTGTTGTGAAGAATTAGATCAAAAAGCAAAAGAAATCAATAAGCTAGAAAATCAATCTCGATTCTATGACAAAAAATTCGATAGATTAAATCAAGATATTGAAGATTTAACAAAAGTTCCAGTATGTTTTGATGGAGCACATGCACCAACAGCATTTCGACAATCTCAAGCTATTGTAAAAAAATTACAAGATCAAATCAGCGAATTAGAAATTGAACTTGCACAAAAGCAAGCAAAGCGAAATCGCATAGCAGATGAAGTTAAATATTTCAAATCGTTACTCAGTTTTCCTGCAAAACGATTGAAAAATACCACAAAAACACAAAAAAAGACAGTTGACGAATTAATAAAAATGTTAACATATTTATTAACGCATAACCTTGTTGAACCAGAGATGATTCCAAGGGTTGAAGCAGCAATTGAAATATTAAAAAGAAATTTCGAAGCTGCAATATCACCTTTAAGAGAGCTCGCAGACCTTTTCGGACTTAACTGTCCATTGTTTGATGTTTTTGATAAACTTCAAGAAATTAAAGATAGAGATTCTAAGATTGAGGCTCTTCGACAAAAACTTGCAGAGCTTCGACAACGTAATGATGAAATGGCTAAGGAACATCAACGAATGCTTGAACAATATAAAGAAGAAGCGGATCAAAATTCCAAGAAATACAAAGATATGATGAACATGCAAAATGAAAAAGAAGTTCTTGAAGCAGATTTAACTCGCCTTCAAGAGCTCCAAATCATTCTTAATGGGCTTAAAAATGAAATAAAGCTTATTGAAGAACAGATTGAGAAACTTAAGAAAGAAAACGAAGAAAATGCAAAACGGTTAAAGGGGCACCTCGAAGAATCCGTTAACAAACTTTTAGAAGAATTAAAAGCTTTAATTGACCACAACACTGCTTTAAGAGCATCAAATAGCAATATCCAAAAAGAAGAAGAAAACATAGAGAAACAATATGGAGACGCAAGAGATCGTGCTCTGGAAATTGAAAAATTATCACAACAACTTCAAAATGAATATATGAGTCTTCGAACATATTTCACCAAAATGCTTTCTGGCACCAACAGAGATCCATTTGAAAATAAGAAATTTGAAGACTTTTTAATTCAAATGTCTAATAAAGAATGGAAATTCGAAACGATTCAACAATATAATGATGACATCGAGCAACTCAATGTTCGTAAGGATCTCATTACAGAAAAATTAGAAAAATACGAAACAATCCAAACAACATTACAAGATAAACTCAAAAGCATATCACAAGTTGTTTCAAGTATGGAATCCACTGTCGCAGAAATGCAACTTGATAACGCTAAACCTCCTCCAACGACTCAAGAAGTCAAACAACAAGATTATTTGGAATGTTTACCGCACGTTCAATTCAACCAAAAACAAGTTGTGGAACTCGCTGACGATGAAACTGCGATAATGTTAACATTTTTGGATTTCCATCTTGCAGATGGATTAATTCGATCACCAAAATCCAAAATTTTCCTTGTAATTGACTTTTACACTAATAAAAGCCAATCAACAACTTATGTATCGCCATCTGATGGTACATTTGATTGTAGTGTCATGTTTCCATGTGTTAATGATTCGCAATTGCGCGATTATGTTGAACATGGAACAGTTCAAGTCCAATTGTACGCTGCGCGTGGAGTACAATATGACGAAATCGGATCGTCTGAGTTTTCGATCCAGCCATTCGCAAATGGTATCGATTCTTTTGCATCAAAATTTACGTTGAAATCGAAAAAAACAAATAAAGAAGTGGGAACTGTTGAATATGAGGCACAACTTTATATACCTCTTATTGAAAAATAAAATGTGTTTTATGGTTATAATAAAATTGTTATTAAAATTCTTTCTATTACAAGTTTTTTTAAATTGTTAACGAAAAAATTTTATAAAATTTTAAGCTGAATTAGCGTATCAAAAATTCTATGAAACTTGTTGACATTTTGGATAATGCGAGGTTTACGCAAACCGTCTTCATAAAATGATGATTTTTGGGCGAATTTATTAAACACCATGGTGAGACCCCAAGACTTATGACCGTGTCAGGTTAAGATTAACTGGTGATTTACATAATTCAAATGAGAATAAAACTTTTGCATAAAGTTTACAAAACAAAGAAATGTGTAATGAAATATGGTTCTTAACGTGTTCCTATTGTTCCGTTGAGCCTTTTGCAGCAGTTGAAGCTTGGCGTACCTAATAAATCAGATAATTTACAAATCTTTAAAAATCTCGAAACAATTGTTTTTAACATAAGTAAGGAAAATGTAGAGTTTTCTGTGGAACAAACCATGAATTTATATTTTTCAAATTATCCTTTATCGTTCAACTATGTTATAGTCTTGTTAATTTATTCTGCTCTTAAATGTAATGTTGATAATTATAAAGCATATATAAATTATTTAAGATTAATCCAAATGAAGGAAGATGAAATTTATTGTTGCAATCCCAAAATTATTGATATTTTTGGATCATTTTTAACAGAAAACTTAACAAATGAATATTATCTTATTAAAAAAATGCTTGAAGAAAAAATAATTGACATCAATAAAGTTAAGGAAAATCAAATATTTGAAACCACAGAACAACCTCAGAAACGGGACAATTCAAACAAATTATTAGAAATAATTCGAGATGATAAACTTGATGAACTTCAAGAAATATCATCACAAACAAATTTTGATTTTAATCAAACAATTGAACCATCACTTTATGAAAAATGTTCTTTTATTAATCACTATAATGTTACATTAATTAGTTATGCAGCATTTTTTTCATCAGTTAAATGTTTTAAATATTTACTTATGAATGGAGCAAAAGTGGATAATACAGGTAAATATGCAGTTGCAAGTGGAAATATTGAAATCATTCATTTATGCGAACAAAATCATTCATCATTTGGAGGTGCATATGAAACAGCAATTAAATTTCATCGAAACGATATCTTTAAATATATTTATGAAAATAAATTAGAAGAAAATTCAACGGAAGATAATAGCAGAATTTCCCTCATAGACATATCTTTTAAATATAGACATTCCAAGCATCAACCACTTGAGCTATTTTGTGTGAAATATAGTAATTATGAAATCCTTTCTTTTTTGAAAGATTATGGAATAAAATTCGATGAAACTGTATTTAATGAATCAGCAAAAATTGGTAATTTGTTTCTCGTTGAATATCTCATTGAAGATAATAAAGTTCCTAAAGATATTTTACTTTTCTCAGTGCAATCAGGGAATATAGAACTTGTTAAATACATTCTTGAACATTATGAAATTGATATCAATTCTAAATCTATTTATTCGTTTTATTTAAAATTAATTTTAATAAATTTATATTTCTAAATAATATTTGGAAATTATTTGAATTATTTTGGACAGCACTTATGTTTGCTTCTTATAAAGGTCATACAGAAATCGTAAAATTACTTCTTGAACAAAAAGGAATTAATATTAATGCTAAAGATATTTTTTTGTTTTATTTGATATTTATTTTAATAATTTTATATTTCAAAATAATATTTGGAAATGATTTAAATTATTTCAAACAGCACTTGGTTTTGCAGCTATAATGTCATTTAAGAAAGGATACGATGAAATTTTAAAATTACTTCTTGAACAAGAAAATATTGATGTTGATGTTAAGGATGATTTTTCAAGAAATTATATGGAATTTATTAATTTATTTTAAAACATTACTTATGCTTGCAACAGAAAAAAATAAAATTGATACCGTCAAATTAATTCTTAAAAACAAAAAAATTGATTTAAATATTAAGGAAAATATTCATTTTTTTTTATATAAGGTTTATAGTAAAAATTATTTGGAATTTATACATAACATATTGGACATCACTTATGATTGCATTATTTAATGGTTATACTGATATTGCTAAATTACTTCTTGAGGATAAAAGAACTGACATTAATACTAAAGATATGCATTCGTTTTATTTAAAATTTATTTAAGTATATTCTAGATTCAAAATAATATTTGGTATTTATTTACTCAATAAAAAACTCCACTTATTTTAGCAAGATCAAAAGGTCAAAATGAAATTGTTCAAATAATTCTTGAAAAAGAAGGAAACATTTCTGACCAGCAAAATGAAAACAATACAAACGGATTTGGTTTACCTGCAAATGATCAAACATCAACGAATAGCACATATAGTTTTGGTTTACCTACAAATAATCAAACATCAACTAATAGCACATATAGTTTTGGTTTACCTACAAATAATCAAACATCAACTAATAACACATATAGTTTTGGACATTCAAAAAACCGCTACGATGAGGATGTGCGAATCATGCTCGGATTTTATCATTGAAGGAGGAGCTGCCGTCCTCGAAATAAATTGTTTCTTTCTTCCCATCCAATACATTTAATGACAAAGCCAATGAATGTAAATAACATTGTTCCTCAGCGTAAATACTTTGTTTGCTTTTCATTACGTTTGGGTAGTTCATTTGTTTTCGGTTTAACAAGTCGATATAAGTGAAATCCAAATTATAACCGCAATTACATTTATTATGATGTGGGTCGAAAGCCATTACGTCTATTTAATTTTAGGTTCAACAAAACGGCGCAAGAGAAATGTTGTAAACAGTCTGTACCCCATATGCACTTCAAAGGGGCTCGGCAGAAGGCATCCTGTTTAACACCTCTAATATTTTCACACATGGAAGGTGGCTACTCCTGTGATTATAAAATCGGAGCAGGATTCGCATTCCATGCGCGCTTTTTTGAATTGCGACAATTCAAAACGATCAATTTCGACACAATAAGCAACCACTCGTTATAAACAACGATAGGTTTTTCGTCGAACCGATTTTTCTAACAAATATTTGGGACTTTTCATTTTTTCTATCACAATTAAACTTTTTGAATTTATTTCAAAAACTTCAATTTTTTGAACTAAAAATCGACGTCATAAAAAAAGCATAAAGTATTCAATTTAATTGTCCACTTTCTTCCAGAAAAAAAAACATTTTTTCATTTTTTTATTATTCCGAGGGTTGGACATTCTGAGATGCGAACAATGACATTGGTAAAGTTGCTATGTCCGATGTAAAAGTTTCTTTTTTATTTATAGGTCTCATATAATAAGACTTTCTTGGTATTATTGGGATTTCCGACAAATATCTAAAAGCGAATTGATCTGGGATACTTACGAAATAATCTTTCAAAATCAGATCAACAAACCCACTTGTTTTCATTGGGTTATTTCTTACAGTATATATTTTCTTTAATCTTAATATTATTTCCGAGTCGTTTGTATTTGCTGATGCAACTTCATATACGATAGCCGCTTTATCATAAAATTCCTCTAACTCATACGTGAGTCCGAGGTTAAGCCAAGCCTCTGTGAATTTGATATTAATTTGCAAAGCCCTTTGGAACGCAATTTGTGCGTTAGAATATTGTTTATTATTTAAATATAAATTCCCTAAACAGAACCAAAAAGGAGAATGATAAAAAAAGAATTGATAACATTTTGATAAGAACATGTGTGAGTTATTAATATCATCCAGTTTTAAACATACTAATCCTGCCATAAAATATAATAATGGATCAAAGCCAAAGTTAGATAAAGCATCATCAATAACTGTTTTGATTTTGCTGAGATCCTTTTCGGTGGTCATTTTGTGGATACAGTATTGTTGAACAACTTGAAGATTGTTCGGATTATTCTTTCTAAGAGTTTTATATATTTCATGCGATTCTAACTTTTTTTGATCAATATATGAAAATGTTTCAGCAAGTTGTAAAAGAAGATCATTTTGTTCAAGCCCAATAAGTTCGGGATTAACTAAATCAAAATAATGAGATGATTCTTCATATCTTTTGCAAATGCGACAAAGAATTCCAAGACGAAAGAAAACATCTTGAATAAAATCAAATCGTTGATTAAGTTTAATGATTTTTTCAAGGTTGTGAATGGCTTCACTATAATGTTGGAAATGCGATTGAAGAATACCCATGGAATAGCAATAATAAACATTTTTCTCTGTAATTTGAGGTGGTATTTGGGAAAAATATTCAAATGAGTGAATATAATCACCTTTAGACAAATAACAATAACCTAATGTAAGCTTGCTTTGATAATCTTGAGGAGAATTAGAATATTTGATTTCATTTAATGATCTTTGAATGGCAAAATCGATGCCTGTCGAAACAATACCTTTTTGATGTGGATCTATACCTATATCATATTTGATAGAGTGTTTGCCAATATAATTTTTTGTTTCTGTTTCACCAAGTTCATTTAAGATATCATATACAACACGATATGCAATTACACATTTCTTATCAATTTCATTCAAAAGGTCGGAGTTCAATTTAATACATTTTTGCTCCTCTTCTTCTGATTCAGAATTGCTTCTGCTTTCCCAAACATCCATGAGGACTGCCCCAAGATTGATAAGTTTATTTAACTTTTGCCGACCACACAAACGTATCGTTTCTGGATTTTTTAGTGAAAAAATGGAAAATGTAAAAGACACCTATAAAAATGCAAAATGGTACAATTGTTGTTGGCTTGCAAGAGCTCCAAAATATATTTCAGCTTATGGGTTTGCTATCAGATTATTCTTTAACCCAATATTAATGAGCTTATTGATCGAAAATATTTTTGTAATTCTTCATTTCAGTAATTTTAAACATAAAGAAGAGATACATGATATACTTACTGAACTTCATCATCTTGTTATGCTCCCAATGGTTACTTTAATTGGATTATACACAATTTTTAAACAAAAAAGACCTGGTCAGAAACTGGTAAATGGTAGTTACAAAATGATCGGAACTTTATATGGTATGCCTTCAGGAGATTCAATGTATGGTGCAATAATATGTTCATTATTATTTTCCAAATCACCTTTATTCAGTATATTTATCTGGCTTTCTGTTTGCTCTTCCAGAGTTTTAGTTGGTTATCACAATATTCAACAAGTTACAGTCGGAAGCATTTTCGGATTTTTATATGTATTTCTCAAAAATGGATTAGACAAAGAATTATTCATAGTAATCAACTGGGTATTAGCAGCTGTACTTCCAACTCTTGTATTTTTTGATGACAATTTAATTGAAGTCAGCAAATTTGATTACAATAATTTACAACTGTGGACCATCGCAGATTGTTCATACTTAACATTTGACATTCTGTACTGTGCACCTGAAAAATTAAGTCTACTCAGCTGTTCGGATGGTTTGAAATTAGTAATCTCATTTTGCGGATCATTCTTTTGGCTTGTTTTATATCAATATTTACTTAGGAACGGAATTTCAGTAGCCAAAATGTTACATAGAAAATAAAATAATTTATTATTTATTCATAAATCTAATTTGTTGAAAATTAAAAATAATTTTAATCTTTCAGCATAAAATGATTACGTATTAGAGGTTAAATTTAAAAAAAAAATCCTCAAAATTATCATTTTCAAAAAATTCGAATTAACACAAAAATACGATGTTAGATCATAAGGCATTAACATCCACATTGTAAGCACCACTCGAAAGTCTTTTCTTTGGGGTTTAATCGAACGGTTTCGTGTCGTTTGGTCTTTGGCCAAGGGTCACCCCATTCAAAACTGTTGTATTCAAAAGATTTTCATTCAATTATTTTTTTTTGAATGTACTTTTGTTTTTCGATTGAAATTCATTGAAAAATTTCAATAGAATAATTAGTTTCTCTTTTGATGTCCGCATTTACTTCATTTTTTTGAGGAATGTTCACTGGAATTAAGGTTCATGATGATTGCATGCCTGTATTCAACGACTTCAAGATTGGCCACAAGTACAGCTATGTTCTCTTTACTTTCAGCGATGACGAAAGATTTATCATTGTTGACAAAACAGGACCAAAGGGAAGTACATACGACGACTTTCTTGCTGACCTCCCAGAACGCGATGTCCGCTTTGCTGTCTATGATTACGATTTCACGAATGATGACGGAAATCTTCGCAATCGCCTCATATTTGTCTCGTGGGTTCCAAACGCTGCGCCCGCAAGAAAGAAAATGATCTCTGCTTCGACAAGAATATCCTTCAAGAATGCACTCCCTGGCGTAGGACCTAGCATCCAAGCAAACAATCTCGCTGATCTCAATGAGGAAGAGGTTCGCGCAAGGTGCCTCGCATCAATGAAGTAAAGGTCTAACCTTTCAAATCTTTTTTATATTTGGACTGAAATTATTCTTATGAACTTCCTTTATGAAATTATTTCTTCAAGATCATTTATGCTTTGAAATGCTTAAACTATTTCTACGATATATAGTAACCATGAATACAACTTTTTTAAATATCAAATTATATGAACAAAAAAAGAATTATATATCTGTTATAAAAATGGGAAATTTGTTTATCAATGACTATTCGGAGATTTTAAAAAATGTCTTTACCTCACCAAAAACTATTAAATGACAATTAAATTACAAATAAAAATAATTATGATGAAAATGAAAAATCACAAAAAATTTCTGAAACTTTTATAACGATTAAATTCAAAAATCGAAATAATTAAAACACAGAAAATTTCATCCCATTTGATTTGTCATGACTTGTACCGATAATAAAAAGTCGAAAAAACATTAATCACAATTCGATATTTATTTCTAGTTCATCACAAATGAACTTCACCAAGTTTTCTTTCTGTAACTTTCCCTTATAATGGATTGGCTTTTTCTTTAGTCCTTCAGCGAACATATATATTGCTGGAGTATTATTTGGGTCTGGCCCCTCCACTCTATCATTTGCTGCCACATTAAACTTGACGAATTTTATATCATTTTTATTTTCCTTTTTAAAAATTTCAGCAACTTCTTCGAATTGGGGCAGAAATTGTTGGTAAATTCTATCCCAATCTTCGAAGTACAGCACAATTACATTTATTTTATTATTAATAACATTTTCTTTAAATGTTTCCGCATTAACTTCTTTCACAGTTCCGACATTATCATCATCGTTTATTTTAGCACTTCGAATAAATGGTTTTAATTTATGCGATTTATAAAGTTCAATGAAGTTTCCAATGTCTTCAACAGTGAACGGATCTTCTTCATTATATAAATATTTCTTCATTTGCCCATTTTTGTTATATACTAAAATCGATACTGAAGGATCTGCATAACGACTAAATCCAAGTCCGGTCATAAAACGATTTCCTGTAACTGCGTCGATAACAGCAATTAGAAATCGTGAATTGTATTGTTCTGATAATTGTAATACAACTTTAAGAGATTCGTCACGTTGTTCTTCTTCAACTGGTGTAAAGAATAAAAGAATTTGTTTGCCATAGTATTGTCGTTGATTTTGTACTTCAAACGTAACATATTTGGGCTCCATACTATATAATAGCCAACGATTTAAGTCTTCGATAGTGGCTGAATCAAGATCGTCAATATACTCGGTTTTAGTATGATCTGATGTGCGATATAAAAAAAGTGTCGGAATGGTTTCAATACCTAATTCATACGCTATGTCAGCATCAGGGCAAAGACCAAATGAATAATTATCCCGGTTAACGTCGGCAAATTTGTAATACTTATCAAATAATGGACCTTCAGGCTTTTCTAAAAAAAGAACAACTGAGCCACTGTTGGACTCAATAAAGTCTTGAGCTATTGAGTAATCATCAAATGTAACAAATGGTATACCTGTACGTGACATCGCAAAATCAACAATTCCTTCGGTGGTTGCAGATCCTGTATACCTACCAACTAATTTCCCATAACGGAAGAAATAAAAACTTTTAGAATCCTTGGTATTTTTGAATGTTTTTTGATTTCGATCACCATCCATTACAGCAAAATAACACCTTGTACCAAGGGAAGATGCGGCACTTAAAAAATCTGATCTTGTACGGAACTTTTGATCTTCATCACTTCCATATTGGACAAGAAGAAAAACGGCTGGTAAATCTTCGAATGCGAATGACATATTTTGATCAGATACATAAAGTATATTTCCATCCAAACGTAATTTCTTTTTCGATTTAATTAAAAAAGGGAAAACAATTAACAAAAACATTTTTTTCTTATCCGACCAAATAAAAACGGCTTTTTGAATATCGAAACGATTAAAATGCATACAAAAACATTATCTATAAAACTTATTTAAACAAATTACAAAACAAATTATTTCTTTTTCTTGGGACTTGTTTTCCCTTGAAGCATTGCCAATTTTTCTTCTTGTATTTCAATTCTTTTCTCCATCAAAGCTGCTGTTCTTGTTATCATTTCCAATTGGTTCACTAATCTTTCTAATGCATCTTCAATGAAATCATTTGATGGCATTTTGTAATTAATTTTTTGCGTATTATTATTGTTATTATTCCTTTGAATTGGTTTGCTTACGCTCATCGCTTGTTCGATTCTTTTCTGTGAACTGTTTGAAGTTTGTTTCATTTCTTCTTGTAACGTTTTGATCAATTTATCAAATTTCGTTTCCCATAACAACAAAATTCCGCTTTTATCACACGTAACGAACTGTGATCCGTCGCTGTTCCATTTCCCATCGTTTACAGGTGACGAGTGCGCATTAATTGTGTAGAAAAGTTGGCCTTCAACTAAGTCCCAAATGCAGACTTTCTTGTCTAAACTCGTCGTAAGTGCAAAAAGTCCACTCGGATGTATTTGTATCGATGTGATTGATGAATTATGCGCTTCATATGTTTGAATTATTTGTTGGTTTCGAGTGTCTATAAGAGCAAAACTGCCATTTGATAATGAACATCCAATAATCGAGCCGTCGGGATGGAAGGTGGCACGTGTAACTTGTGATGTCATAGGCCCAAAATCTTGCGTTGTTGTTCGATCTCGAACATCCCATACTCGAACATGATGATCACAACTGGATGTGACAATAATATTCCCATCAGATGAAAATGTGGATGAAGTGACCCAGCTCTTATGTCCACGAAGTGAAGAAAGGAATTTACAAGTTTTAAAATCCCAGATTTTTGCTGATCCATCATTAGACGAGGTTGTAAAACGTGAGCCATCACGCGAAAAATTTATGGAATTGACACAAGAAGAATGCGCTGTGAAAATGTTGGGTTTGGAACGAACGCTAAGTTTGGCACTTAGAATCTTTCCTTCAGAATTGCCAGATAATATCATGATGCCATCTGGAGAAACATCAATTGAAGTCATTTTACTTCTTCCTCCTTTGAAAATGACATTTCTTCCATTTGATTTTAAGGGAAGATAATGTACATTTTTATCTGTACCACACGCAACAACGCCACTTCCATCAGGAAAAAATTGCGTAGAAGTAAGTTCTGTATTTGGAAATGTAATTGTTTCAAGACAAATTGGATCCATGGATTTTATATACCGTTTACTTAAAGCGAACGTTAAAATTCAAAAGATAACTAAAAATAAGCAAAATCACAAGAAACAAGAATTAAAATAGAAGTTGTTATTTTAAGTATCGAATCAATATATGATAAAGATATGGAATAAAAACACATTTAAATATTTATAATCAATATGTTGCAAACATAAAAATTTAATATTTCTTGAACAAAAGAATTGATACAAATGCCCAAAATATTTGCATTATTTGTTTTACAATTTGATTGATTTGTTTTGTTTTAGTATTTTTTTCATTCAAAATATTTACAATTTAAAAAAAAATATTTTGTACAATATTTGTATAACCCTCTGTACAACACTGCATTTATTGATAATAATGGGTATGTGAGATATTAAAAAATAATCAATAGTGATAATAAATTCTTTGCTTCAAATTCACGACCGTTTATATGATGATAAACGAATCCTATAAAAACTGAAAAGTGCCATAAAAAATATGGGTTGGCCTGAACCTCCTTTGAATGGGCTTCTTATTGGAACACTTGTTTTCATTGGTGTTGCTTTCCTTGGAGCAGCCATTGTCGCTATTGCTTTTAGAAAAGGACAGACTTGCTATGCCGTCAATTTCACTGTTATTCTTATAGTAATGGCATTCATTATGTGGGCATGCACTTACATGGCTCAAATGTATCCACTTGTTTATCCAGAGTATTCAGAAGATTAATCGTAAACACTTTTTATAATTATTCCATTATTTTTTTGAATTTTTTTAGGCTAAATTTCCTCATTTCCCTGAGGTTAGTGGGTGTGTGGACAAGAAAGAAAATAAAATTAAGCAAAAAGATTCATCAAAATAAAGTTAATATTATATGATTTATCAATACGCTATAAATTTTAAAAATGAATTCCGATATCGTTCATCGGTTAGGATATGTGGTTTTCATCCACGGGAGCGGGGTTCGATTCCCCGTATCGGAATGAATTTTTTTAAATAAAAATAAAAAGTGAAGTATTTGGATCAAAATACTGATATCTTAAGATTTTTTTCAACCAATTCATCATTTATGCATAAATCTTCAAAAAGCTATATTAAAATTGTTAAATTACTTACACTTTATTAATCGAATATGATCACATAAATATTGTTCTTAAGTATTTTTGAATTTTATATTTTTTGCTGCTTTCATTATGCCGAATTACTTTAAGTTTCTTTTTAGAAATAATTTCTGAGTTTTTTCATATTCCCCTTGATGGAGTGTGAATACTAAATATACCATATTTTTATGACTTACTCACATTACAGAGTGTTGATATTGTCACTAAAAATATTAAAAATCAAACATAGTATTCGCTTTTTTGCATCAATGAGTAAGATGAAGTATCTATTAAAACATATTTTTCTTTTGTTTTTTTTGTTCTTTTTTCTTCACATTCAGAAACTTTACTTTCAACAGAGCATGTTCTAATAATTAGTCTTTGTATTTTTTTATCAATTTCTTCAAGAAACAAATCATTTTCATCTCTGATATGATTTTCATTTAAGAAATCATTGAAATCCATTTTTATGTTTCTTTGCTTTTTCTTAGGCTTTACATTATGATTTTCCTTTCTGTTTTCTTTTGGCTTTTCTATATTTGCGCAAGTAAAAATCATTTCTACAAATTTTAAACGTATATTCACTTCACATTTTTGAAGAAAAAAAAATTTTTTTTTGTCTATAAATGTTTTTATTGCATTATAAATTACACAATTAATCCTCTGAGTTTAATATTGTGCTTAAGGTATCTATCAAGTACTGAATCGCGAATTGAGTTGCATGTTTAAAATACAAATCGACTTGCAACATTTCCACTGATTCTCTTTTAACCTTAAAAGCCAAATACATGAAATCTGCTGACCTTCTAGATATTATGTTCATATCATCGTAATGAAAGAATTCGAATCCTTCATTATTTAGCATCCGTTGTATCTTCGCCAGCACAACTTCAAGTGGCAAATTTATGTCAATAAACGGCTGCACCACATCAAACAGAAAATCTTTCGTTTGAACGTTAGCCCAACCGACGGGCTTTGTCAAAGAGAAGCCATTCTCCAGCGACTGGACATCTGGCGATTGTTGTTGGCCAACTACAGATGTATTAAATGAAGCAGGTGAAATCATAAAGGTTTCATCAAGCAAATTGATCTCATCATCTCGATGCCATGGAATACTTTCAACAGTTACATTCGATGTTAACATGTTATAAAAAACTTTGGCCATGGAATGACCATGCTTGGTTAAATCAACATATAACTCATTGACATCACTGTAGCCAATTTGTTGTAACATCGATATAACTAATGGATCTGCATTACTGACATCAATTGGATCTTGTAAGTATGGTAAAGGTAATGGAGTTGGAAAGATATATGATTCAGGAATACTGATTCTAAAAGCTGGATGATCTTTGATTTGTTTTATGGTTATACGTTTTTGTGGATCTGTTTGAAGCATTCGTGATATGAGATCTTTGATTAGTGGATGGAAATCTGGCATTACATATTGACCAATTTTGACTTTGGCTAAAAGATTTCGAATGGCCGGATCATTAAAAGGATGTTTTCCCTATGAGTTAGTCGTTAGTAAAGCCGAAGGAAATTATTCCTTCGGTGAAAAATACATACTGCTAATAAAACATATAATATGACACCACAACTCCAGATGTCTGCAATACGCCCATCATATGGAACACCACGAATGACCTCGGGCGCTGCATAATGTGGTGAGCCACAACTGGTGTCAGCAATATTTGATTTCATCCAGCGTGCAAAACCGAAATCTCCAATCTTAACATCACCAAACTCATCAAGTAGGATGTTTTCAAGCTTGAGATCACGATGACAAATGGCATGAGAATGAAGATATTCAACTCCATATATTATCTGTCTGAAGAATTTTAAGGCTAGATTCATGTCTAAAGGCCTCCTATGCAAAAGGAGATCAAAGAGTTCACCACCTTGTGCATATTCAAGTATGATGTATAAATGATTTTGACTTTCACATACTTCAATCAACTTTAAAAGGTGTGGATGTTGAAGTAGCCTCATTAACGATATTTCCCTTTGAACATTTACGAGCAAATCTGGATTTTTTTCGAACCAGATTTTTTTCATCATTTTTATAGCAACTAAATCTCCAGTGCTTACGTGTTGTGCTAGCATGACTTTTCCTTGATTACCTTTTCCTAGTTGCCGGATGACGTTGTAGTTCCCAATCATAGAGGTCCTTTGCTGCATTTTAACGGAATTCCGTTTTGGTCCAAAACTAAAATTCTGTGCGGAACCAAAAGAAAAACAAAAATTGAATATTTTACATGGTGTATTCAAAAAGTGTTAAACACACCAAAAGCGTTTTAACGAACGGTTTTTTCTGACACCATTGAAACTTTCCTTTTTACAACACCATTTTTTGTTGGAATATATGGTCGATAAAATGATTGAAAATTGATCAAAAAAATTTATGCAAAACAATATTGTTGGTGAGTGAATCTTCTCATTGGTAAAACTGAAGTTATGTGATTGAGTTTTCACAACATTATTTTTGATTTTGACATTTAGTAGTGATCAAAAATAATTCAACAACATGGAAATTTTTATACTTGAATCAAAACAGAAAAAAATTTGTTTTTAAAATACACTTAAAATCCTGTGTAAAATCAAATATAAATGGATTTATTGATTAGAATTTTATGCAGATTAAAGCAAACAAACCTAGTTAAAACAAAAAATTTCATATGTCAGGAAACAACGAGAATTTCCGGAGCTTAGGAACACTTTTAACAATTGTAGGAGTTCTTTCTTTTATTTCAGCAATTTTTTCTGGTTTCAACAAAAGAATGGTAATTGTATCCAATTTTCTCTTTTTTGCTGGTATCGTACTAGTTTTAGGAATCAAAAAGTTTACAACCTTCATGACTCGTAAGAAGAGAATCGTTGGCACTATTATTTACTTAATTGGATTTATCTTAATTATTGCAAATAGAAATGGATGGGGTGGAATTCTTCAAATCATAGGTATTTTATCAATGTTTGGTGGGTTTGTTCCTATGCTCTTTAACAAAATGCAAAAGCTTCCTTATATCGGAAAATATTTCAGATTTGCACTTCCTAGTTTCTTTTATGATTCGTCCCTTAATGACGAAGAACTACCATACTAAATATAACTGTTTACTCTATATGTTTTTTAATAATTCTAATATTTAAAATTAATTGTCAGAAAAATTTTTAACATAAATTATGAATATATGTTAAAATATATATGTGGTGATTTGATTCATTCTTTTCAAAGATGGAGTATTTTTAGCGAAATTTTTGGGCTTTCTGTGTTTTGAAAGGTGCTTTAAACCACATTTAATGTGCTAAAGTTGTCAGTGAATTGTACCAGAACCAAATTCTTTAGAAACTGAAACAACAAAAAATGTTTCCCATTGAACAAATTGTGTTTAAAATAAGAAAAACATTTTAGTTTTTTTCATTGCACAAACAAAGAACACTTTCCTGATACATTTAATTATTGTATAATTAATTAATTTTTTTCATTATTTTTATTTCCTTTTTAATATGTATGTACTGCAGCACATAACTTACTGCTTCTACATGTGTATAATATTATTTTATATTTTGCGTATATTTCATTTCATTATATAATGTTTGTACTTCAGCACATAACTTACTGCCTCTACATATGTATAATATTATTTGATATTTTGCTATATTTCATTTCATTATATAATGTTTGTACTTCAGCACATAACTTACTGCTTCTACATATGTATAATATTATTTGATATTTTGCTATATTTCATTTCATTATATAATGTTTGTACTTCAGCACATAGTTTACTGCTTCTTCGAATGTGCATTTTGACAAATAAAAACTTTAAAATTACATTAATTTCTTTATTTAAACAATTCGTTCTAATTTTTATTTATTTGAACAATCGAAGGAATCTCTTCAACGCCATTTTCATTTTTCTTATTGGCGCAGCGAAGACTTTCGTTGGTATTTTTCTGAACAAAGCACCGAATGGGATGCACAGCGCTGCGATTACCAGTGATCTGAACTGTTCCTCCAACGTCAGCGGTGCGCAAGCGAAGAAATTACCGAAGTATTGCACCAAAACGAATTCGACAACTCCAATGCCGAACATTATCACCAGGAATATAGTGTTATCGCCAATGCCTGCGATCAACGAGTCATTTCTATCCACGACTCTTGCGTTTACCAAGTTAAACATTTGACAATAGACGAAAACATTAAAAACTAAAGTGTAATGATGTAATGACTTCTTTTCGATGTCGCCATTAAATATCAAAAGTAATGCCACGACAATAATTTGGAAGATGCATTGTCCCAAAATGTTCTGTATCATGAACATTGATATTAATGGCTCATTTCTTCGCGATGGGTTTCGCTTCAATAACGAAGGATGTGGTTTTCCTGTTGCTAAAGCTAAAGCGCCGAGTGAATCCATGATCAAGTTGATCCATAACATTTGCACCGCTTTAAACAATGAATCGTTTAATATTATCGCGGATACAAATGATATAAATAACGTGACAATGTTCGCAGTAAGTTGGAACTGAAGAAATCGACGGACATTATTAAAGATACAACGTCCCCAAATCACTGATTTGATGATCGACTTAAAGTCATCATCCAAGATAACTATGTCTGATGCTTCTTTCGCTAACTCGGTTCCACATTTACCCATAGATAATCCGACATCTGCTTTCATTAATGCTGCTGCATCATTAGTTCCATCTCCTGTCACAGCTACAATTTCGCCATTGTTATGTAACGCTGAAACTATCATATGTTTATCCATTGGTGTCGAACGTGCTATGACATTAACTGTCGAAAGTCGTTCGATAAGTTGTTTCTCATTTAAGTTACGTAATTCAGAACCAGTTACAATGTTTTCGTTTTCTTCATCTTCGGTAATTATTCCACATTCTTTAGCAATAGCTTTAGCTGTGATTAAGTTGTCGCCAGTGATCATTATGACTCGAATTCCCGCGTTTTGACAATCATTAATTGATTGTTTAGTTGAAGGACGTAATGAATCACGTATAGATACAATGCAAATTAATGTTAAATTCGATTCTGATTCATTCGAATCATTTGGAATTGTTTCTAAATCTTTGTAACAAATCGCTAATAATCGATATGCTTGATTACAATGATTATTACTTATTGATGATATTATATCTTTTGTTTCTTTGTTTAATGGATGAACATTACAATTAGAATCTAAATATGACGTACAATTATCTAATATTGTTTCATTCGCACCTTTAACATATGAAATATATTTGTTTTGTTTCGTTATAATAGTTGACATTCGTTTCCGATTTCGATCGAATTGGAATGATTTAATTATTGGGTTTTCTTTTCGCGTTTCTGTTATGTTTCCATTTAATTGCTTAATAAGTCGTAATAACGCAGCTTCTGTTTGTGATCCGATCATTGTACCATCTGCTGATAAATAACCAGTTGTATTTATCGCAATTGATTCCATTAAAGTTTCTTTATATTTATCATTAACATTTTCATCTAATTCATTAACATTAATATCTTTGTCGCCAATAATAACACGTTCAACATTCATTTGATTCATTGTTAATGTTCCTGTTTTATCAGTGCAAATTATCGTCGCGTTACCCATTGTTTCACATGCATATAAATGACGAACAAAATTATTGTCCGACATCATTTTACGCATGGAATATGCTAATGATATAGTGACGGCTAATGGTAACCCTTCAGGGACTGCTACAACAATGATGGTTAATGCATTAATTAAATATGTTAATACATCTTTAAGTGATTTTAATGTAAAGCCATATTTAATGCGCATTAGTAACCATCCAACTGTTAATGCAATAAATGTTAACGAGGCAACAAGCATACCAACATAGCCTATGTTCTTGGCTAAGTCCTCAAGGCGCTCTTGAAGTGGTGTAAGTTTTTGTTCGTTTTCTAATAATGAAAACATTTTGCCACTTTGCGAATTAGGACCAACACATAATACTAAAAATGTTCCACGGCCTTCAACAACGTGATTCCCCGAGTAAAGAAATGGATCATTTTCATCTTTGTCAACGGCTTCACTTTCGCCTGATGTTACAGATTGATCAACTTTCATCTCATATGACTTAATAAGAAGTCCATCAGCAGGTATTTTATCTCCAGCCTCTAAAAGAACAACATCTCCAACGACTACATCAGTATTCTTGATTTTAATTTCGTCGGAATCTCGAATTACTACTACATCAAATATGGATTTAATACGGTTAACAGATGCAAATTGAAGTTCTTGCTTGTGATTAGAATAAGCTTGAACAAATGAAACAATAACAACAGCCATTAAAATTGCAGCTCCATCAATCCAAGAAGTCGATCTTTCTTCAGGAGATGCAAAAATTACTTCAAATATAAGACTAAAAATGGCACATGAGATTAAAATTAATAATGTTTGATCATTAAGTGCCTCAATAAGCATATCAAAAAACGAACTTACTTCTTTTTCTGGAAGTTCATTTGTGCCATATTTTGATTTTTGACTTGAAATTGAATTTTTCTTTAATCCATTTTCAACATCACTATTAATTTTTTTGGCAACCCCATTAACATTGCCCAATTCATGGATTTTCTTTGTGTCTCCACTCTCTATTAGAGAAGACAATTCTGAAGCAGACAAATCCATAATGAAATTTGTTTGGGCGGCCAAATAAACTCTTCACAATTATCTGTTTTCATCGACTCAAAAACTAACCTTGAAAAACCTTTACAAATGGACAATACGCTTCTGAATATTGAGTGTGAACGATGAATCCCTTTCAATTTCGTAAACGTTTACGTCGCAAAATAAAAATGATTTTTGTTGGAAATATTATACAAGTATTTTTAATTTTTTTTTTACTAAATTTTTATAATTCAATATTGTCATTTTCATTTGCTAATTGATCAGTTTCTTCTTGTGTTTCATTTGGATATTCATTATTTATTTTTTGAAATTCTGGAAGTAATTTATCATTAAAACCTTGATCAGATGAAATATCTCCATCATAACGGAAATAGGATAATTTTGGATACCCATAATGTTGAATAATTCCAAATGTAAGTAATAAAAACCCAAAGAGTTCAATATATGATCCAGCAACCCACTCTTCTCCAATTTCTTTTAAGTGACTTAAGTTTGCTGAGTTTAAAAATGAATAATATAAAATTAATTGAATAATCCAAATAATAAATGTTCTAAATAAATCTGCAAGTAAGCGAATAATTGCAGACGTTTTTGAAAGTAAAGTAAATGAATTAAATGCATAAATACTACAAATTAAAAAGAATATTACAACCATAACAGAAATTAATGTTGAATTCTTTATCATTTCAATGGTATCATTAAAATCTTCATGAAGGATTCCTGGTATATAATTAAAAATAAAAAGAGAGATTATAGAGAAAATGGTTGTCCAAATTCCTTCAATTCCTGTAATAATTAAAGCATGAAGTTTTTTCTTTTGAATTATATATTCATCAAATGAAATTTTTATAGCATAAAGAAGTTGTGTTATTATTTTTACAATAATAATGATTGAGTTTAAACCTTTTCCTCCTTGAATTGTATGTGATTTACCTGAATTAATAATACTGGAAGTTCCTACAATGATTAAAGAAAGAGTAATTATTGATAATGCAAATAATTTATATTTAGGAATTACTTGACCAAAATAAAACCTTGTAATTAAAGTAACACCAATAAGTGTTGCACTTTTCATCATACAATCTATTGGAATTCCAACATGATCAATAGCAACCATAGATACAATACATTGGAATACATCAAAAAATGCAGGGATAGAAAACATGAAGAAAAGTTCTTTTGTTATTACTTCTAAAATATTGGGATAATTTATATAATCAAAATAAGTACAAATACAATAAACAATAATTGAAAAAGGCATACCAAAAAATCCTAAAGCTGCAATAAACACTGGCTTTTGGAATTTATGTTCACCATATTGTTTTAATCCATTAGCTTTTGTTTCCAATAATAATTTTGTTAAAAGAGTCCCAAAAATCCCAAGTAAGAAAAAGATTGTCAAAGGAATAATATATCTTTTCAGGCTATACATTAATATCCAATCAAAAACAAATAGCTTTCAGGAACCCAACAAAAGCGGAATTTTATGACTTAAAATCGGTTAATTTTATCATCAAAAATATTAAAACATTATCTTTTTTTTTTTAGTTTTAGGAATGAGACAATTTTATTAACATTCGAAACGCAAATGAAAACGATCAGATTAAATTCAATTAATATCAAAAAGTTCTTAAAAAGGGTTTTAAGCACTAACAGGACTGTACGGATCTGTGTAACACTTTATATTACTGCAAATGAAACAAATTTACCATTTTATTGCCCTCAAAAATATGATGATAAATTAATTTGGGTGAATGTTGCAATACTCCATTTCATAATTGCTTTCTTAGAAATCTAAAAGCCATAGCAATCTTCTTAATTTCCTATATTTTCATAATTGTACCTTCAACAAGATTTACATCCAATTCCTTATGACTTTCGTAATGTTCGAGTTTTTCCTGGAACATTTTTTGAAGATTTAATAAAACCAATTGAATCATCCAAACAGAAAGTAGATTTATTTGGTTTTTCACAAGGATGTTTTGTTCTTCATCATTTTCTTACTGAAATCACTAGTCCTAAATGGTTAAAAGAACATATTCATAAAGTTGTATTCCATGGAGAAACTTTTGCAGGATCACCATCAATTTTTTATGAATTTTGGAACAAAAAATTTTCTTTTGAACCAATTATCCCATTAAAATTAATTGATGAATTTATGGAATCATGGCCAGTGTTTCATATTCACATTCCAAATACTGAAGTACAATTATATTTGTGCCTAATAAAGAAGAATATAAATCATCTGAATTTTTGGAGCTAATGATCAAACATGGAAATAATATAAAAATGTTAAAACATTCTTGGAACAGATTTGTTACTTAGTTTCCAAAAGATATTGATAAAGATATACCTGTTTATTTGTTTTATAATGATGGAATTAAAAAGAGATATCAAATGGATTTTAAAAATGGTTGGAATAAATCACCTAAAATAATTTACGATAAAGGTGACGGAACAATTTCATCATATTCAATAAAAAAGATATGTGAAAATTGGGAAAATGTAAAATGTTTTAATTTTGAAAGTAACTCAAAGCGGTTTAATCATGATGGAATTATTCAAGATGATTTTGTCTTTGAACAAATTTTAAATGCTTTAGATGATAAAGACATTACAATAAGACATGATGAAATATAAAATTTACTAAAATTTACGAAGGCAAATTACCGTTTTTATTTATAAATTCTTATTTACTAATAAAAAATTTTGCTTTAAAATGAATTCCATCTAAATTTGATTCATAAAAATTTTAAACATTTCATTTATTTCAATATTAACTATTTCTTTGTCAATTTTCTCAGTTGCTACTGTAAGTATTGTATCGAATATTTTAAATAATTTCCAAATATTATTTTGAAATATAAAATCATTAAAATATCTTTAAATAAAACAAATATATCACTTTTATGCATTAATATCAATATCTTTTGTTGTAAAAATACGATACAGTGATTTCTGAATATCGGCGGTTATTTCTTTAAGACGACGATCACGACTGTTTTATTTATTCAATTTTACTTATCGTAAATATAACCGTTGCTACTGGACGATAGATTTTTTTCTGTAGATTAACGATCATTTATATATGGATGTGTATTCTCCGCCCAACCAAGCAGCAAAATTTGTAGGATTGAATATGATTCAATTGATTTATAGCCATTGATCATTTTCCTTAAGAACGAATTCTTTAACTTCTTTGTTGATGACTTCTGCGTCACCTTCTGATGAACTTATCGTTGTCATTTCTGTTTGCGTATTCGAATTTCCTTTTTGTTTGCGTTGAATTAAAAAGAGAACGAGTCCAATCATAAGTAATACGATGATTACTGAACCACAGATAATACCAATTAATGCACTTCGTGAAATTGTATCATTTTCATGTAATTCTTCTTGAAGTATTGTATAGAAATTAGAATAATAAATATAATACGTCGGATATTGATAAAGAATATATTCATATGTAATAAATTCAGAATAAATATAATAATATGTCGAATGAGTTAATGTAATACTAATCGAATTCGTAATAATCGATTTGGAAATAATCGTTTGCGTAATGGAATATGTGGAAATTATCGTATGAACAAATGTTCCATCGAATTGTAATGAATTAGAAAGTGAACTTAAATATGTAAATGTATTCGAATTTGTAAAAACATTTGACTTAGTAAATGTATTTGATTTTGTAAATGTATTTGATTTTGTAAATGTATTTGATTGTGTAAATGTATTTGACTTAGTAAATGTATTTGATTGTGTAAATGTATTTGATTGGGTAAGTGTATTTGATTTTGTAAATGTATTTGATTGGGTAAGTGTATTTGATTTAGTAAATGTATTTGATTGTGTAAATGTATTCGATTGTGTAAATGTATTTGATTTAGTAAATGCATATGGTTGTGTAAATGTTTGAGTTGCCATTGGACTGCATCCATCAACAGTCGTTCCTTTGTTTGCATTTTTTTCTCCAAATGTATCTCTATTATATGAATCAATTGTCATAACATATTCTGCAGGAACACCATAAAAAACATCTGATCCTAAAAAACTTGATCCAAATTCTGGTTCACTTTCACCATAATAATATATACATTGAAGACTTGTGCACCCATAAAATGCAGAACTTCCAATTTTGGTAACTGATGATGGTATTGTTATATTAATTAATGAAGAACAGTATTGAAATGCACTATTTCCAATTGTGTTTACATTTTCTCTAATTGTTACTGTTTTTAATTTTTTACAATTATTAAACATTGAACTTGAAATTGAAGTTACTAAATTTGGAATTGTAATGCTTGGTAATGACGAACATGTTGAAAATGCACTACTTCCAATTGTATTTACATTCTTACCAAATGTTACTAAATTTAATGATTCACATAATTGAAACACATATTGTCCAATCGTTTTGACATTATCACCAATAGTAATCGTTTCCAAATCAGAACAATAAACAAATGCATAATCTCCAATAGAAGTAACACAATCACCAATTTCAACTGAAATTAATGAAGGCCACTCACGAAAAGCATCATATCCAATTTCTTCAACGCCGCCAGTGATTGTAACATGTGATGCTTCGTTTTTATATTCATCCCTATTTTTATATTCTTCATTAGTAGTTATATTTAGTGTCCCTGATTGAAATGTTTCAATAGATTGTGTAAAAAAGAGAACAAATAAAATAAAAAGGATTTTTGATTTGATTTCTTCTTTTTTGTGAATCTTTTGAATAATTACGTTTACTTTGTAAATAACAACAAAAAATAATATGATTATTGGAATCATTTTGAATGAGAATGTGGATGGAAAATTTTGACTCGAATATTTGATGAATCCATCAAAGAAATGATAAGTCAGAAAAAAACTTGTACATGAAGAGACGCCAAAAGGAAGCAGTGCAAATGATGAATGTTGTAGCAGATGTAACATTGATAAAAAATTGGAATTCATAACCCATGACACCTGCCACATAAAACCGTCTAGAGAACATAAATACGTTTAAACGTGAAGCTTTCCAAAATTTGTGTCAAACTGAAATAATTGTTATGGGATCCAATTGAAAAAATAAAAAAAACTGATTCGATAGCGCCGTTTGCCATTATATTATTCCAACAAAGAATATGATGAGAATTTATTTAGTTTTATTTATTACAATTTCGGATCTGTTTGCCATCAAAAACAGCAAATTTAAACTTCATTTGATATATCACTCTCCTCAATGAGATTTTTATGGGAATTCCTCTTCGAACAACAAGGATAATAACAACAACAAAGACTACAACTACAACAACAGCTACAGGAACAGCTATCCCCACTGCTGTGTCGGTGTTACCTTTGGAGTCGTCTCCTCCATTTGATTTCATTTCTTCGTTTTTGGCATTTGCTTCTTGTAATATCTGATTAAATTCTTGTTCTGATTGTGCATTGTTTAACTTATTAATGTACTCTTGTTGCAAATCGCCCAAATTTTCCAACTTTCCGATGTCTTGTTGTACTGTTTCTTTTTTATTTGATTTTATTTCTTCCTTTTGTGATTGCGCTTTTGCAACAATTTCATTTATTTCTTTTAGTGATTTTGCATTTGATACTTGTGCTGTGTAATTCGATTTGTTTTCTTCATCTAAAAACTTTAATTCATCAATTTTATTCTTTGATGATGCTTTTTGTGTTTCTTCATTTTTGTTTGCTGCAGATTCTGCACTTGAAACAATTTCATTTACTTCTGTTTGTGTGTTTGCTTTTGATATTTGATCAGCATACTTTGATTTGTTTTCTTCTTCTAAAAACTTCAATTCATTTATTTTATTATTTGCTGATTTCTTTTGTGCTTTTTCATTTTCATTTGCTGTACTTTTTGCATCATCAACAATTTTATCGATTTCTTCTTCTGATTCTGCACTTGATATTTGTTTAATTTAATTTGCTTTATTTTCTTCTTCTAAAAACTTTAATTCGTTAATTTTATTCTTTGCTGATTTCTTTTGTGTTTTTTCATTTTCATTTGCTGTACTTTTTGCATCATCAACAATTTTATCGATTTCTTCTTCTGATTCTGCACTTGATATTTGTTTAATTTAATTTGCTTTATTTTCTTCATCTAAAAAGTTTAAATTATTAGTTATCCTTAAAGCATCATCTTTAAAGGATCCTTCATAATCAGAAAATGCCTTATTTCCAATATATTGAATTGATCCCAATTTTTTCATTGCATATTTCATATGTAAGGTGCTTCACATAATAAAATGCGTAAGCACCAATAGATGTAACATTTTCTTCAATCTTAAGATCAGTAATATTAAGAAAGAAATTCTTCCACGGAGCAAGTGTTTCGTTTTCGAAATCGCGCATTGGTCCATTTCCTTTAATAGTAAGAAGCCCGTCCTCCCATGTCCACCTAAGATTTGATCCAATGCTACCAGAGTCTTTCGCTTCTAATTGATATAACAATGGCTTATCTTTAGGGGCACTAACTGTATATCTTTTATAGTGATATTCATAATCAGTAATTGATAAGCCCCATTCTAATTCACCACCTGTATATTTATAACCATTCTTATGATCTTTGGCTAAGATTCCCCTTAAGAACAAATCCTTCTTGTGAATCTTTGCTGTCGAATGCAAACCAATTTTCGCCAAGATGAACCCAATGCGTGTTTACTTGTCGTCTCTCCAACTACAGAAAAGCCTTCAACGCCTGCACGTGCAGGTGGTTGAAGAAGAGTGTTGATATAGCTGAAAAGCCTTGGCATACAGTTTTATGTAAGAAGAGTGCGGTATAGACTGAATTTCCATTTTGAGGTATCCCGGCATATTCAACATTATCATTAATCCACCACCAAAAAACAACCAGTTTTTCGTAATCGGTGTGTAGATCATTGTCAGCACGATATCCGGTAAAATTACCTGTTGCAAACATTCGATCAACTTCTTGACGAGAAATACGTTCATGTTCTTCACTAGTCATGAGAGAAGATGTATAGTCCAAGATAATTGTGTAGTAACCATGATATTGATTTATTTGATGATAAGGTTGGAGCCACTGACTTTTAAGTGTCAAACCATTATTAGATATTTTTAAATAGCGATAATATGACAAGTCAACTTGTTTCATATATTCGAGTGAATCAGTATATGCTTGTGTGAAATATCCTTTCCAGTAATCTCCAGCTTCACCAAAATTTACATCTTCAGGGTTGGTTGTCAATTTATAATGTTCTTCAGGAGTCATAGTGAGAGTTATTTTTACACTCATCCTCCATGTCACCAAGTTTTTTAGGAGAAATTCTAGAATTTCATCATATTGGTCATGAGTATAGTTTAGAATGGTGAGATCATGGACTTCTTCGCGAAGAGATTGACCATAAATCTTTAACAGTATAATTAAGATTTATAACAGCATGAGCATGTGTTGGAAAAATTATAGATGCGAACATTATCAATAGAATCTTCTTTAGTTTTATCCGCTTTAATTGTTGAATCAAATAATAATCTATTCCGGTGACCATTTTCAGATTCCGCAATAAACTGTTGAAAAAAAAAAAAAAAAAAAAAAAATTCAAATATTATTTTTAAATAGGTTAAAATTATTAAAATAAATATATTAAATACATATCTGCTTCTATAAGTGCTGTTCTAAATGATTTAAATAATTACCAAATATTATTTTGAATTTCCAAATTATTAAAATAAATATTAAATAAAACAAATAAATATTTTTCGCATTAATATCAATTCCTTCTTGTTCAAGAAGTAATTTCACTATTTCTGTATGACCATTATAAGAAGCAAATATAAGTGCTGTCCAAAATAATTTAAATAATTTCCAAATATTATTTTGAAATATAAAATTAATAAAATAAATTTCAAATACATTATCTATTTATTTAATAATCTCTCTGTGACTCAAAGTTTTCATACCATGCGATTAATGAATGCGATGTTCTTGGCTTCATTACCTCTAACGCGTCCTCCAAATTCTTCTTTGATATTACTTTAGCAGGCGGCACTTGCCTCAATGCATTCATTGCAGCTTCTCTACAAATGCCTGCAATTTCGGCGCCACTATAACCATTTGTTTTCTTGGCCAACTCCGACGTATCGATATCATTTTCGAATTTCATTTTTCGCATATAAACTTTAAATATTTCATTTCGTGCATTTTCATTCGGCAATGAAACATAAATCATTCGGTCGAATCTTCCCGGTCTTAACAATGCCGGATCCAACAAATCCGGTCGATTTGTTGCAGCTATAACTACAACGGAAGCATTAAACTTAGTGTTAATTCCATCCATTTCAGTTAACAACTGAGTTAAAACTCGATCAGTGACATTGGAACCACTATCACTTGAAGATCCACGTTTCGTTGCCATTGCGTCGATTTCATCAAAGAATATAATCGACGGCGATGCAGCACGCGCTTTCTTAAACACTTTCGCAACTGCTTTTTCACTTTCGCCTACAAATTTGTTAAATAGTTCGGGACCTTTAACAGCTATAAAGTTCATTTTACTTTCGGTGGCTATAGCTTTAGCCATTAATGTCTTAGAGCAACCAGGAGGACCAAACAATAATACTCCGCGCGGCGGCCGAATGCCCAAACGTGTGAAACATTCCGGGTTTTCTAATGGTAATGTAACTGATTCGCGTAATTTGCTTTTAACTTCTTCATAGCCGCCGATATCATTCCAATGCACTTCGGGAACTTCGAGTGTAATATAACGTAATGACGAAGGCTTAATATGTGATATACTTTGTAATAATGTCGTCCCTTCAATGATAGACTCACTTACAAGTCGTTCTAAATCACCTGCGCAAAATCCAGTTGCAGATTTCGATGAATTAACGATGTCGTCTTCTGTAAATTCAGGAGAATTAATACATAATGACTTAAGGATTTTATGGCGCTCTTCAGGCGTTGGTGTTTGGATCTCTATGACTTCTGTGATACGATCGGAATGAAATAATATTCGAGGAAAGTTTTCAATGTCCGACGTAGTTATAATTGTTTTATACTTTTCACATAAAATTGAGATCGTGGAAATCAGTCGGCGTGAAACTTCATCATTCCCTAATACTTCGGCATTTTCTAGGACGTATACATCATAGCCTTTGGCGTTGAGAAGAATTTGCTCCGAAATTCCATAAGAATTTGATAAAAGGGAAGGTAAGGAATGAGTACAAAAACTGAGTTTGGGATGATTGTATATAATGGACTTAAGAAGTTTCGTCTTGCCACAACTTGTAGGACCGGTTAGAAGTATTGATTTATGTTGTGATCGATTGCTTATGATTTCTGAGATTTTGGAATATTGACTTTCAAGTGAAACGGGAATACTAGTGGATTCAATCGTGGTTGTAATAAAGGTTGTACGCGGAACAATTCGAAAATATTCATTTTCATTTTCGGTTTTGGTGATAGAATAATATTTATTGCCATAAAAAAGGACTGTGCCACTCTTAACTACAAGGCCATTGTAGATAGAGTTGAAAATTGAACAAATAGATTGAGGACAATTGATGATAAAAATTCTTTCTGCATCAATAAATTGATCAATTGGAATTAAACTAAAAGAGGATTTTCTGTTTCGTTGAATTTGAAGATAATTAACAATTAGATCATCAATAGCAAATTCATTTTTGCTTACTTTATTAGATGGCCAGCAATGAACTATAATGGAACGATCACCATTTGTTATTTCGAGTGGCACATCTGTAGAAACACCATTTATACACATAATATCAGGATGAACAAGACATCTTAAAAATGGTGGTTTTCCTGGAATATCTCTTAAACCTGTTTGTGTAAATGAAAATGACGATAAAAGGAGTTTCATAGGTTGTGGATCTATTGGCCAATCAGTTGGTTTTTGGATTTTTGGATTTTTTCCTTTTTTTTTCATTTGAAGAAGATCTTATTTAACAGTATATGTGAAAAATTTCACATAAATGTACTGGTCGTTCAGATATTTGTAAAGTATTCATTTTATCCACAACGATATGATAAACGGTCATATTGCCATGTAGGTCAATTTCACCTCAAGGAAATTTACAAAAAACACATTTTCCATTATGTAAATTTCAACTCTAATTGATCCTAAAAAATTCAGATGTTAATTGTAAATCAAAACGAATTCTCTCAAGATTACATTGAAATTTGAAATCAATAAATGAAACATTTATTTATGAAATAAATTATCAGTCATTTTTGATGTATGTATATTTAATTTCTCAAAAAAAAAAATTCTTGATTTCAAAAGTTTTGAGCTTCTTTTATCGTATATTTAACCCATGTATCCTTGTTTATTTTTTTATATTGATGGGAAATACTGTGACCAAAGCAAAAAATATACAACAAACTCATTCATCATACCAAAGTAGGTTTATACTTGAATCGCTAGAAGGAATTATTTTTAAATTATCTGAAGATAATATTCATGATTCTGCTGAAATGACGTTGTATTTAGTATATGAGAATTTTTTGGATTTTCCTTATTATTTTATTTGTAGATTTATTTATTCATCATTTATTTCAAAACGGAAAGATTGTACATTTTATTTTATGTTTATAGAAGAAATTAATACTAAAGAAAAAGATATAAACCCAAGCATTAATGGATTGATTAATGAATTTGTAAATTTTATTCTTTCATTAAATTCTAATGAATCGTTTTATCTTCTTGAAAAGATGATCGAAATGAATTTAATCTCTTCATCTTTAGTCAAGGATAAAAACACTTTTTATTTCGCACATTATATTGATAATGAGGATTTGTCATTTTATAAAAATAAGAATGAAAATTATGATGAACTTTCAGCAAATGATTATGAGCTTCATAAGAAATATATTACAGAAGGACACAATCCAGATAAAATTGCAAAAATACTTCAAAATGATGAAATAGAAAAACTTCAAGAAATATCATCGCAAACTAATTTTAATTTTAATCAATATATTAAACCATCACTTTATGAAAGATATTCATATATTAATCATTCATTTGTTTCATTAATTGAATATGCTGCATTTTTTGGGTCTGCTAATTGTTTTAAATATTTACTTATGAATGATGCAAATGTAATGTATGCTGGTAAATATGCAATTGCAGGTGGAAATCTTGAAATTATTCATTTATGTGAGCAAAATCATGCATCATTTGAAAATGCAAATGAAACGGCAATTGAATTCCATCGAAATAATATCTTTAAATATCTTTATAAAAATAAAATTGTTGAAAATTATAATGAATATGAAATTTTATGCTTACTTTTAACAAATGAATTCATGAATATTAAATTATTTAATATTTTACTTGAACAAGAAAGAATTAATGTCAATGCAAAAGATATTTTTTTGTTTTATTGAAAATTTGTTTTAATAAATTAGAGGAGGAATTTAATATTTGGAAATTATTTAAAATATTTAATACATTGCTTTTTTATGCATCTGAAAAAGGTAACATAGAAATAGCTAAATTGCTTCTTGAACAAAAATGGATTGACATTAACGCAAAAAATTTTTATTTGTTTTATTTGATATTTTTTAAATATTTTTTGTGTTTCAAAATGATATTTGGAAATTTCTTGAAATATTTGAAACAGCACTTATTTGGTCTTCTAGAAATGGTAAACTAGTTGGGGTTAAATTACTTCTTGAGCAAAAAGGTATTGATGTTAATGCAAAAGATAACATATTTTTTAATAATTTAATATATCAAAATAATATTCAGAAATTATTTAAATTATTTAACACAGCACTTATATATTCATCCGAAAACGGTCATTTAGAAATAGTTAAACTACTTCTTGAACAAAAAGGTATTGATGTTAATGCTAAAGATATTTATTTGTTTTATTTAATATTTATATCCTTTAATTTTGTGTTTTGTTACAGATTAGAATTAATAATATGATTTCTCGCACGACAACACAAATATTTATCGTCACTTTCACGTTATTGCTTACTTTCTTTAATTTCATAAATTTTTAATGTTAAAAAGATGTTTTTCTCTTGTTAATAAGCTTATTAATAGAAATTTGGTGATGAGTGAGATACAAAGTGATTACATTGTATTTATTTTGTTCCAAAAATTAAACAGAAATAATTTATAACATAAATAAAGATAACTTTGATACATCTATTTCAACATTATGCAAATTTTATGATAATTCACAAACGTATTCATTCAACTTGATCATCTACCGTTTCATTTATCCTATGTTTGTAGCAAAACTGAAAGATATAGATATAATTATTGAGTTTTTGAATTTAATTGAACGAGAGATCAATAAAAATTAAGTTCAAATACTTGACATCTTTTCTCAATTCCTTCTGGAAAATAACACACAAGAATCTAATTATATTATTGGAAAGTTGATAGAAAAAGGTTTAATTAACTCATCAATTACTGAGAATATGAAGAGTTTATTTTTTTCACATTTTAAGGCAAATTTCGTTTTAGACAATAGATATCAATTTTCCGAATATTTCTCCGAAAACCTTGAAAAACTTAAAGCGAATAATTGGGAACTTCATAAGAAATATGTTAAAGAAGGAATAAATCAGAATGAAATTGTGAAAATAATTCGAAATGATGAAGTAGAAAAACTTCAAGAAATATCATCACAAACAAATTTTGATTTTAACCGAACAATTGAACCATCACTTTATGAAAGATGTTCATTTGTTAATCAAAAGAATGTCTCATTAATTGATTATGCAGCATTTTTTGGATCTGTTAAATGTTTTAAATATTTACTTATGAATGGTGCAAAATTAGATAACACAGGTAAATTTGCTGTAGCAGATGGAAATGAAGAAATCATTCATTTATGTGAACAAAATCATTCATCATTCGAAAGTACATATGAAACTGCAATTGAATTTCATCGAAATAATATCTTTAAATATTTATATGAGAATAAAATTGAAAGGGTTAATGATTTAGAAAAATTAGGAGAAAAATGATTTTGTGTTGTAATTTTGATATTCTTTCATTTTTGATTGAAAAAGGAATGGAAATAAATGAAAATATTATCATTGCTTCGATTGTAACAGGTAATTTATATATTGTTCAATATTTTCTTGAAAGCAATCCTATTCCTATTGATTTTTTAAAAATTTCAGGCTTTTCTAGAAATGTAGAACTTTCTAACTATTTAATTAACAATAGATATATAGATTTAAGCAAGATTGTTTGTTTATTTTATTGGATTTTTATTAAGGTAATTTTTTGTTTCATAAAAATTTTTAAATTTTTTTCAAAATATTTGTAGCTCTTACAAATGCTTCAAAAAATGGTTATACAGAAATCGTTAAATTACTTCTTGAACAAGAAGGAATTGATGTTAATGCTAAAAATATTTCTTTATTATATATGATATTTGTTTTAATAATTTTATATTTCAAAATAATATTTGGAAATTATTTAAATTATTTCGAACAGCACTTATTTTAGCATCTTTAAATGGTCATACAGAAATAGTTAAATTACTTCTTGAACAAGAAGGAATTGATATTAATGCTAAAAATGTTTATTTATTTTATTTAAATTTTATTTTAATAATTTTGGATTTCAAAATAATTTTTGGAAATTATTTAAATTATTTAATACAGCACTTTTTTTCGCATCTTTATGTGGTCGTACAGAAATAGTTAAATTACTTCTTGAACATGAAGGAATTGATATTAATGCTAAAGATATTTTTTTATTTTATTTAATATTTATTTTAATAATTTTATATTTTAAAATAATATTTGGAAATTATTTAAATTATTTAAAACAGTACTTATATCTGCATCTGAAAATGGTCATACAGAAATCGTTAAATTACTTCTTGAACAAGAAGGAATTGATGCTAATGAAAAAAATATTTAATTTATTTTAGTAATTTTATGTTTTAAATTAGTTTTTGGAGATTAATTAAAATGTGTTGAAGAAATCGATTTCGCTTTTATAAAAAAAACCGTAAGTTTTTTTTATAGATAATATGCTTATTAGAAAAATATTTGATTCATAGTCTTTTTCAAAATTGTTTTATTATTTTGAGAATTAATTTATAAAAATTGGCATGTATACACAATTTTTAAGATTCATAAAATATTTTTAGTTTTTATTGAGTGGACCGTTGTATCATCAGCTTTAACTAAGCAAACCTAAAACAAAAATTGTTTAAGAATGTTTGATTGTTCCAATTACAAGGAACGTAAAAAAGCGTTTCTATCTGATATTCTAAATATATGTCTGAAAAACAGAAAAATAATACTAATAATTCATATTCTTTGCAAAGAAAAAGTGAAAGCTCATTAGGAAAAAAAATTTTTATGGAAACACTTTTAGCAATCGAACGTGCAATATTCTTAAAATATTTAGAATCGATTCAAACTAAAGAAGAAAAAATTAACAAAAATAAAACTCAAATCATTGATATTTTTATTGATTACATATCTCAAATGGAAACATATTATTTAATCGAGAAAATGATTGAAAAAAAAATTAGTTGACGGAAACATAACAAAATAATTTTCTACAAAATATTTGATGCATTATGAAACAATAAGAGATAACAGAATGTTATCTTATAATTATGATAATCATGAAGAAAATAAGAAATTATTTTCAGAAGGAGTTAATGAAAATGAAATTGCTAAAATGATTCGAAATGAGAAATTGAAAAACTTCAATAAATTTCATCTAAATCAAATTTTGACTTTAATCAAACAATTAAAACATCACTCTATGAAAGATGTTGATTTATTAATGAAGAAAATGTTGCATTAATTGATTATGCAGTATTTTTTTCTTCTGTTAAATTTTTTAAATATTTACTTATGAATGGTGCGAATGTTAAAAACCAGATTAAATAATACAGGTAATTATGCAATTGCAAGTGGAAACATTGAAATCATTCATTTATGTGAACAAAACTCTTTATCATTTGAAGGTGCATATGAAACTGCAATTAAATTACATAAAAATGATGTATAAAAAAAAGTTCATGAAAATAAATTAGAAAAATTAGACAAAAATTACCAAAAATCAACAAAAAGAAAACTTATTAATGCAGCTCTTAATGATAATATAGAAATATTAAAATTACTTCTTAAACAAGACGGAATTGAGATTAATACTGAAGATAAATAAATATTTATTACATTTAGAGATTATTTGAATAATTTTATATTTATAAATAATTTTCGTGGTTTATATAAATAATTTAACAAAGCGCTAGCTTTTGCAAGAAAATAATAAATAAAACTTTTTTAATGATTTAAAAAATTTTCATGTTATTCAATTCAATTATAATGAATGGAAACATTATTTGTTTGTTTCAGTATTTGGTAATTATTTAATCTAAAAAAACATTTATCTACAAAACTCATAATTTTTTAATTTGAGTTTAAAAAAAGACGTTTCTAATCATATGATAAAAATATAACATATAAATCTTTCATGATGTGACAGTATAATTTTTGGAATATTGAAATTTATTCGTATTTAAAATTCCTTTTGCGATATAAAAATGATGGAATTGAACTCGTATATTTTGGTCGATATTTAGGATATTTCTTGATTGTATCTCCTTTATTTTGTTTAACATGTTTGCTTGGCGTTATTTTTTCTAGGATTTTTGTTCTTCCTCCAATATTATCTGTTTTATATCTCTGTTTTTCTTTGATAATATTTCCTTTTTCTTTATCAATATCACTGTTAATATTTTCATTTTCATATGTTAAATCACTCGGAATATCTTCAAAATATCGATATTTCCTTCCTGACATTTTACTTTCAAATCGTGCCTTTTCTCGTATATAATTTTTTTGTGTTTTAAAATGTTCTCGTGATAAAAATCCAATTTCACCACTTAATGCTGCTCCTAATACATGTGGATCAATATCCATATAATTAATTTCTTCATGACTATCATGAATATATTTGTTATTATTATTTATAATAATATCTTTTGAATGTTCTTCATTTTCATCAATTTCATCAATTTCTTCTTCTTCAAATGATGATGATGTTGAAAGTGTTCTTGGTGGTTCACCTGCATGTAATGTTTCAAATTCATATTCTGTAATAGGAATTCTTAATGGTCGTTGAGAATTATCAATAGGTCTTTGAAGAAATTTTGTAATATCAATTTCATTATTTTGTTTATTTTTATTCATTTGATTCATTTTGTTAAAATACGTTTAAATCAATAACCGTTATTTGATAATCAAATTCAAATTATATTAAAAGTGTCATTTTAAATGGAAAGGAAAAAACCAATTTTTGAAGTTGAAGAATTTAAAGCTTATCAAGAAAGTGAAGGATTTTATGTCATTGAAAATACGCCGAAGAAATTTGAAGGAAAATCAGTTTCTATATATTTAATTGAAGGGAAAGAAAAATTAATTCTTTGTCTTACACATGGACATGTTGATCATGCAGGAAATATTTACGATTTTGATGAAATTTATATGAATGAATCCGATAAATTTTTGATACCCTAATTATAAAGGACAAATTCATAATGTTAGACAAGGTTATAAATTTGAAATAGGAGAACGTTTTGTTGAAGTTTATGAATTCAAAGGGCATCACGCCAGGCTCCATTGGGCTCCTTTGACAGCAAAGAACATTATCTTTTTCACGGGCGATGCCATTGGGAGTGGTGAAGTCTGGATGCAACATTACGACACTTCCGCTTGAATCCATTTTTATCAGTTACAAAATTTATTCATCTTTCAACTCCGGGAAGAAATCACGCTAATTTACGTTGGACATTTACTTTCACCAGTTGGTCTTGATTATGTTGATAAAGTTGAAAATATTGTCAACAAAATTGTTAAAGGTGAAGAATACGAATCAGAGAAATACGATCCGCCATTTCCGGTTGAGTGTGAACCATATTTTTTGTACGCGAAGACAGGGTCAGCGTTATCTTTAATCCTCATAAAATTCACATATATTTAAATGAAAGTAGTTTCGTAATAAATTATTTTTATTTTTATTCTTAAATATAATAAAGTAAAACGACTTTATCTAAAAGAGATATCACATTTTTAATTAAAAAATATGAAATAATATCACAATAAAACAAGTTTCAGAAATGAGTTGACATTAATGCAAAAGATATTTCAAAGATTTAAATGAATTTAAATACACAAATGAAACAAGTTTGAGATGACACCTTCTGATAAATGAACAGAAGGAAATATTTTTCTGACTTTAATAAAATGCAAACAATTTCATTTATTCTAAACGTTTTATCAAATTGCAGTATCAATTTCTGAGATCAGAACAGTGTCTTTCGAAAAAATTGATTTTGAAAATAGTTCGATAAAAAGTGAGTGTACAAAATATGCGATTTAGGCAATAAATTTTTGTCCATTTCTATAAGCGAAAGTCATTATCAAACGAACGTTTCCCCTTTGCGTCATGAGTCATGAGCCATCCCATTTCAGGCTTCAGTTGGAATGTGTTTGGGTCTTGCGAAGAGACCGACGAAACCAGCGGATATTTTCATCGGCATACTATCGCCGTCAGGGGAACTTGATTTTGAATGGGATATCGACAATTTCTTCTGCAATTTCTGCTCTAGTCGATATCTTATCCAAACTCAACTTTTTCATTATCTTTGTCGTATGGGAAAAAACACTGTAGAACCAGCCATCGTAATATCCTGGATCATAAATACCATGCCCGTTCTTCACGCGAACCATATTTTTCCAGAATTCTTTGTTGACTTTCCCTTTCTTCGTGTTGATGATTTCTGTTATCACTGGTTTTAAGTTTGGATGTCCACCACTCATTTCATATTTTCTCAATGAAATTTAGTTTCTCTTCAAAGGTTTTCCCAGTCTCAATCAGTGCCTTCAATAGTTACATAAGAATTCCACAAGAACACATCATGCATGAATAATCAAAATAATTTTTGAAAGTGGCCATTATCGTTAATTGACATGTGCTGAGTGAAACTGGTGTAGTGGTCGTAAAGTTTGGTGTGATCCCTTCAATGAGATCTCGTGGTATATTATCAGAAATTTTTTCGTTGATTTCAGAAAAGATACTCATCAATCTTCAACTGTGGCTGTACTTGGTGTGAGATCAGTACGATCTACACAAAGTTCCTTTTTGCCTTGAAAGTCAACAAAACTGCTCCTGAATTTTTCTGAATTATTGTTAATGTGTCGTGAAAATCCTTGTAAAATTAAAAGCCAAACGATGTCAGGACTAAGAGTAAACGGATAGTGACGTTTGTAGGCTGATATAAATCCTTGAAAAACAGTGTTATTTCCATAATTTACATAATCTTGGTCAATGGACGTACAATAAAAACGATTCTTTTTTGTTAACATCTTGATTATTTCATCTTTTGTTGACTTAGGAAGTCCTTCGGTAGGTGGTTCAAGTTCTTCAATTTGAACAATTGTTGCTGAACTCTTTGGATCCAACATGAAAAAATGAAATCATGAACAATTGGCATTTTTAAATATAAAATATGTCAACAGAGGAAAATTCTGTCAACGCCAGAGGGTTGACACCATAATAAACTATTCATTTTTTCCGAATAAAGTTTTATTTTACAACAACGAGTTCTCAAAAATTGTCAATGTGTAGCTGAATATGAGTTTGACACATAACGATCAAAACCAATTCGAAAAGTGGGCGTCATACAAAAAGTGAAATCCACGATCAAAAACGAGTGTAAAAGTCGCTCGTTTGAATACTTTACATTTCAAAACAAAAAATCAATTTTTATCGAAATTCGCTTATACGATCTTTTTTCAACTTTCGTACATTCATATAATAATTCAATATATTAAAATATCATTATTAAAAGAAATTCTACCGACTATAATATAAGATATTGTAATTTGATTATTCAATATATATATGGTCAAGATATTTCGTTTTAATTCGAGAATTATTTGATTTTTTTGGTTTATTTCATCATTTTTCCTATTATAAATATTACCAATTTCGTTTTCCTTCCCCAGGCTGATATTCATTTTAGAGATGTACTCCAAAGCCTCGACTTTTTGATGAGACGTCTTCGCATAGGAATTTTATTTTGATTAACAGAAAAAGTTGGAATGATGAATTCAAAATATTGTCAGTAATTACTGACATCCCTCTGTCAACGCCTCAAAAAAATCGAAACAGGAGACTAATGATTAATAAATATTTTTTATGTTCATGTTATTATTAATATATTTATTATATATCATTTTAAATTATTACAACCTGATATCGGTCTTGCGATTTAAGTTAGATAGCACAAAAATTTCTCTTAGAGCTGTTAGATGTATTGAACAAAAATGGAAAACGACAATCACTTTGTATTCGCCTCTTCTTTCAAAGATAATAAAACATTTGATAACAATACATTTTATATAATGTCAAAATTTTCCATAATTACTCGAAAAGTGAAACAATTGGATAAGTTTGTTCGATTCCAAATGAAACACAAAATACAAGATTTTGATTTTTTTAAACCTGTCCTATCAACAGATATCATCAAAGTTGAAGGACCAGTACCAAACACAAAGCCAGTTTCTCAATATTTAAATAATAATCAAAGCAAAAAGAAAAATAGAAGAAGAAATAAAAAAGGGAAACCAAATCAAACGAAGTTACCACAAATTCGAGAAACACAAGAAGAAATTGATGCATGGATTGCAGAAAGGAAAAAAAGATTTCCTACAAGATCAAGAGTTAACACAAAATTACAAGAAGAAATTGACCGAGAAGAGCGTGGCGCAATAAGTCTTAATGGTGATTCCAAAAACAAAGAAAAACAAAAAAGAATTTCGCCAATTGAAGCATCAACAAAATCACCTGTCAAAATACATTCTTTCATTGATGAACTTACTGAAGATGAAGAAAGGCGAGAGAGAAGTATAATTCTCCAATGTTTTAGATATTTTGTACGTCATAACTTTTTACAAGATCCACTCATAATTTCTCAAACAGATCAACAAAATGAAGAAGAGGATGAGTGTTCAACATCATATGATTCATATTCAGAACATCAAGAGGACGAAAACTAGGAAACATTTTACTATTTATTTTCTAACATACGATAGAAATTTCAATGCTAAATTTCTATCGTTCTATTGAAAATCAGTTCATTTTCAACAAAAAATTTTTGATACTATCCAATAAATCTTATACATATATTTTATTAAGCACATATTCATTTTCTTAATCATTTTCATCGTCACCGCCCTCAAGCATTGCAATTACAGTTGCAATATTTGAAATATAATTTGAGATTTCCGCAATTCGTTTTCTATTTCTTTCCAAATCTGTTTGTCTTGCATTTGATGTCAAAATTTCTATTTTCCTTTTATACATATTTGTTATGTCTTCTTGTCGTCGATATAGTTTAGTAGTTCTATGTTCGTGAGATTGCGTAATTGTTGTTAATAACGAATCTTTATCTACAAGAATACTTCGAATTTCATCAGAAACATCTAAAATCGCGCCTTGACTAAATTTCTCCCATAATCGAACGCATATGTCCATTACCTTTTCATTGTAATCATTCTCAAGATTACGAATCGAGCCGAAAAATAAAATTATTTTGTCGTTGATGATGTTCATTCGATCATCAAGTTCAGTTTCATACATATGAATCATTTCTGTGACTTGATCAACTAATGAGAATTCTTCCGTAAAAAGTTCATCTTTAATTTCATCAATTTCAGTAAGAAATGTTTTGTTTTCATTGCTTTCATTGGTCTCATTTGTTTGTTCTTCTTCAGTATTAAATGACTCCATAAAAACTCTGCGTCTTCGTTCTAAATCTTTGACAATTTCAACCATTTGAAGGCGATTTTCTTCGGATATATAATTATAGGCTTGATTAAATAAAGATTCTTCTTCATCAAGTAAACGGTTTTGGACGATCATTTCATTCACAAAACTTTCTATCGTACGTTTGAGATCATCTGTAAATTTTAGATATGGTTCAGCAATTTCACTGATAGTACGTATCTTGTTATGGTCACTGTCTTTCCTAAAAAGAGAATTATGAAGATTGGAGATTTTGGTAAGGAATGAATCTCTAAGAAGTTGATTCCTAGCTTCTTCTGCTTTCTTTGTTTCTTGTTGTACCCTTTCGTAGTCGTCACTTTGTTGAAGGTTGTTTAGATTTTCTGAATTTCTTTCCTTTGCATCAATAATGTCAGCAGCAGTTACACGTGCATAATCTAGAAAGCGAAGGTTGGGTAGATAGGCAAGGACTGTGAGTTTGAATATTTCTTTTTCTCTAATTGGATTTTCTGTTAATGTAAGAACACGGAGTGCTTTTAACTTGAATAAATGGGCTAACTCGCCAAGGTCTTCTATCTTATTTCTACCTAAAGATAAAAGCTTAAGCTTTGGAAGAATTGGAAAACCTTCAATTTTTTTGATTTGATTATTAAACAATGAAAGTTCTTCAAGTTCAACAAGAGTTTCTAGCCCATCAAAACTTGAAATCTGATTGAAAGAAAGATCAAGTTTTTTAAGTGTTACCAATGTTGTTAAATTTTCAATTTTTGTAATTAAATTATTGGACAAATTTAATTCCTGCAAACTGGTATAACATTGCAAATTATCAATTTTTCTTATATGCATGTATGAAAGACGAAGAACTTTGATATCAGGAGGAGAAAGAGAAATGATTCCATTCCCATTTTTTTCTGATTCTTCAAGTCTTTCTCTTTCTGATTCTGTTAGGCCATTTCTTGCACCAATTTGAAGTAATGTTTCATTTATAACGACTGGTTTTGGGTCTGAAAATTCCTCGTTCATTTGTTTTAGCGAATTTAACCGTCGTTGTACATTCTTCAAAATTTGTTTAAACACAAATTCTAAGCAAACAGAAGATTACTTAGTTTAAATGATTTTAAAAGGCAATTTTGGCCATGCTTGGGTGTATATTAATGAAGAATATACTTTCAAACCAACAAAAAAATTTTTTGCATTCATATTAATATAAAAATTACAATAAAATATTAAACAAAGTAAAAATGTTTGTTTATTTATTTTTATTTTTTAACATATAGCGATTAAAAAAGATGTTTTTAACCATTTTGATTGTATATATAACGCGTGCTCTCAAAAGAAGTGCAAGTACCAAAAAGCATAAAGAAATAGTTATAGTATCATATGAATCTGTTAAAACTTTTACAAAATATTCTGTATTTGTTCTGTCTGCCATGAAAACAAATCTAAATAAGCATTCAACAAAAATAATAAATTTCAGAATTTTTGCAAAAAATGTTATTTTAGGATTGATTTGTATTGCTTTTGATATATAATCAAATGCCATCTGGATATTTTTATGATAATAAATTGCCATAGCGAAAGAACTTTCATAATGAATATCTGCTTTAGTTTTATGATAATCATAAACGGTTTTATATTGAAAATCAGGAGCCGTTAAATTAACGTATTCTTCGATTTGAGTGTTATTTAACTTCAGGAAATTGGATAACAAAGCAGCCTTTTTAATTGATTCAACATTTCCTACGTAAGACAACAATAAATATATCTTATACGCATATAAGTAGTCTCTTTCTATTTCTGCATTTTTGGCAATTCTTTTCATTTCATCAAATATTACCAAATTTTGAGAATAATTAAAAAGAATGGAATATGCCTTCTTTTTACTTCGCATTGTTCCGATTCCATTAAGTTTCATATAAGCCCTTTCTACAGGAGAAATATTTTTTTCCTTTAAAAATTTATACTTTTTCCTTTGCGTGATGTTATTCCTGATGACATAATCCAAAAGTGCTTGAGAAAAATTACTATCAAATGAAATATTAAAGAACTCTTCAGACTTTTCTTTATCCCCAATTTCTTCAAAATACTTAGATAAAACATATGAACAAATTGGATCATTAATGTTATTGATTTCAGATATGTTGAATTTAGTGAGATTTTTCTCTACATATTTACCTGTAATAAAGAAATACATAGAAGGACATTGATTAGCATATCGAGCATTGATAAAATGAGAAATATTGTTGGATGATTTGAATAATAAATTTTTTGAACGATTACTTAAATCGATCATTTCATGAAGAAAATACAATGACCCATGATCGTATTCTGATTCTATTGTGTTTAATAGAGGGAATATGTCAAAAAATGCATTTTTAAAATTACGAGAATAGTGGATTCCAAATCTAGAATGAAAAGATAGGTGAAAACTACTGTATATTGATTCATTATTTAAAGTTTCAAATGATTTTGTTATGTTTGGTTTACATCCAATTCCAAAATAATCAAAAAAAGAAAGCATTTCTTTTGATTGCTGATGATTTTTATTTGCACCTTCAATCAGATATTGCCAAGAAATAGTGTCATTCATGCTTTGATCGAATAATCCAAGATAATGAATAATTGCATAGAAAAAAGATGCATCCGGATTTCCATTATCTGCAATTTGTTTTAGTGTATTTATAGCGAAACTTCTATCAGTATTATGTTTTAAATTTTTCTTTATCTTTAATAATTCATTTGAAATTTTTGGAAATGAAAAGTAATCTCTGATAAAAGAATCATTATTTCTTATATAGTATTTAGGTAAAATTCGATTATAAATTGCTATAATAACAGGAAAAAACATTTATTCTTTTGACCGTTTATTTTGCCTACCAAGACTGCAATCTTCGTTAAAACTAATTTTTTTCAACTAATAATTAATATTTTTGAATTTTATATATATGTCAATCTTCATCACAATACCAGCTGGTTTGATTATTCTACAAAATATCATTTTTTATGATGATTGATCAATTATTAAATTTTTGAAATAAAAGCTTAAATATTATGTTAACCAAATATTTCTAAATCCACAACACATATAAATTTCAAACATACTAGAGTTACATTATAATTTATTTAAGTAACCAAATCCTGTCTGTGATTGAATTTTTATCGATACCATTAGTCGATCTTCTCAAGAAGCTTTTACTTAAAGATCCCGAAAAGCGTTTAACACTTGAAGGGATCAAAGAGCACATCTGGTTCAGTCAATGTGAGTATAATGTCATTGAGCAATTTAAGGCCAATTACGATTCACAAAGTAATGTCATCGACAAAGAAATTGTACAAAAAATGTCGGAAGATGGTGTCGACTGCAGTTTATTCAACGAAACATTAAATGAAATCGACGAAAGCAACGAATATTTGATATTATACAAACAATTACTAAGGCAAAAGATGACGGACTCAATGAACGACTTAACTGCGCAGCTCGTCAGCTACAAAAGGCAAATGCCGCAAAGAAGGCTCTTGTTTTCTAACGCAAGCAATAGTAATAACAACGCGAAGAACATTCGCGGCTCGATGCTATCAGATAAAAGCGCCGGCTTGCTCGGATTCCCTTCAGCAAATCCGCAGCAGCAGCAAATGAAGGAAATGTTCCCCGGATCGCTGAGCCCACCGCGAATGGTGAAGACTTTGCCACTACAGAGCCACGTGACTGCGCCGCCAAGAAGGTTGTCGAGGCCGGTGGCGGTGAGAAGGCCTATAAGTGGAATGCCGGACTTAATGCACAAAAGTCAAGAAATGTAAAGTAAATTAATGTATTCTTTAAACGTTTATAAGCATTAGGAAACGAAATAAATGTTGTTACTTAGTAAATGTTGTTGTGCAAAACATTATCAACTTTGCATTCATTGTATTGGTGATTATATAGTTTGAAAATGCGATGAAACGATTAGATAAATTAATTAATTGAGATGGGGAATCGTATGTATCGATCTTGTTACGTTAGGTGTTGAAATGGTAGAGTAGCCAATTTTGAATTTCAACGCATCTAAAAAGATCTTGCTTTAATAGTTTTTAAAAAAATTTAGTACAATGCTTTCATTTATTTATGCTTTAAAAATTTCTTTCTATGATTACTGTACAGTTTTTATTAGAATTTAAGAGTAAAATTGATCTTTAAAATAAAATTAGCATGAGAAAAGAAGAAATACTTACACCAAATACAAGTGCTTTTGTTATTGAAGAAGACTTTGGCTGAAATGAATTTGATGAAGTATTTGATTGTGTGTATGATTTGGAATATATGTTAGAATTTGTTTTTGTTGAAGAGAATGTATGTGTTGGGGAAAATGTATATATTTGGGAAAATGTATTCGATTTTGTAAATGATTTTGTTGGCCACGGATTACAATTTTCTATTGTTGTTCCAATTGATACATTAAGTTTACCAAATGTTGTTGAATTATAAGTCTCTAATGTCATTACGCATTTTATAGGAGAACCTTTAAATGCATCTTTATTAACATTAGGTTCTGAGTGACCATAATAATAAACACAAGTAAGAGAAATACAATTTACAAATGCTTGACTTTCAATTGATTTTACACTTCCACTTATTATAACTACTGATAAATTAGTGCAATTTTCAAAGGTATTATCACTAATCAAAGTCAATGAATTTGGAATTTCAATTTTTTTAAGAGATACACATAAACAAAATGCGCAATAATCAATTCTAGTTAAGTTGTTTCCAAAAATAACATTTGTCAATTTACCACAACTAGCAAATGCATTCTCTCCAATTACATGAAGTGAATTTGGTAATTTAATTTCTTTAAGTGAAATACAAAGAGAAAATGAATATGAACCAATTTCTGTTAAATTTTCATTAAAAATTACTTCTGATAATTTACTGCAACCTGGAAATGCATGACTTCCAATTATAGAAAATGATTTAGGGAATATAATTCTTTTAAGTAAATAGCATTCAAGAAAGGCATATTTAGAAATTTTGGTAAGCTTTTCTCCAAAAATAACTTCTGTTAATATCCGACATTTTTCAAATGCAGATTCTTCAATTATAAAAATTGAATTTGGTAATTTAATCTTTTCAAGTGAAAAGCATTCATAAAATGTATATTTGTTAATTACTGTTATATTTTCTCCTAAAATAACGTTTGATAATTTTGAGCAAAAAGAAAATGTATATTCCTCAATAGTAGTTACCGAATTTGATAAATTAATGCTTTCAAGTAATGAACATCGACCGAATGCGTTTTTCTTGATTTTGATTAATTTTTCATTAAAAATAACTTTTGATAATTTTGTGCATTGATAAAATGCATATTTAGCAACAATAGTAACATTTCCACCAAAGATAACACTTGATAATTTTGTGCATTGATAAAATGCTGAACTACCAATTGAAGTAACTGAATTTCCAATTTTAACAGAGGCTAAATTAGTCCAACCTTTAAATTCATCAGAAGGTATTTCAATAACTCCATCAGCAATAACCAAAAATAATGCCTCTGTTTTATATTGTTTTGCTTTTTCAAAATCTTTTTGTGTTTGTATTGTAAGTGTTTTTGTATTATTATCAAATATATCAATTTGAAATGCTCGAATTATAAGATTGCAAAATATAAGAGAAATCATTTATATTTATAATAAAACATAAATGAATATGAATTGTATAAAAAATAAGACACAAAACTAAATTAAATTATATTAAGACATTAAAAATAAGTTCAGTCAGAATTTTCCCATTATTTATATTCTACACATCTTGAGCATGCGCTTTTTTATGTACTTTAATATATATACTTCAGAAAAAATGAAAAAATTGGACTCGCATTTTGTTAATTTTCAACCAGCAGCCTTTTAAATAAAATAAAAGGATAAATACAATATGTAATTAAAAACGATTTAGGAAAATAATATTTATATACTTCATACAAAAACAATTTATTTTTAAATGTAACTATGAAATTGAAGACTTGATTACAGGATCATGATAAATATCTTCTTTGATCTGTTCTTCCAATAACTTTTTTGATTTTTTGAGAATTTTAATTACGTTGTTTGCTTCTTCAAAGGAGAAAAATTGCTTTGGTTCATATATTCTTGTATATGTATTATGTTTTGTTTGTTCATGTCTTCTTTTTGGTTCAGTGCTTTTGCATTTTAAGTAAGAAAACATTTCTTGATCTTCTTTTTGGGTGATGGAATCAAATGGTTTGTTTTTACTTTTTTCAACTTTGAGAATTTCTTCAATTTCATTAATGCTGCGATGGATTTCCATTGTTTGCGTGTTTTTGAAGTTTTCAATATGATGTTTTATCAAAGTTCTATTTTTTTTTAACTTCTTTAAGGAGTTCTTTGCATTGATCTTTTATCACAACCAATCGTTTTCTGTCTCTTCTTCGTTTTTCTAATAATAAATTTTTTTTCATTTGAGAATGTTTTACAATTTTCGCAAACATCTTGAATTATTGATAAAAGATAAACTTGTTGATGACTAATTTTTGAATATTCTTTGAATGGCTTTTGTATAACTGTTGATAAAATTCCCATGCTTTTTTTGTAAAAATCATTCCAGCCACTTATCTCTTTTTTAATTATATGATATTTCTCTTGTAGCTCTCGTAATTCATTTGATAGCTTTGCCACTTGTTGTTGCTTACTGTCAATTTCTTTTTTATCTTCTTTGTTTTGTGGGTTTTCTTCTATTTGCTGTGGTTCCATTGTCTTAACGTCTTTTTATCTATTGGTTGTTTCCAATACAGCCCCAGGATAAACCAGCTGGTACACAAGAAAAACCCCTGGTACACCAATTTGAATATGCTTAAAATCAAGGAAAACGATAAAAAAATAATTCTATTAAAATTAAAATCTTATGTTATCAATTTCATTGCATATAACATAAATTATGTGTTATGTGTCAAATAACAAAAATTGAGAGAAAAAAGCTAGCTGCAATTGAAATTTGAATGAAACAATATGAAGTTTTAAATGGATCTTCATCCGTTACAAAGATTAAAGGGGCCACACACACTTGTTGATCTTAACATTTATTGCATCAAGGAAGAATATAGGGGGTTCGTAGACAGAATGATTAATTCAATGGACTTTATTCAAGCAGAAAGTGAACGCGAACAGGTTATTATTATGTATAATATAATTCAAGAAAACGAAATACCGATTGGGATTAAAACCAAAGCGAACTTTTTTAACATAGGTAAAAGTACAATACAGCATCACCTAATGCAATCAAATAATGAACAAATTTTAATCGGACGGCCCCCTTTACTAACACCAGAAGAACACGAAGATGTAAAGAAATATATTCAGCAAGGTGTAGAAGAACATTATCCAGAAAAATTATCTAGCAATTAGAAAATTTTATTTACGATATATATGGTAAATCACTTGAACTTGATTCAATTCGGTATTATATAAATAACAATCCTGATTTCAGAGTTGTACATGGTTCACCACTTGAAAGTTTACGTTCATTTTCTACAGAAATAGAAATTGATAATTATTTTAATGATCTCAAAGAGTTATTTAGTTTTAATATACAATCAAAGTTTGTGTTAAATATCGATGAAGTTGGATTTAATGAATATTATGATACAAAATCAATAAAATGTATTGTTCCACAAAATTACGTCGGTAACTCAATCTACTTTGCAGCTGATCGAAATTCATCACATTCAACAATGCTTGCAGGTATTGCAGCAGATTGATCTTCTTTAATCCCATTAATTATTTTGAAAAGAGATACTTTTGAACTTGAACTTTACGATTTTGGATATATATCGAATAAATTAATGTTAGCACATTCTGATAGTGGCTACATTAACGAACGCTTATTTAACAAATGGGCAAAAGATGTATTTTTTGAGGAAGTTCGGATGAAAAGAAATATATGCAACTATCCTGATCCAACAGTTTTAATATTTGATAATCTTCATGCACATACATCTGATGATTTTGTCGCAGAATGTCAAGAAGAACAAAACATTATCATTAAACCCATTCCGCTCCACACCAGCGATCAAATACAACCATTAGATCTGGGTATCTCTAAAAATTTAAAACATTATGTTCGATCATTTTCACCGCCAAGAGAACTGAATAAGCAAACGCAGAAGATCATGCAAATATACGATGCATATAGTACAGCGACATGTCCAAAATATGTTGTAGGTGCATTTAGAGTTGCAGGAATTATATCGCATCATAACGAAAAACTTGATTGTCTCAATGCTACTGTCAATACAGAATATGCAGAACATGTTCGGCATTTTCAACAAGAATCATCCTGCATAATGAAAGATGATAAAAAACGTTTTCACATGTTCAGATTAACTAATTTTAATGAAAAAAAATTATTCTAATTTTTAATGTTATAAATTAAAATGTAAAATGAATATTATAAATAATAAAATAATTATATTATTTTATAAAAAAAATTGGTGTACCAGAAGTTTATCTAGCGTACCTAGGGTTTTTCCTGGGACTATATTATCATTTTATGGAAAACCGAATAGAAGGAAAAAAATCTGAATTTTAGATTCCATAAAACTGTTGGCAGTTTTTTCTTATTGTTGTGAACGCAGTTTTTTCGTCGGTTTTCTGAAACTCGGCCATCTTCTTAATGATGACGGGTATGAAAAATTTCAATGATAGAGTCACCGATTATGATCATCTCATTGAGGTAAAAAATAAAATATAAATAAACTCAGATAGCCAAACCATGCAATGTAAGTTGGTATTTCTATTTAACTTTAAGTATTTTGATTATTTATCCAAGTAATAGTGATGTTGAACATTATGTTATTAACGTTCGTTTGTTTTGAACGGTTAGTTAACGTACAACTTGACAAAAAATGCCACTTATTCATTGATATTGTTGCCAACAGTGAAATTTCACTCAAAAAGTTTATGTTTGAGATTCATCGTTCTCAGGTAGAATTAACATTATTTTTCATGTTGGATCCAAAGAGTTCAGCAACAATTGTTCAAATTGAAGAACTTGAACCACCTACCGAAGGACTTCCTAAGTCAACAAAAGATGAAATAATCAAGATGTTAACAAAAAAGAATCGTTTTTATTGTACGTCCATTGACCAAGATTATGTAAATTATGGAAATAATTCTGTTTTTCAAGGATTTATATCAGCCTACAAACGTCACTATCCGTTTACTCTTAGTCCTGACATCGTTTGGCTTTTAATTTTACAAGGATTTTCACGACACATTAACAATAATTCAGAAAAATTCAGGAGCAGTTTTGTTGACTTTCAAGGCAAAAAGGAACTTTGTGTAGATCGTACTGATCTCACACCAAGTACAGCCACAGTTGAAGATTGGATGAGTATCTTTTCTGAAATCAACGAAAAAATTTCTGATAATATACCACGAGATCTCATTGAAGGGATCACACCAAACTTTACGACCACTACACCAGTTTCACTCAGCACATGTCAATTAACGATAATGGCCACTTTCAAAAATTATTTTGATTATTCATGCATGATGTGTTCTTGTGGAATTCCTTATGTAACTATTGAAGGCACGATTGGAGACTGGGAAAACCTTGAAGAGAAACTAAATTTCATTGAAAAATATGAAATGGAGTGGTGGACATCCAAACTTAAACCAGTGATAACAGAAATCATCAACACGAAGAAAGGGAAAGTCAACAAAGAATTCTGGAAAAATATGGTTCGCGTGAAGAACGGGCATGGTATTTATGATCCAGGATATTACGATGGCTGGTTCACAGTGTTTTTCCCATACGACAAAGATAATGAAAAGTTGAGTTTGGATAAGATATCGACTAGAGCAGAAATTGCAGAAGAAATTGTCGATATCCCATTCAAAATCAAGTTCCCCGACGGCGATAGTATGCCGATGAAAATATCCGCTGGCTTCGTCGGCCTTTCGCAAGACCCAAACACATTCCAACTGAAGCCTGAAATGGGATGGCTCATGACTCATGACGCAAAGGGGAAACGTTCGTTTGATAATGACTTTCGCTTATAGAAATGGACAAAAATTTATTGCCTAAATCGCATATTTTGTACACTCACTTTTTATCGAACTATTTTCAAAATCAATTTTTTCGAAAGACACTGTTCTGATCTCAGAAATTGATACTGCAATTTGATAAAACTTTTTGAATAAATGAAATTGTTTGCATTTTATTAAAGTCAGAGAAATATTTCCTTCTGTTCATTTATCAGAAGGTGTCATCTCAAACTTGTTTCATTTGTGTATTTAAATTCATTTAAATCTTTGAAATATCTTTTGCATTAATGTCAACTCATTTCTGAAACTTGTTTTATTGTGATATTATTTCATATTTTTTAATTAAAAATGTGATATCTCTTTTAGATAAAGTCGTTTTACTTTATTATATTTAAGAATAAAAATAAAAATAATTTATTATGAAATTACTTTTATTTAAATATAGTGAATTTTGCGAGGATTAAAGATAACGCTGACCCCGTCTTCGCGTACAAAATATGGTTCACACTCAACTGGAAATGGCGGATCGTATTTCTCTGATTCGTATTCTTCACCTTTAACAATTTTGTTGACAATATTTTCAACTTTATCAACATAATCAAGACCAACTGGTGAAAGTAAATGTCCAACGTAAATTCGCGTGATTTCTTCCCGGAGTTGATGAATAAATTTTGTAACTGATAAAATGGATTCAAGTGGAAGTGTCGTAATGTGCATCCAGACTTCACCACTCCCAATGGCATCGCCCGTGAAAAGATAATGTTCTTTGCTGTCAAAGAGCCCAATGGAGCCTGGCGTGTGCCCTTGGAATTCATAAACTTCAACAAAACGTTCGCCTATTTCAAATTTATAACCTTGTCGAACATTATGAATTTGTCCTTTATAATTAGGTATCAAAAATTTATCGGATTCATTCATATAAATTTCATCAAAATCGTAAATATTTCCTGCATGATCAACATGTCCATGTGTAAGACAAAGAATTAATGGCTTGTTCGTAAGTTTTGTAATAAATTCTTTGAAACCATCAGATGGAAAACCTGTATCAATAACTAAAGCTTTTTCTTTCCCTTCAATTAAATATATAGAAACTGATTTTCCTTCAAATTTCTTCGGCGTATTTTCAATGACATAAAATCCTTCACTTTCTTGATAAGCTTTAAATTCTTCAACTTCAAAAATTGGTTTTTTCCTTTCCATTTAAAATATTTTAACAAAATGAATCAAATGAATAAAAATAAACAAAATAATGAAATTGATATTACAAAATTTCTTCAAAGACCTATTGATAATTCTCAACGGCCATTAAGAATTCCTATTACAGAATATGAATTTGAAACATTACATGCAGGTGAACCACCAAGAACACTTTCAACATCATCATCATTTGAAGAAGAAGAAATTGATGAAATTGATGAAAATGAAGAACATTCAAAAGATATTATTATAAATAATAATAACAAATATATTCATGATAGTCATGAAGAAATTAATTATATGGATATTGATCCACATGTATTAGGAGCAACATTAAGTGGTGAAATTGGATTTTTTATCACGAGAACATTTTAAAACACAAAAAAAAATTATATACGAGAAAAGGCACGATTTGAAAGTAAAATGTCAGGAAGGAAATATCGATATTTTGAAGATATTCCGAGTGATTTAACATATGAAAATGAAAATATTAACAGTGATATTGATAAAGAAAAAGGAAATATTATCAAAGAAAAACAGAGATATAAAACAGGTAATATTGGAGGAAGAACAAAAATCCAAGAAAAAATAACGCCAAGCAAACATGTTAAACAAAATAAAGGAGATATAATCAAGAAATATCCTAAATATCGACCAAAATATACGAGTTCAATTCCATCATTTTTATATCGCAAAAGGAATTTTAAATACGAATAAATTTCAATATTCCAAAAATTATACTGTCACATCATGAAAGATTTATATGTTATATTTTTATCATATGATTAGAAACGTCTTTTTTTAATCTCAAACTAAAAAATTATGAGTTTTGGAGATAAATGTTTTTTTTTAGATTAAATAATTACCAAATACTGAAACAAACAAATAATGTTCACTAGAAATGTGTCCATTCATGATTTTAAAATTTTATTTTATCGTTTTTTCAAAAATCTTTCTCCAAGTAAATTTAACACACATTTAGTAAAGCATTCATGTTTCATTTAATTGCATTATATTTTTTTTTTATCGTTGTTTTCATCCATCACTCCAAAATTTTATCAAAAAATGTTTACATAAAATGTTTATAGAAGCATTTTTATATATTATTAAAATAATAACAACGGAATTACCAAGAACCTAATGTTATATTATATTTGCAATGTATTACTTTAAGATGTTTGTTGAATTTTACTTTTATATAAAGAGTTGGTATTTTTAGCGGCCAAATATACAGTCAAATACGATCAAAACACAGAGAAAAACGTGAATTGAAAATTGACATAATTTTCACTTCACATTTAATGAAGGTTTTTGTTGAGTACCAAGGTGTTAGGAAGGAAATCTTATGTGATGAAAGCTGCGACTGCATTCACGCAAAAGAACTTGCTTGCTGTGAATTTAATTTGTCACCAGCATTTACACGTATTTATTTCAATGGAAAGATCCTTCTTGGTGAAGAAATCATTACAAGCTTTGGAATTGAAGAAGGATCAGTCATTGAAGTTCAAACTGCTTCTCTTCACTAAACCATGAAAAGTCATTTTTAATAATTTCTTTTTCACAAAATGATTTTAAATAAATGAATCATTGCAAAAGAGTTTTATATCAAAAGAAACATAACGAGTTGTGTGATATTGAAATGTAAATTAATTAAATCTTGAATCAAATATCAGACGAATTATCGAATGATAGACATAAAAACAATAAAGAATGACACAATTCATATACAAAACAATGCAGAAACAATAAATTTAAATACACCTTTTTAAAAAAATTAATCTATTTGTTCCCTGGCGGCTGAAGTGGAAATGGATTATTCATAATTGTTATTCCTCTGATGTCAATATTGTGTACAGGTCTTCCATCAGGGAAAACTTTTCCATTGCAAATTGATGAAACAATTCCACCACCGTTGACAACACCTCCAATTATATGGTATTCATCTATTTGAAGAGGTACGCAAGAAATTGCGAATTGTGATGATTTTGTTATATGAATCTGTTGGTTTTCCTTATTTATGATATAAACAGGATATTGGAATCCACGTCTTGCGTCATCTCTCTCGTATGCGATTGGTGATCTCCAAACAGTTTCATCAATATCCGTATTGATAGAAACTTCAAAAAATTGTTCTCTTCTAACCCTTGTCACTTTTACATTCGTAAATAAACCTTTCAAAACACAACCGATGAAATTGATGCACCCCAAACCGGCGAAATCCACATCAAGCTCGATGGTGATCTCCCCAATCGTCGTATCCATTACAGCATATGGACGAGTTTTAATATGCATTTGCTTAAATATTGTGGCTTCATGAAGTGATTTTTGATTTGGTTGAGCAAGAAACCATGTAGATGTATCATCCTCTTTAAATACATCTTCTTGTTTAAGGTTAAGAGCATTAACAAAATTATTTGCATTACGTACAATATCTGATTCATGTCGAGTTACTTGTGTTGATATTAATGGATTTGGTGGAAGATTTCGAGAACGATTTGGATCATGAATAACAGTGATGCAACTTTGGTCGAATTCTTCTCCTGTTAGCAAATCAACCATCATATATGGTTTAATGTTAAAATCTATGATTGTTTGATAGTCATATACGTTCGACGTTTTTCGATTAACAACAATAGTTCTTTTTGGCGTTAAAATGTTTTCAGTAATTGGATCAATTTTTTGTCCTTCTGCATTTAATGTAAATTTAATTGGAACTAACTCTTCAACAGAAAAAGGAGCATCTTCTACAAAAGGATGATTTTGGTGTTCTGAGCACCAAACTGCTGCAGACTCTTTTGAAAAAGAGTAACCATGTTTGCATATATAAGGGTTTCTTAAAGGCAAATATGTCAAACAATCAATATCAAAATCAAAAGATGTTGGATCATAGACTTTTGCACCTTTATCACTTTCTTGCCCAGCTGTAATGTCAACGTGGGAATAACGCACGCCATCAACCTTCCTTTTTCTTTTTCCCATTTTGGGGATTAAGGTTAAAGTATGACATTTGATATGAAAATATGTTTGATATTTCAGATCACATTTCGGTAAAATATTCTGGCATTTTTATCAAAAACTGGCTGTTGTTCATGAATCCTCGAAATGGCCATAAAATTCTTGGTATTGATCTTGGGACAACATTCAGCTCAGTTGGTTTATTTGAAGGTGGACAAGTTAGTGTTTTAACTAATAATTATGATAAAACATCAACACCATCTATTGTGGCCTTTAAAGGGAACGAAAAAATTGTTGGAGAAAGCGCGCGTTTACAATCATTTCAAATGTTGTCCAATTGCGTGTATGATTCTAAACGTTTGATAGGACGAACATTTGAGAATAACACAATTCCCTCAAATTTGGGTCCATGGCCATTTAAAGTTATCTGTGAAGATGGTAAACCAATGTACGAAGTTCAATACAAAAATAAAACCAAACATTATTCACCAGAGAAAATATCTTCTTTTATACTCAAAGAATTAAAGCAAATTGCCGAAGAATATTGCTCCACCACTATACTCGATGCCGTCATTACTGTACCAGCTGATTTTGACAGTAATCAGCGCGAAGCTACTCGTCAAGCTGGAAAACTTGCAGGGTTAAATGTTGTTCGTGTTGTCGAAGAACCAGTAGCCGCAGCCATTGCATATGGTTTAAACAAATATGAAGAACATGTCAAAATTCTCATATTTGATTTTGGTGGTGGTACACTTGATGTATCTCTTCTTGATGTATGTGGCAACAACTTCAAAGTTATTGCCACCGAAGGTAATTCTAAACTTGGTGGTCAAGATATTGATAATAATCTCATGCAACACTTTGCCAAAATCTTTGCAGACAAATACGGATATAATCCCCTTGATGATCCACTTCATAATTCACGTGCTATTATCCAACTAAAAAGTTCATGTGAAAATGCAAAAATTGCACTTTCAAGGAGTTTTAACACATCAGTTAATTGTCCAAACTTTTGGCAAAATCATGACTTAGTGTGCGAGGATTTTACGCGAGCAGATTTCGAAGATATCAATTATGATATATTCCAAAAAATTCTTGAACCAGTCCAAAAAATTCTTCAAAACAAGGGCCTCGCTAAGCATGAAATAGATAGTGTTGTGTTAGTTGGAGGTAGTTCTAAAATTCCGAAAATTAAAGAAATATTAAATGAATATTTCGGCAAAAATCCGCTTTGTAACATTGACCCATTCACAGCTGTTGTCAAAGGCGCTACGATTATTGCTAATGATATTTCTAAATCTGGACATAATATCATTAGATATGAAAGTGTTATACCTCATAACATTGGTTTGCAAATCGCAGGTGGTAAAATGGACGTATTAATACCTAAAAATACGAAACTTCCAATTTCGATTCCAATAAGTTATACAACAAAAGAAAATGACCAACCTGAAGCAATGATTAGAGTATTTATGGGTGATAACGAATATACATGTTATAATAGTTTGTTATGGCAATACCTAATAGAAGGAATTAACTTTGAAAAACCTGTAATCGTGGTGGAGTTGGACGTGAGTTTGGACGGGATTTTGACAGTGAAAATTGACAGCGAAGATATCGGTCTGTCAAAAAGTGATACATTGGGAAAAGTGGCTCCAGTTTAATAAATAATTATTAGAATAATTTTTGAGGTGGTATATAAATTACAGAAATTGTTATTTTATTGTGATTTTCCTCTTATAGTCGCATCAATTTCATATAAATTCTTGAAAATGAATTCAAATTATAAATTTTAATGATAAATCATTTCATATTCCCTTTATACAAAGATTTTCAATGTCACTTTATTTAACCTTATAGTATTTTCTTCATTTTATCTACTATCAAAGAATAATTAAAATAGAGTTTCTCCTATTTAATTTTATTAATTATTTTATATTTATTTTTTTTCTTAAATAAAGCTTTAAAAAATAATTAGAAGTAATAATGTTATATTAATATAATGAAATTTTTGATTTTTTGGTCATAAATGTAAATAAAATGCAAAGGCATTTGTACAATAAAATATTATTTTACAATTATATGTTAAAATTCCAATATTATAAAAACGAAACATTTTATTTTTATTGCATTCATAAAAACATTATTAATATCGATTCTTTTATTTTTATTCTAAAGCGAATGAAGTAATTTGTTATATGAAGGGAATGGCCATGATTCTTCAGACATTATCATTTCGCACGCGTCGCATCTACTTCTTAACTGATTCATTGCTGGTAATATGACATCTCTTAAATATATTGCTTCATCTTTTAGCACTTTCGAATCATCCAATTTGGCTACTTTTCCTTCTAAATCTTCCAAATCTTCAATTAATTTATCGTATTTATCAGCAATTTCATTTAATGCACTTTCTAATTTCTTGCTTACTCTACCAGCCTTTTTCATCAAGTTTACATCCTTAGCGATTCGAGCGCATTCATCTTGAACGGCTGGAACTATTTCTCTTTGAACCATTTGTAATAAAACTTTTGCTTCAATTGAAACTGTCTTTACATACGAATCCATTTCTACTTCGTATCTAGACAAACATTCGTTTCGAGTTAATACATTATATTTTTCAAACAATTTAATGTTCTTTTCATCGCGATAAGCTTCAAGTGCATCAACAGTATTACTAATATTCGGTAAACCTCTTTTTGTAGCTTCTTCAATCCATTCTTTACTATAATTATTTCCATTGAATATAATTTTTCCATGTTCTTTAATTACGTCAACGATAATTTTATGTTTTTCTTTTTCAACATCAGAAGCATTTTCAAGTCTTTCAGCAAACAAACTAAATGAATCGGCTAAAATCGTATTAAGTATAGTATTAATTTGTGCAATTGATTGTGATGATCCAAGCATACGAAACTCAAACTTATTACCTGTTAATGCCATTGGTGACGTACGATTTCGATCACTATCATCAACAGAAAGATTTGGTATTGCTGGTACTATTTTAACTACACCACTGTTATTATGTTCGCCTTCTTCTGTTTGTAATCCATTAACTTGTTCTAATAATTGAGATGTTGTTTGCTGCCCTAAAAATATCGAAACAATTGCAGGTGGCGCTTCATATCCTCCAAGTCGATGATCATTTGATGGTGATGCTGCACCCATTCGTAATAAATCTGCATATAAATCTACAGAACGTATAAATGCACATATCGATAACAAATATAATGAATCATCTTCAGATGGTAATTTTGGTTTAAATAAATTATAACCATTATCTGTAACAATGCTATAATTATTATGTTTGCCAGATCCATTTAAACCTGCAAATGGTTTCTCATGTAATAAACATGCTAAGTTTTGTTGCTTTGCAACTGTACGCATAAGTTCCATCATCATTTGATTATGATCTGATGCTATATTAACACTTTCATAAACAGGGGCAAGTTCATGTTGCGATGGAGCAACTTCATTATGTTTAGTTTTTGCTGGAACTCCAAGTTCCCATAATTGTTGATCTAAAGCTGACATGAATTTGGAGACTTGAATACGAATATGTGCCATATAATGATCACTAAGTTGTTGGCCTTTAATTGGAAGTGCTCCAAGTAATGTACGACCACAAAGTTTAAGATCTGTTCTCTTGTTATATAAATCACGGTCAATTAAAAAATATTCTTGTTCAGCACCAACGCATGCCATAACACGCTTGGCACTAACTTTAGGGAAAAATTTCAAGAAACGAAGACCTGCTGAGTTAAGTGCTTCACATGACTTTAAAAGCGGCACTTTTCGGTCAAGGGCTTCTCCATTATACGAAAAGAAAACAGATGGAATATAAAGAGTGCCATCACGTACAAAGGCTGGTGACGTGGGATCCCATGTAGTATAACCACGTGCTTCAAACGTGGCTCTAAGTCCACCAGATGGAAAAGATGACGCATCTGGTTCACCTCGAACTAAAGTGTTGGATGGAAAATCAAGCATTGCTTCACCAATTGATGAAGGAACAAAAAATGCATCATGTTTACAAGCAGTGTTATTTGTCATGGGAAGAAACCAATGTGCGTAATGTGTAGCTCCTTGTTCAATAGCCCATTGCATCATGACTTTTGCAACTTCTGGAGCTATAGAAACATCAAGTGGCATTCCATATTCAATTGTTTTGAGATAACTTTCGTAAATGCTTTTTGTTAATCTTTCACGAATAATAGCTTCTCTAAATGTTTTTGAACCATAAATTTTATATAACTCTGGACGGTAGTCCATCGAAGGACTTCTTTTAAATGTATCGAAGTAATTCATGAAGACAAATGAGGCAGATTGTGGCCAAACATTCCATTCAAATACTATTGAAAATAATCTGTTTTATTCAATTCATTGAGAACGTTCTCAAAAACTTAAAAGGCATAAAAATCAGGTTAGATAATTTTTCTGGATTTTGGACTCTTTTGAAGTCAGCACTTGGACATCCTAATTAAGTCATTTTGTGTTGTGTTCATGAGATGATCATCCTCTATAAATTGAAGTTCAACAGGTTTGATGATTTCTCGACATCTCATTTCATGAATTTCCTTAGCATAAGGAAGGGGTGACCTACCTTTCTTAGGACTCCTTGGATCAAATAACATCATGAGGGTTTCTTCATCCATTTGTTCAAAGTTCGACATTTGTCTTTCTAAACGTACGGATTTTAACCATTCAAAAAGTGGTGCGAAAAGTGAACTTTGATCGATTCACATTTGCACTGCAATGGATTTGATGGCACCTCTTCAAAGACAAACTGAATCAAGGGTAAAAGACCTTAAGAATCTCAGGAACGAAACGTTTGATGATTCAATTATGATGAGAAATGTACAAGATGATGTTGACTTGGCACAATTAGAAATGGATCTACAAAGAAATGATGAAGAAGAGTTCGAACTTGCAAACAGAGTGCCAGATGAAATAGTAGAGCAATATGAAATTCAAGAGATATTAGAATCTGCTGATAATGAACCTCCTGATGAATATGATGACGACTTCCCTGAATTGCAATATGAAGAAGGGTGGATGTAACATCCTTTATAAATTTTTAATTGTATACAAAATAAAAAAAAGTCATAAATTTGTTTTTTTTTTAAATACTCACATCAATGAGATAGTATACTATTCATTTAGTTTAGAATACCTTTTAAAAATATTCCGAATTTTTTTTAACTCCCTTTCTCCACTTGAGTGTTCGCATGTTATGAAAACCTTATCTCCAGACGTTAAATTTTTGGCCAGATACACAAATATTGTGTGATGATTCAATTTTTTAATTAATCTGACAATAAATCATTCAATATGATTTTTGGCCACTTGGCATATGCCTCTTTATCATTACCATCCTCCTAAGCCAACTGATGAGTCTTTATATCATCAAACAGCACCTCGAGAAACAACAATCGAAGAATTAAATGAGTATCGAAAACTTCCAACTTATACAACAAAACAAAAAATCATTCAAATAATATTGTTTATTCTTATCGGTATTCCCAAAATTATCGTTGTTGTTCCATATTCACTTGTTGCAGGCCTTTTCTTCTTATTACTTGCCACAATTTGGAGATCTTTAGGTCGTCCTGAAAGCTGGCGTGGCTATCTTAAAAAACTTTGGACTGTAATTGCACGTATTTTCTTATTTATTCTTGGCTTCCATCGTATTCGTTTCCATGGTACTCCAGATCCTGATGCTCGATTTATCGTTGGTAATCACACATGCTTTTTCGATGGATGGCTTTATCTTCCATTTGATGTTCGACCACTTGGTAAGAAAGAACTTCTTGACATTCCTCTTTTCCGCGAAATGAGCGATGTTTATCAAGGAATCCCAGTTGATCGCTCTCGATCCACTGGTCTTACCAAAGTCCTCATAGCGAATGCGCAAGACACCAAGAGTCCAAAAATCCTGATTCTTCCTGAAGGTGCATCTACATCTGGAGATTATATGCTTCGTTTCCATCTCGGTGCATTTCTATCCGATTTGCCTGTGCAGCCCACGTCCATTCGTTATACACTTTATGGAACGTCGAGAAGTATTTCTCACATCTCACATTTCCATCATACACCATATCAAATGATTGTTTTCCTTGGAATTCCATCAATAACTATCGATATTAAACTAATGGATTCGGTATCTTTGAAAACAGAGGGACATAATGATCCAAGAGCATTTGCAGATAAAGTCGCTTTGATGATTGCAAATGATTTGGGCGTTCCATTGCTTTCTTTGTCCTCAAATGCTTTGTTCAAGAAGACTGAAACAAAGCAAAAAACAGATTAGAAAAAAAATGTTTTTGAAATTATTCAAATAGCAAATAAAAATAAACGAATTTTATTCATGTTTTCATATTATATTATAATTTATGGGTTTAATAGTTCGTCTATTTTGTCTTCTTGTGAAGAATCATTGTTTCTTTTTCTTTTGATTAAAACTATGATGACGATAATTGAAATTACAATTACAACTGATACTGAAATTGATATTGCAATTATTACACCTTTTGTTAATATGTTCTGCTTTTGATGTATGATTCGAACTATGTTTTTAAGTGCTTCATCAATTTCAATTTCACATTTTTGGAATATAATTATTGTGATTGAGATATTATTAGTGATGTTTATGGTTTCTTTTTCTCCATTGATAATTCTCATTTTATCATTGGGTGAACGATTTGTTAAGAATGTAAATTTCATTCCATCAAGAAATTGAACTTTTCGTGTTTCATTTGTTTTAGTGATAAGCTCAAGATAATTATTATATATTTTAATAATTGGAATTGGATCAGATGTATCACTCATATTAATCACAGTTGCTTGCATAATTGATTCAGAATATGATTCAAAATCGGTAATAAGATTTTGAACATATAAATAATGATTATTTGATATAAAGCTTATATTTGTAATCTTTAAATAATTGAAAATAACATATTGTTGTATACTTTCGACATCATTTCCGAATTGAAGAATTAAATCTTTTGCGGTTAAATTAAGTACCAAATCAGTATGATTTATTAATGTAACTATTTGTTTTTGATTTTCTTTATTAAGTAATTCTAAATTAACATTGATTAATGACAAAAGAATTAATGATAAGTAAGTAGAACAATCTATATAAAAAACTCTATTATTAACATAATCCATTAATCCATATAATGAATTTAAATCAGAATATATATTTTGGAATTCACATTTATTTTTCGAGCATTTATTATCTTTACATAAACATAATGGCCCATCATGTGGCGCATTTAATGCACAAGTAATAAATTCAGTGTCATCTCTAAAATTATTTGAAATCATGAAATAATGTTCCTTTTGAGAATCAACTTCTACAAATCCATTAAAATATTCTTTGGAAGTTATTGAATTGATTAATGTACCTTTTTCTGCTAATATTGGAATATAATTATCTGGTGATCCCATTTCCCAAATTACTGATCTTGTATTAACTTCTTTTAAACTAATTGTAGAGATAAGTAATTTATCATATTGAGTTTGAGGTGAAATTTTAAAATATGTAAATGTATTCGCAGGAATTCTTATTATGAAATTTGATTTATAATTTGGAAATTCCATGAATTGAATATTGCAAAGTTGTCCAGAATATCCTTTATTACATTTCATTTTCCCATTTTTACAAATTCCATTAGTTAAAGGTATACAATCTAGTGTATTTTTCATTTCAATATAAATTGGATTTAATTTAATATCATTTTGGGTAAATGGACCTACAGCTGTAACAACATATGGAGCATATCCTTCTCCTTCAATTTCAACATTTGAGATAACATGAATTTCATATTCTCCTTTTTCTAACTCTGATATTGGTACAATAACTTTTTCGTTCAATGTTAAATGTTCAGTATCTTGTGTACGATTATTTCCAATATATATTTTTTTAGAAGGAGATATAACAACTAAATCTAAATCATATAAAATAGGAATTAAAGAATCAGGGTTAACAGCAATATCATGTGAACAAAGGACAACTCTAAGTGGAACATTATTATTATTAATTTTAATACTTCCAACGTGATGGATTTCTTCTTTTCTCATTTTAATAAATTTTGTAAATCTTAACCCAAAATCAGTATCATTAAAAGGTAATACTTTTGATAAATCAATTAATCCATGACCAGAATAGCAATCAGGTGTTGAACTTCCATCTTCTCTTGAAGCTGAAGCAATTAAAATTGATTTCAAAAGCAATGAATTAACATTAACAGTTTCATTCAAGTAATATCCATCATAGAGATATTGTGATATGAGAGCAGCTGCACCTCCAGTATTTGGAGCCGCCATAGATGTTCCATCCATATAAATTAAATGGTTCATATAATCTGAGTCATCTGATCCATGATCTCGAACAGGTATTGAATTGGACTTTGCACTTTTTATGGCTGTTCCTGGTGCCATTATATCTGGCTTGATAATTCCAAGATATGATGGACCACATGAAGAGTAACTTGATTTTGAAACATTGTGAAGTGGCTTCATAGAATGTGGGAAATTTTTTATAAGATTTAGTTTTTTACCTATCATTTCTTTAAGTGCATCATCTTGATATGTATGAACATACAATTCACTGTTTTGTTTTTTAATAAAATCATTTTCGAATTCTTGATAAGTATCAAATGAGAAATCATAAAATATCATTTGTATTTGGTAGTTAATTGCCTGTAATTTTAAAAGATTCGTGAATTTTTCATGTTCACTGTAAAATAAATTAATTGCTTCAGTTCCTAATATTAAATATTTTGAAGTTTGAGCTTTTTGTGTGAAATCATTTATGTCTGAAAGATGAAATTCTTTTAAATCAAGTATTTTTGATTCGATCAAACCAGTGGAATTGGTATAAATAGGAATTTCTTTGATGCCATCAGTGACAAGTAATTGATAATAAAAAAGTATGTCTGCTGCTCCTATTGATAATATGTTTTTTGCTGATGATGGACAACTAATTGAATAAGAATCAATTTTTTCTGCTTCATTACCAGCAGCAAAACCAAACAAAATTTTTTCACCAATTGTATCACTATATATTAAATTATCATAGTATCTGTTATCATAACTTGAATATATTTCATCTTTACCCCAGGAATTTGAAAAAACATGTAAATTAGGAGTATTAAATAGTGATGTTATTAATGCATTATAATATGGATCCTCAATATTATTTTCAAAATCGGTAATTCCTCCAAGATATAATAGTTTGGATTCTGGTGCAACACCATTGAATGAACTTATTTTACTATTTGGATTAGAAGCACAACCTGCTATTGTTCCAGCAACATGTGTTCCATGCTCCTCATTTGTCATGCCTTTGTATAATTCTTCCTCTGTCACAGCATTCATATAGAAATATATCTTTCTATGATTTGGCATTGGTTCATTAAATATAAGTGTCGTATTTGGATCATTAAACATTGCATGATGATAATCCAATAATGTATCATAAAATGCAACTAATTGATTCTTACCTGTAATTCCTTTTAGTTCTAAATATCTCGAAATTGATGGATTACCAAAAGAATCATTTTTAAGATCAATATCATTTTGCTGTGTATATCCTGAAGCGATATTATTATATGTTTTGGGTTTCTCATATTTACTAATAGATTCCACTTCATCAAGTTGACTAAGATAATATGTAACTTCTTCTGGATTATTTGTTTCTAAAATCATTGAATTATTTGACTTTGAAATAACATTAAATATATCTGTTTTATATGATTTCATAAAAATCCCGTTAACATATATAAGAGAGGAGTTCATAATTTCATTTAAATTATTAATTTTGTCTTTTGGTTGAAGAGGATAAATCAATGCATTAATTCTTTTGAGATATGAAATTTGTGAAGGTGCTAAAAAAAGTTTATATATGTTTTTATATACCATTTGATGTTTTCCTATATATATCTTATTAGCTTTCAATTGTGAAATATTTGGATATTCTGGAAAATAAACATATGCCCATGTACTTTCTGATGACAAGATTTTTTTTGATTTATCTGTTCTAAAAGCAATCTTCTTACCTAATGCTGTTGAAAATCTAAACTCTTGACTTGCAGCATATGTTGCGAAGATGTAAATAATCATTGTGATATCAAAATAGCCACACCAAATATTTCAATACAACGAAGCCATCTTTTGGTGTTTGAATATATTTTCAAAAGAAAAAAACAATTAACTCAATATTTGAATGAATTCGTTATTACACTACAACCTCAGGTTATGTAACTTGGAACATCTTAAAATTTGACTTAGAATAGAAGTTTTCAAATCGATCACTTTAAAGCAAAATACTTAAATCTTAAGAAAGAAAATAAAATGTGATTGATTTAATTTTTTATTAGAAGATAAACATCATCATTTTTGATTTTCTTGAAAAAATTTCAATTATGAAACATAAAATAACCTCAATATGATGCACATAGTTTGCACTTTGAACGAACATTTTTGTATTATTCCAGTTAATTTTGTCTGATTCAATATTAATATTTTGATTTGACAATTTATTGTTTGAGTCAACTACGAAAATTTGAAAAATGGAAACAACACCATGAATATACATTTCCAAAATGCATTCCAAGTGGTTTTGAACATAAATATAAAACTATGAATTAATTAATTCTTATTCATCGTATTTAAAATCAAACGATGCTTGCATTAGTTCCGACAACTCTTCGTATTGCTTTTGAATTTTTGGAAATGATTTAATTTTGTTTTCATAGAAAGCAATCTGTTCTTTTAATCTACGATTTTCTTCCAATAGATTGTTTATAATTTTTTGATCAGAATCAATTTTAGCAGAAAGATCTTCGAACCTTTTTTTAATTTTTAAAGATTCATTTTTTAATTTTGTATTCTTAGAATCTTTTTGCTTTTTAGAAATATCTTTTTCAAAGAAAAGATCAAGCATTTCATCATCATATGTTTTCTTTTCTTTCTTTTGGTTTTTAGCAAGATTCGACATTGAATAACTTGCAAACTTTTTCAATACATAACGATAGAGGGAATCAGACCAAAATCATTTCATGACTACACGATTTGCGCAAGTTATAATTGGTCCAGCTGGATCTGGCAAGTCTACTTACATTGCCAATGCCAAAAAACATTTTGATGATATCAAAAGAATTGTTCATTGCGTTAATCTTGATCCAGCAGCAGATAGTCTTCCATATGATCCAGAAATTGACATACGTGAAGCCATTGATATCAAAGATATAATGCAGAAACAAAAACTAGGGCCAAATGGTGCACTTGTTTTTTGTCTTGAGTCAGTTGCCATGCAATCAAAATGGTTTGATGAAGTAATTGGCGAACATGAGTATGACTATCTTCTTATTGATATGCCTGGTCAAATTGAATTATATTCACATCTTACAGTTCTTCCAGAATTATTATCAAATTTAACACATAAAGGTTATTCACTTATTATGGTATTTTTAGTTGATGCCCAATTTCTTTCTGATCCTGGTAAGTTTTTAAGTACATCACTTGTTGCGCTCTCGACAATGACGATGCTTGAACTTCCGCACATTAATGTAATTTCAAAATGTGATCTTCTTCCCGAAGAAGACTTAAAGAAAATAGACGACTTTACAGAGATGGAAACATTCGCACTAATGGATAGGATAAAGCCGAATAGCACAATTGCGGAACTTACGAATAAAATTTGCGAATTAATTGACACTTTCCGTCTTGTACAGTTTCGGATGTTGAATCTAAAGGAAGAAGATAGTTTAAGCGATTTGATACAGTCAATAGATATGATAATTCAGTATTATGAAAATGCTGATTATGGAGATGAGGAATTCCATGAGGTAGCAGATGAAGAGGGTGATTACTCTGATTTGATAGAGCTTAGAGAAGGTCCACCCCCATTTTAAATAAGTTTTGTTATGTTTTTTATTGTGCTAAACAAGAAAAATTGTTTTTTAATGTTAAAGATATTTATTCGATTTTTATATATAAAAAAATTATGAGGAAGAAATTTATGGAATTTTGATAGTTGTGATGGAATAAATTAGCGAAAATAACACAAAAATTAAAAAAGTTAGAACCTTAATTGGTTTGAACAGAATCATTATATTTTGCACATCATAAAACTATTAAAGAAATCGAAAATTTTAAGGAAAAAGTTTTCTATGAACATTCTACGATTGCTCATTCGAAACATAATATTTTTATAGGAATTCTATGATTCCTTTGAAGAACTTTTATTGAGCTTTCAAAGAATGATTGTGAACTTCACAAAAAATATGGTAAAGAAGGCCATAATCCATGAAATTGCGAAAATAATGCGAAATGATGAAATAGAAAGACTTCAAGAAATATCATCACAAAATGATTTTAATTTTGCTCAAAGCATTGAACCATCACTTTATGAAAGATGTCATTTATTAATCATAAAAATGTTACATTAATTGATTATGCAGCATTTTTTTCTTCAGTCAAATGTTTTAAATTTTTACTTATGAATGGCGCAAATATAGAAAATACAGGTAAATATGCAATTGGTATTCAAAAATATCATTTCGTTTTTGAAACAACAGCCAATTTTTTTAGGAACGTTAAAAGAGTGCCGTTTAAAAATAATGAACCCAAAATACAAAAAACCACCAAAAAGTTCAAGGCAAATATACCAATTTTTATCAACGTCAACAGTGTCACACGATGTTGACCAAATTTCTGAGCCTACAGCAAAGATAATTACTTCCGTTCAAGATGCAATTAATTCATTAAAAAGAGGTGAAGACCTTATAACTTGTCTAGAACTTTTTTATAACGAACTCAGTGATGTAAAGAAGAGAAATATTTCAGTTCAAATATTGGTTGATTCAGACGTAATTCCATATATCCTACCATATTGTTCTATTGAAAGTCAAATAGATATATTACTTAATGCACTTAGAGTAGCCAATTATCTATCAGTAGTAGATCAAAGTGAAAACTCCGCTTTTCAAAATTTCGATTTTATTAAAAATTTATTAGATCTTCTCAACCCCACCGAACCACACGAAATAAGGAGGCTTGTTCTTAACATTTTCTATAATCTTCTCAAAGATGAAACAATTGGAAATAATATTTTCTTGCAATTGAAAGACCACTCCTTTCTTTCCATCTTATTCACACCTGAGTTTATTGCTTTTATTGATTCTGGGATCAAACAAATTACATATGAAGATACTGAATATATTGATTATATATTTTCTGTGTTTACACAATTTATTCAGTGGCTTCATGATGAAGACCTCCCTGAGCTTCTTTGCTTTGTTCCTTTACTTCTTAAAGGTCTAAATTTTTGTTCACAGTTTTTTCGCGAAGAAATTTTTGAAAGCTTTACAATTATATTTCAGAACCATCAAAACGTCCAAAATTCAATTGAATTCAATATACCCGAAAATCTCATCAAATCATTACAACTTTATCATGACGGAACTGTTCCATATATTTTTGACGTGATTTATTATTTTTGTTGTGACGGGAATTTCGACCCACATTTTCTTACAAAAGATTTTTTTTCAATATGTCAACATTTGTTAACTACATCATCAAACAAATATAAACCACATATAATAAAAACACTTGAACTCTTTATTCCCAACTTTCATAATCTATTGTGGGAAAGTAATATCATATTTAATCTCATTGACATGATGAAAACTGAAATTTGTTCATTGCGAACAAAATGCGCATATTTCTTATTGAACTTTTCGATATTTGCAGATAATATGCAAATCATTGAAATGAGTCAAAAAGGATTCGTGGATCAAATCGCAATAATGTTGAATACTTTTGACTTAAAGGGATTTGTATACGCTTTGGATAAAATGAAAAATTTGGTGATGAGAAATACCGAAGTTTCGGCGCTAATCACAAATTCGGTTGAAATTCATGATGCCGTCGAAGCGATGACCAATGACGAAGATGAAGAAATTGCTCAAATTTCGGAGGACTTCATGAATACTGTTTTTGTGGAAAATGAGGAATGAGATTATTATTTTTTGTTTTGTATGTAAAAAACCTCAAATGAATCCCTATTTTCTATTTTATCAAACTGAAATGTATTTATTATTTATATTTCGTGTACATTCGCGAATGTATTTATTATTTATATTTCGTGAGATACATCAAAACTTTTCATGAAATATACTATTTACTAAATAAGAAAATCATATGGTAGAAGAATCATACATAGTTGTGCTTAAGACTGATTCAGTATAATTTTTGTTCAAAAAGACAATCAGATTCACAAAATTTATTCCAGCATTTTATTCTCAGTTAGCGGTGAATAAAAATATAAAGTATTTAAAATGTCTTCCAAACGTTGGTTCAAATAATATTTAAAATATTCTATAAGATCTCTTAAATTCCAATTGAACTGTTTCAATTCCAAGTAAACGTGAAAAAAGTGACAATTGACAATGGAAAACCCTCAAGTTAATGATAATTTGGATGATATGGTAGATCTACCTTCGTCTAATGATTATTGTACGAATCAAGCCCCCATGAAGATTGATAAGATAAGTCATTGTTCAGCAATTTTTTATCTTTTTTTAATTTGCGTTACATTACTTTGTGTACTATTTACCTCGTTTTTAGGTTTAAGCAAATTTTCTTCAAATAGGGTTGAATTTCCAATAACAAATAAAACCAGGTTTGATTTCTATAATACACCTATAGAACTTATTCCAGAATATAGCTTTGCTGCATTTCAATTTGCTCTTTATAAAGATCTTGACAGTTTAACAACAGAAGCGACATTAGACATCAATTTTAATTTCACAAAAGAAAATGGTGAAAAATTACGAAAAATTACAAGACAATCCAAAGGCACCAAAGTTCACTTTAGACAAGCATCGCAACTTTCTGAATTTGTTGATGTTTATTCTACTCATCACATTTATCCTGGGAATTATTATGGTTCACTTTCCATCACTGGGGATCTCTCATCATTTCAACTTTGTTCTATTAGTTGGGATGTTGGTAATCCAGTTATTCATTATTATCAATTATCTCTTCAATTTATATTTTTACTTTTTTCCACCATCATAACACTTATCATTTTCCTTACTAACAAGAAATACGATCCTAGTGAGATTTCCACTGAATTTAATAATTTTGTTGCCACACTTATTTCATTTGTCATTGTTGGCACTTTTTCGATGTTCACCGTTAACAATTTTATATGGGACTTATTTTTGCAGCTATTTCGATTGCTTACTATTATTTTATTTAAGCTTAGTTTCATAACACTCATTACATCTGTTCGAATGCAACGAAACCCGAAAGCAATTGATGAACTCATTACACAATTTTCATATATATTAATTATTGGAACAGAAGTTGTTGTCCATATCATCAAATTCTTTAGTGTATTTGAAGTTAATCAACTTACATATGAACTTCATGCACACAAAATGAAACAAATTGCTGACATTGTTTATGTTATAGTATTAACATATCAAAACATTTTATCAATTAAATCCGTAAATGAAGGCGAAAGATTTCGATTTGTCATCTACATATTTTGTATTATAATATATTACGTATCAGATAGTTTGGCACATTTCGCTGCTGTTAGAAGAAATACATTCCAATTCTTAATTGTCGATGAAATCATTATGAATACTGCAATGTTTTGTTTGATTGTGGTATCATTATACTTCCATGCACCACAGAAAGAAATAAGCGTCGAAGAATATAGAGATATAGACTCAGAAGAAAACAATCAAGAACAAGATGGCACTTCATTACTTGCTGATAATTAAATAAATGTAATTTTAGATAATGTGAAATGACTATTTATGTCCTGTGATTGAATGGTTTACTCGGGACTTTTGAATTATGAAGTCGTAATCAATTGATTTGAGAGCAAATTTTTCTCCCGAATTCAGAAGTATACTGAAAAAGTGAAATATCGTCGGAACGTTATTTAGCAAAAAACACCTTGTCTGTGATCATCAATTCGATTTTTACAAAATTAATTAATGATTAACATTAATTCGAGTATATCTGACATTTTTTGAATCATTAGAAATGTCTTTGTTTTGTTTGTTATATGTTGGATTAAAAATAACGATGAGCTTGCATTTTTTTGGCAAAAAAAGTGATGAATTTGAATACAATAACCGTCTCCAAAATTTCTGGGAAAGATCATTTCATATAACATTTCTCGACATTTAAATTATGCAACTTCAATTTAAAAATAATAGCACATTAAAATCTACAAAAAAGGAAAGAAAAAAAGCAATATTTCAAGAATCTGAAGGTCCGCCACAAGTACCTAAAATTAATCAACAAATTTGTGCTGAAAATGCAAGAGGAATTTACGAAAACATAATGACAGGAAATCCAGAAGAAATAAAAACGGCCCTCCTCAGCTTTCCGTTTTTGTTTTGTAATGAAATAACAGCACGTTGTCCAACACCTGAAATTGTCGACATAATTTTTAATTTTTCTTTATCACAAGACAGCGATGTTGCATATCCTGCACTTGCGTGTATTTGCACCATATTTGAAACATTTCCAGAAGTCCGAGAATTTTTATTTGCCCGTGAATTTTACACACAAATGCCAAGATTTTTTAATGAAAATGATATGCTTTGGCACATTTCAATCCTCTGGGATCTCGATCCACGAATCATGCAATATCTAATTTCTTCCGGCTTAATTCCTTTCATCATTCAAAACATTCAACAGTCAGAACTTGATTATTTTAAACAAGCACTTGAACTTTACACCAAACTTCTTAATAAAGAAGTTCCTGAAGCTATTGAACAAGTTCGAGAGCTTTTATTACATCTTACATTTGATCAAAAAAGTAAGAAGCAAGTTGACTCCTTAAATTTTTTATATGCTGCATTACCAATTGTTGAAGAAGATCTTCGTAACGCCAGTTTTTTTGATGTTTTTATTCCCAAAATTTTAAGTTTTGAAGCAAATGAACTTTCTGTAGCCTTTTCTATTGTCGAACGCATTTCTTATTTCCAAGAATATGCCATATATTTATATAACAAAGACATCATTTCTATTATTCATGCCTTATTTACAATGGAAGAAGAGTTTAGTCAACCCAATCCGCGAGTTAGTTCATTAAATATATTAGCAAACATTGCGCATTTAGGCATTGATTATATTAAGCCTATGTTATCTACACCAATTATTGACGATATATTATGCTTTTTTAGACAAGGACAATATGAAGAACGACTTGTAGCAGTACGATTTATCACAGAATTAATTAAATATGTTACGAATTATACCGAAATCCAAAACTTTATATATCAAAATGATATACTTGAAATATTAATGGAAATATTACAAACAAATTATGACCAATGTTTTGTGGATATATTAGAAGCATTTCATTCATTGTATGAGAAACATTCAATAACAAATTTAATCATTGAAGAATTAGATCAACAATTTGTTGATATATATTTCTCGGATGAATTCATTGAAACATTACAAAATATTCAAAACATGGAAAATGTTGAAGAAGATCAAAACTTCACCAAATTACAAGGTATGATACAGACTATTTTAGAAGAACTGAACCCTTCTTAAGACAAAAGCTTGTGATGTTTTTGCGTTTTTATTCATGTTTTTAAATAAAATAATTTTTGGTTGTTGATAATTTTTGGGAAAATTATCTATGAAAAGTGTATTTGCAAAGTTTATTTTATTTTTGTATTGAATTATTCCAAATTTATTTTCTCAATTAGAAGCTTTTCTGAACTTTGACGATAACTTCAAATAAATGTACAATAAACCGAACAAGAACGATAACGGCTATCGAATAATCATTACATGTCCAAAAGAGCTGGCTGGAATTATTCAAAGAAATTGCCAATGACCCCTGACCCATTACATGCAGGGACTGCACCTGATAGAACTACTTCTACTTCTCGTTTACATTTAAGACAATGTAACTTTTGGAAATACGGTAAATGTAATTGGGGATGGAGCTGTAGATACCTTCATGGAAATACTCTTGCCGATGATCCTAGGAGACCTGAATATCGTGGACCTCCTGTAGATTTTACTCAATATCCTAGGCCTTTGCCTACATCTCCACGTTTCAATTATTCTCCTGGAAACTTTCACGCTGATGATGCATCAAAAATGGTAGCCTTACGTAATGCTGTCGTAGAGATTGTTTGGACAAATGAAACTGATAGAAAGTTTGGAAAATCAACACAAGAATTATTACTTAGAAATTCCATTGACGTCTTGCAAAGAGATTCTCACCTAGTCAATCCTGATCAACTCAATGACATGATTGAACAAAAAGATAGTGATTTTATCATCTACATAGATAATTCAGTCATCAATATCTATCCACAAGGCATTGCAGTGCAACAATCCAAGCTTGTAGATTACATACATCGTCATTGGGATGAGGAAAGTAATAATCTTAGTCCTGATCAAATTGAATTATTAACAAATTCCGACATCGAAAACATCACAACCAAACTTACAAACACAGAACACATCTCCAGCCTTATCCAAGATTTCCAAGACAAAGTTTCGGAAGCATTAGCCTCGATGCATTCTGCCGAGAATCAAATTCCCAAGCAAAAACTCGAAGATTATCGCTATGAATTTTCAGTATTATTTGGGAAGCTCAATTTAGCCAACTCCACCATTGCTGATTCGATCATATATACACCACAAGAACGATTCAAAGGAACTATAGTCATGAATCGACCAGAGCCGCCGAAAGGAATTTCGATTTACTTACAACGGACCGTATCATATTTCATTGCGCAATCACTTACACAAGTACATTTGTGTCTTTATCATGTTAACCAAATGATTGGCTGTCTGACGACTAAAGGGCCAATGTTCGCAATCCCACAATCAGGAAGTACGTGTGTACATCCATCGCCATTTTGCTTCATGGAATGTTTCAGTCTTTTAGCGAACGAAGATAGAAATGGTAACGACTTCGCACAGAGAATTAACGCAATAGAACCAGACAGTGGATCTGTGGACGTGACTCCAAATTATACACTTTCGTTTAGATATAGAGGCCTCGGGGGTGGTTATATGGGAGGACAATATGGGCAAAATGGTTTTTATTCAAACTATTTGTAATAGTTTATTTAATTGAGGAATTAGTAAAATATGAAATATCCGATTCACTACACATATTTGTTGGAAATGAAGTTAAAATTTTGTGACTTGAAAAAACTGATTTTCATTGAATTTGTGGAAATTTTCATTGAATTTTGTGTGGTTTATTTATTTCAAAGTTGGCGGTTGGGATTTAACGGGGCTTATGACCACAAAATATGAGTGATACATTGCCTTGGCGCAATACTTCAATTGAAAAATGGCTCGAAGACATGATATCTTCATGCGTTTCTACAACAGAAATTATGGGAATAAAAAACAGTACTAAACAACTCTTATTATCTGAGCAAGATAATGATTCATTACAATTTCCTTTATTTGAGTTATTGGGTGATCAATCATTTGATGTAATTGAATCTCTTTTAAATAATCGAGCAGAAATAATTAAAGAACTTCAATCAAATCAAAGTCCATCAAAGAAACCAGATACTAAAAATACTAAAAACCAAGCACAAAAATCAAATGTTCCTTTGTCAAGAGGCTCACGTTTTGTTCAAACAGATAGTATTAATGCAATACGTTATGATGTTGAAGCAACAACTTTAGAAAGACCTAGAGTTGATAGGGTGCCTATTAAAAATTTACCTGATTGGGCTCAAAGATGTTTTACTGGTTGTTCAGAACTTAATGATATTCAATCCACAGTATATGAAACAGCTTTCCATACCAATGAAAACATGTTAATCTGTGCACCGACAGGCGCTGGTAAGACAAATGTAGCATTACTTACAATTCTTCATGAGTTAGAAAAGAATTTAATTCATATTCCAGGTGTACCACCATTTATTGATAAAAATTCCAATACGTTAATAGTTTATCTTACACCTATGAAAGCTTTAGCAACAGAAATTACCACTAAATTTACTCAAGCTCTTAAACCATTACGTGTAGGAGTTCGAGAATACACTGGTGATACACGAATTTCTAGTTCTGAATTAGAAAGATCACAAGTATTAATAGCTACACCTGAAAAATGGGATGTAGCCACTCGACGATCAGGCGAAGGGGCACCCTGTTCTCGATTGACACTTTTGATCATAGATGAAATTCACTTACTTCAAGATGCTAGAGGACCTGTAATTGAAGCCATAGTTGCAAGGACATTACGACAAGTTGAACAAACACAATCCATGATCCGAATTGTAGGCTTATCAGCAACGTTACCTAATGCTTATGATGTAGCTAATTTCTTAAAAGTAGGAGATAATGGACTTTATATTTTTGGTCCTGAATTTCGACCAGTTCCATTAGCCATGACATTAATAGGTACCAAGAACACCTTTAAAACTCCATATGAATATAAAGAAGTTTTTGAAGAAGTATATGAGCCAGGGAAAGAAAAAGATGTATGTCAAATCGACATTATTGCACTTGATTTAATCAAAGATATCTTATTACAAAATCAACAAGTATTAGTTTTTGTTCATACCCGTGGAGAGACTGCACGTTTTGCCAATTTATTAGCTCGACATCTTCGAATTAAAATCAATTCGGAGTTGTCCTTTTTATTGTCGAAACATAATCTTCAAAGTCAATTAAAAGAATGTTTATCTAAAGGAATTGGTATTCATCATGCAGGGTTACCACGAAAAGATCGCTTATTTGTCGAGAAACTATTTCGAAACAATACATTTTCGATCTTAATCTGTACAGCAACATTAGCATGGGGCGTTAACTTACCAGCGCATACAGTTATTATTAAAGACACAAAAGTATATAATCATGAAAATGGAGGATTTGAAGATATCGGTATATTAGATGTACATCAAATGTTTGGACGTGCAGGTAGACCACAATTTGATCGAACAGGCCAAGCGATATTAATTGGTACATCGAAAGTATTACCTCGATATATTAGTACATTAATTAAAGCAGAATCGATTGAATCGAAATTTGATGAAAAAATGACGGATTTCTTAAATGCCGAAATCTCATTAGGTACTGTTACATGTATTAAAGATGCAATTAATTGGATTCGATATACATTTATGTATCAACGTAATCCTAATGATTCATTATGTATCCAAAAACTTGATAATTCTATACGTATTTTAAATGAAAATTATATGATACGAACATCAATAGCTACTGAATCATTACAACCGACACATTTAGGACAAGTCGCATCAATGCATTATATACCAGTAACAGCTATCTCATATTTTAATGAGAACTTTAAAGATGATATGGATGAATCAGAATTATTAGATTGTGTATTTAGTTCGGGTATATTTGATTCATTAATAGTCCGACAAAATGAACTTGATGATTTAGATAACTTTAAACCTATTATACCATTAGTATCACCTGTTGATGAAATTAGTGGTAAAGTTAATGTATTATTTCAATCATATGTTTCAAAATATCAATTTAAAACACCATCATTAGGTTTAGATCAAATTTGGATATCAGATAATTTACAAAGAGTTTTCGATGCAATATTTGAATTATGTATTCAAAGAGGTTTATGTAACTTAGCAATGTTTTCATTAAATGTATGTAAAATGGTCGAACATCAAATGTGTTGGTTTGATTATAAAAAAGATAATCCTTTAGTACAAATCTTAAAAGGAAATAAAAATTTAATATTAAACAAAAGGATTCAAATGTTAGACTTAACAATCGATAAACTTAAAAATATGAATATAAATGAAGCTAAAGCTTTATTAAGATCAGATCAAGCAGCTGTTGATGCTATTAATGCAGCACGTAAATTCCCATGTTTAAACTTAGGTGTAACTTATCAACCAATGTCTGATGAAATCATTAATTTATGTATCGAAGTAATCTTTCCTTTTATATGGGATCATACTGTTGTACATGATTTAGAAGACTTTTGGTTATTTATACAAGATACTAATGGTGATAAAATGTATCATAGTGAAGAATTTCAAATCGATAAACGTTTAGCTAAGGATGGAATTACATTAAATATATTAGTACCAATCTCTAAAACTAATTCTTATATTGTTAAAATTACTTCAGTCCGATTTTTAGGTGTTGAAGATATGCAACAAATTAATATTAAAGATGCTGATAAATTAACATTCCAAAAACATTTAAATACTGCACCACGTTTAAGACCTTTAAATACGAATATTATTGAAAATGAAAAAACTAAAGCATTATTCCCATTTAAGAAATTTAATTTAATTCAATCACAATTATTTTTCCAAACTTATCATACAGATCAATCATTACTTTTATGTGCACCTACAGCAGCAGGTAAAACAGTAATTGCAGAATTAGCTATATCTCGAATGTTAGAGAATAATAATTTTGAAAAAGCAGTATATTTAGTACCATTAAAATCTATAGTACAAGAACGAGTTAATGATTGGAAAAATAAATTTGGGAATTTAATCATAGAATTAACAGGAGATTATACACCAGATTCAGAATCAATCACAAAATCTCGAATTATTATATCTACACCTGAAAAATGGGATGCAGTATCACGAGGTTTTATCGTTAGACAATTTGTACAATATGTTTCTTTATTAATATTAGATGAAGTACATTTATTAGGTACAGATAGAGGTCATATTATTGAAGCAGTAGTTAATCGTATGAAATCAATTAATTTAAACTTACGTATTATAGGTTTATCTACAATATTAAGTAATCCTTTAGATGTTGGTAAATTTTTAGGTATACAAAATAATGGAATTTATAACTTTTCACCTTCTTTACGTACAGTCCCATTAATGACATTCATTAGAGGTTTCCCAGGTCGACATTATTGTGCACGAATGGCAGCAATGAACAAACCTTTATCCGATGCAATATTAGAACATTCTAAAGGTAAGCCAACATTAGTTTTTGTACCATCACGTCGACAAACACGTTTAACAGCATTAGATTTAATATCTTATGCTAATACATCAGGGCAACCATTTATTTATGTAACAAAAGAAGCTACGTTAGCATCTAAAGAAGTTATTGATCAAGATTTAGCACATTGTTTAACATTTGGAGTTGGATTACATCATGCAGGTATGTTAACACATGATTTAAATATTATTGAGAAGTTATTTGAAGAAGGTAATTTGAAATTATTAATAGCTACTTCTACTTTAGCTTGGGGAGTTAATTTACCAGCACATTTTGTTATTATTAAAGGCACCGAATATTTCGATGCTAAAAGTTGTGGATTTAAACCTTATACTATTACTGAATTACAACAAATGATGGGTAGAGCAGGTCGACCACAATTTGATAAGCAAGGAATTGTTATGATCTTTTGTGAAGAATCACGGAAAGATTTCATTAAGAAGTTCATTAATTCACCATTTCCAGTTGAGTCATCATTATTAAGTAATATTTATGATCATGTTAATGCCGAAATTAGTAATGGACGAATTAATTCCAAGAAATCATTAATTGATTGGATTAATAATACATATTTTGCATTACGATTAAATTCTAATCCTAAATATTATAATAATATTACAATAGATGAAGTTGCAGATAATACTATACAAATATTACAAGATAGTTATTGTTGTGAAATGAATATAGATAAAATCATTAAGCCAACAATAGCAGGTAAAATAGGATCAATATTTTATGTATCATATAAAACTATTCGATTATTTATGAATAATATTAATAACTCACAAAATATTATTGACGTATTATATTTCTTATGTCAATCAGATGAATTTAAAGATGTCCCAATTAGACATAATGAAGATTTATTAATAGCTAATATGAAGCCACGTTATAAATGTGATGGTTTAATGGATTCACCTTTTACTAAGACATATTATATGATTCAATATTATTTAAGTCATCAAAAAATGCCTATTCCTGATTTCGATAATGATTTATCTTCAGTACTTGATCAAATACTTCGAATTGTTGGTTGTTATATCGAAATATGTGCAATCCAAAATAACTTAAATGGAATGATAAATGCAATTTTAATAGGGCAAATGATTACACAAGGATTATGGTGGGATGATGTACCATTTAAAACATTAATTAATCAAAAGACTTATGATGAATTAAAGAAAAATAATATCGATACATTACCTAAAATGTTATTAATGAATACAAATAATTCTGAAATTCAATTAGTTAAAGATCGAGTTTTGTTTTATAAAGTTTCAAATATTGATATAAATGAAAATAAATATAATATAAATATCGAAATTAATCGAATATCAGGTAAATTCGGTAGTAATGTAATATCACCACATTTCTTACGTAAACAAATTCAATCATTATATATATTAATCGGTGATCCTGATACTAAAGAAATGATTTGTCATCGAAGAATACAATTAAAGAAAGATAAAATGTTAATAAAATTAACTACAAAAGAACCAATAAAAGATAATTATTGGATATATTTGTTCGCTGACGCTTATATCGGTATCGATCAAATGTATTCAATTGCAAAGACACAAAATTTGGATAAATTAACAAAGAAAGAAAGAGAAGTGAAAAAGGACTTAAATGATAATAATCAAATGGAAGATGACATTGATTACTTTTGGGGTAATGAGAATAGAAATGATGAAGAAGAAGAAAGTGCGGAACAATACGGAGACTTGTACCAAATTAATGAGGAAAACAATGAAAATAAAAATAAGAAACAAGTGAAAGTGCAAAGAGGAAAAGGAGGAAAAGTAAACATAGAAATAGGAAAAAGAAATAACAATAACAACAGCGAAAGAAGAAATAACAATAACAGATTTAACTACAGCGCTAGTGATAACAAGGAACAAAGTAATAAATCGAATGACAACAAAGAAAGAAAAGGCAATAACAATAACAACAACAGATTTAACTACAGCGCTAGTGATAACAAAGAACAAAATGAAAGAAATAGTAATACATCGAATGATAACAAAGAAAGAAAAGGCAATAACAACAATAACAATCGATTTAACTATAGTACGAATGATAATAAGGAACAAAGTAATAAATCGAAGGGAAACAACAACAGATTTAACTACAGCAGTAACGAAAGTGCACAAAAGCCACCAAATGTCGAACGAAGAGGAAATGGAAACAACAGATTTAACTACAGCAGCAGCGAAAGTAACGAACAAAGTGCAAACAATGAGAGAAGAGGAAATGGAAACAAAAGATCCAATGCATACAGAGGAGGCAGGCCGAACAGCCGCGGAAGGAGAAGAGGCGGACCGCAGTGAGTCCGCGTTTGTTGTGTAAACCTTTTGAATATAACTTTTTTGATTTTCACTCTCTGCGCAATTGGAATAATCTCTGCGACTTATTGAGGTCTGATTCAGTGCAAATTTCGATGTTATTTCTTTAAGCTTTTGATCATTTGATGACATTTTATATTTTTTATCAATTTTTTTGACTTTTTTAACCGTCGTTATACGTTTTTTTAATCATGTCAAGCGAAAATATCAAAGTTGTTGTGAGATGTCGTCCACTATCTCAAAAAGAAATTAATAATAAGTGTGTTGAAGACATTACAATGAACGTTCCAGCTTCAACAGTTTATCTACAAAAAAAACCTGGTGATCCAAATCCAAAGAGTTTTGTTTTTAACTCAGTTTTTCCAAACAATGCAACACAAAAAGATATATATGATATAGCTGCTAGACCAATTGTTGAATCAGTTCTCGAAGGATATAACGGAACAATTTTTGCATATGGTCAAACTGGTACTGGTAAAACATACACTATGGAAGGTGATATCAAAGTTGAAGAAAACAAAGGTATCATTCTTCATGCATTTGATCATATTTTTGCACACATTTCGAAAGAAAAAAACAAATCTTTCTTAGTCCATGCCTCTTTCTTACAAATTTACATGGAAGATGTCACTGATTTACTTGGTGATCCAAAAAAGAAATTACATATTCGTCAAATTCAAGAAGAGCCAATTCGAGTTCTTGGTCTTTCTGAGCACATTGTTAAAAACCCTCAAGAAACAGTCCAAGTTCTTGAAAATGGTAAAAAAAATCGTAAGACAGGTGAAACCTCAATGAATAGAGAAAGTTCTCGAAGCCACTCCATATTCACAATTACAGTCGAACAACAAGATTCCGATGGGTTAGTTCGTGTTGGGAAGCTCAATTTAGTTGATCTTGCCGGCAGCGAACGTTTAGCAAAAACGAATGCAACCGGCCAAACCGCCAAAGAAGGAGCCAAAATCAACCAGTCTCTTCTCGCACTTGGTAATGTTATATCTGCATTAGTTACAGGCTCTAAACATATTGCATATCGTGATTCCAAGCTTACTCAATTACTTCAAGACTCACTTGGTGGTAATTCCAAAACTGTCATGGTCGCAACCATTGGTCCAGCTGATTATAACTATGAAGAGACATATTCCACATTAATGTATGCAACACGAGCACGTGATATTAAGAACAAGCCCAAAATCAATGAAGATCCAAAAGATGCTTTACTTGGACAACTTAAAGCACAAATTGAAGCACTTAAGAAGCAACTTGAAGAACGTAATGCTGGTACAGCAGGAGATGGTATCTATGTTGGTGATAATGAATATCTTAAAGAAATCGAAGCACAACATCAAAAGCAACTCCAAGCCATTATGGCTGAGAAGAACGTCAATGAAGAGCAACGCCAAAAGATGAAAGAAGCGCTTGATCAAGAATATGAAAAACAGAAACAAACAAAAGCTGAAAGTGAAGAGCTCAAAAACAAGATCCAAATCATGGAAAACTCTGTACTTGTTGGAGGTGTTAATCTTGTCGACAAAGCCAAGCAACAAGAAGAGGAAATCCGCGCCAACGAAAGTAAGAAACGGCAACTTCAAGAAGAGCAACGTCGACTTGAAGAGCAAAAGAAGCAACAAGAAGAGCAAATGTTACTTGTTGAGAAGAAGTCGAAATCTCTTAAAGAAGAGTACACATCGAAGATCCAACAGATCAAGAAAATCCGACCGATGATTAAAGAGATGGAAGAATCGATAGAAGACATACAGAAGCAATATGTCCGCGAGAAAGAAGAGCAAACAACGCAAATCAACACGCTCGATATCCAACTTAAACTACTGAAGAAAATTGCGGAAAGTTTCATTCCGAATGATCAAATCGAATTAATTATGAAACATTGTCGTTACGATGAATCAAACCAAAAATGTACAATAGATAACATGGATAAGGCAGGATGTCATAGGAAGGTAGAGGAGATACAAGAAGAGGAAAGCATATTCATACAAGGAATAGACGGAGCGGTGATGGGCGGAAGGAAGTCAACGCCAACAGCGGAAATGGTCCAGAAGAAGGCAGAGATACAAAAGAAAAGACAAAGGGCGGCGCATAGAATGCTGAACGAATTCGCTCTGTCGGACTCTCTCGAGCAGAAAATAAATAATTAAAAATGTGAAATTTTGTTGTTTTGAATCATAAAAGAAATTTTAGATATGAAGTTGTCAAAGAAAAAATGTGAAAATAATTATTTGGAATTAATATGAGAATAAAATATTAAGTTTAACTATAGTAATTGAATTATTTGATTTTTTGCTAGAACATGAAGAATTTGTGTTATTTAAATTTTGTTCTGATATTTTGTGATTTCAATATAATATTTGGAAATTATTTAAATTATTTTGTACAACACTTATGAATGCATCAAAAAAGGGTATACAGAAATAGTTAAATTACTTTATGAAATTGCTTATATACACTATCATGCAAAAATCATTAAATTACTTACTTCACAAAAGAAAATTGACATTGACGCACAAAATATTCATTTGTTTTAATTAATTTTTATTTTAATGATATATTAAAATAATGCTTCGAAATTATTTAAATTATTCGAGGCAGCATTTATGTGAGCATCTTGTTTTGGTAAGAGAGAAATAGTTAAAATACTACATGACAAAAATTATTAATATTAATTCTCAAAATTAAATCAAATTTATATTATAAAATTTATATGATTTAATTGTTTATAAAATTTGATGTTTTAATCCATTTTTTATGGGATTAAAACATCCATCCTCGAGAGTGTTATTACGATTACCTCATCAGTGAAATTCATTGAACTGACTTCAATTTTGAACAAAACAAGTTGTTTCCAAATCAGTACATGAAAAAAAATTATCAGATAAATAGAAATAAAAAGAAAAGTTACAAATAAGAAATTTTTACATATACTTATTAAGAGAAAACATATTTGATATTTCAGAATAGCAGAAGGAATTCTGTGAGAAATGAACTTTCTATTTCGAATTTTCTTCTTCCACAACAAACAGTTCCGTCAAGCCATAAAGTGAATTTTCGATTTCATCTTCCGAATCATATATCGTTTTTAATATATTTTCGATTCCGTTTTCTTTAAAATTATCGATTAACAAAGGGAATCTATGCAATGACATTGCGATTGTCTTCAAAGTGATGTTTAATATTTCCAAATCATTGATCTGAAGCGCATCGACCAAATCAATGATAACATTCATTTTTACTGCGATTAAACAACACTCATTCGTACAACCTAAAAACAATGAATATATTAATCTCAAAATATGTTCTTTTAACTTAAAAGGACCATTTCTCAGAAGAGATAAAACGTTATCAAGCATTATTTGATATTCTTTCATATCTTTAAATTGTCCATTATTTGCTTTAATCGATTTTCTTATCATATCAATCACTAATTCATTTGGGATTTTTAGCTTAAAGAATTGGTTCAAGTTTTTGAGTGGAAATATGCTATCGTCAGATACAAAAAATATTTGAATTTGGAATTCAACGAAATCTTTTTGAATGTTTTGTTTTTTTAATTTGAATAAAAATGAAGTAATTGAATCAAAGCATTCAAATATTGTCTGATGTGATTCGTTGTAATCAGGCGACGTTAAAAACACCGATAAAGAATGAAACAACGATGAATTTAATATGATGCTGTATTGCTCAATTCCAAGCTCAACGATTTGGGAGATGGTTCTTGAGATGTACTTGATACACTGGTTACTTATGTCGTCACGTTTATTAAGAACATCTTTGAGTATTGGAATGAGTTCGCTAATGTTGTCTGTTGTGCTATAAAGAATAAGATTACAAATGCAAAATAATGACATTTCAACAACGCACATGTCTGTGGAATATAAATGTTGAATTAGATTTTGAGGTTCAATTTGGCTTAATAGTTGGCTAAAATTAGTTTTGCCAATAATTGGTATAATGTTGCCAAATGCATGAAATGCTAAGTATGAACCTGAAGCAAGATGACGATTAAGAATGGAAAAAAATGGAGGATTCAAAAGAATTGGATTTGGCAAATCAGTAACATATGTATAACTGATAATAAAACAAAGAATGCTATCATTAATACACTCTATGTTTTGCAAAAATATATCATGAATAAACTCTAAAAAATGTAATCGAGAAATAATTTCAATGCATTGTTTGTGTTTGCTTAGAAGTAATCGAGATATATTAAATAAGTGATCTATTAAAATTTTAAATTGACTTGATTGATAAAAAGTTTGGCAAGATTTTATTAAATCAATAAATTCATGGGTCATCTCTTCTTCGTTTAGGCTCTCTTCTAGTGGTTTCCCCCATGTGTCAGATATTTTTCGGATATAATCTTTTGGAACAAGTTTATACCCAATTTCCATCACATCGGCAAAAGTGGCAAATAAGCTGTTTTAAACGCACGTTAATTTTTTTTCTCATGGAAATCAGCAGTTATTATAGTATAGAGTTGAAAAGTTTTACTAAAATTATAAAATTTTTATTAATAAAAACAAGTGGACGCATTAAAGTTAAGTTATAACATTCTAAATATTTATACATTTGCTCTTTTTGCAGCCAGTTTGTGCACTGCCTCTAATTGTCTTTTTTGCGTTTCTTCTAACTTCTTTTTCAGCGCTTCGATTTCATCACTTAATTGATTCATTTGATTCCAAAGCTCACGATATTCTTTTTCATTCAAATAAGAATTATTTTGTAATTCATTTGGTTGTAGCTTTTGCATAATTATCTCTTGGTGAGCTATATTCGTTTGGTCAGATGATTGAGTAACATATGTCTTTTTAAATTGTTTTAGGATTTTAAGGTTTGAATTCAAAGATTCGAGTTTCTTCTTGCTCCCTTCAATTGATTCTTTGATTTCGATTCCACTGTTGCGGGCTCGAAGCAATTTTTCTGTTTGATGTTGGATTTCAATTTCAATTTTTGCAGATTTAATAACTGCATCTCTTTCAAGTTCATCTAGTTTTTGTGATCGTGCTTGCACATTTGATAATTTTAGTTCTTCACATGCACGCAATATGAGATCAGAATATGGAGTTGAACATTTTGATATTTTTAATAATAAATCAATTGGAGAAAGATTATTATGTTTTAGTTCTTCAAGTATTTCTTCTTTTTCTTTTTGACATTTTTTCTTGTGTAATGATTGAAGACGAAAATCGATTGGCATATCATTATGTGAAATTCTAATTTTATCTTTTTTATAAGAAGGAGAATATACAGGTGGAAGGATTTGTTGATCTAATCGTTTTAGAGGAGGAAGCTTAAATGATTCCAATTTTGCCAGGTCGATAACGTATTTAACAGTTTGTAAATCACTCAAAAAGTTCAACTTGTCTCAATGCGATAAAAATGGAAACAAGAACATGGATTAAAATTAATTCCAATTAAAGACAGCCTTAATGTTAACAACAAATATGCTAAATTATAACTATGACATTCACTTATACTTTTAGAAATCAATTGATTTAAATATTTATATTCATAATCTCGTTTTTATTAATACTTTTATTATATACCATTAATTGGTCACTTGTAAAAGCTAAAGGATAAGTCATTAATAAATAAAATAAGGTGCAAAACGAATTTTGCCATTTGAAAACAAACCGTTTATTTGTTTTTTTGCAATTTTGACTTATTCAATTTGAGAAATGGGAGGAGAAGAATCAAATCCAATTTTGAAAGAATCATGTTTTGATTTAACATTACGCGATGCATCTCTTGATAAAATCCCATATCAAATAATCGAGAATCATCCTCTCAAAAATCTTGATCTAGAAAATAACAGAATTAAAACTCTTCCTCTAGGACTTACAAATTTGAAATATATCAACCTAGGAAAAAATGATTTTGATGAAATACCAGAAGAAATTATCAATGCATTTATTTCATATGCTTCATTAACACAATTGAAACTTAGTGAAAATCGTTTTGTTGAAGTTCCAAAAAGGCTAGAAGAACTTGCGTCTTTAGAAGTTCTTGTTTTAAATGGAAATAAAATTACACAAATCAATAACTTAAACTTTCCCAAACTCAATACACTTGATTTATCATGTAACTTAATCACTACTATTCAAGAAATTCCTGCTAATTTAACTTTTTTAAATGCAAGTTTTAACAAGATCAATCAAATTTCATTTCTCAGTCAAAATCTTCAAAAACTGAATTTATCAGGAAACAATTTAACTGAAATTCCTGATGATATTTCTTTTCCTGCTCTTTATTTACTTGTTATTTCATATAATAAAATATCACAAATTAAAAATCTCAAAAAATTTGCACCACGACTCGAAAATTTTAATGCCTCTCATAACTATATTAGTGAATTTCCAGAATTTCCAGAAACCATTTCAATCATTACACTTGATAATAACAGATTGTCAACTATTCCATCACTCACTAAATACAACCAGCTTCGAATCTTAACTCTTTACCACAATTATATCACCAACTTACCAGCATTGCCATCATCTTTACGCCAATTTGGCATTTTTGAAAATCGCATATCAACAATTGATGAACAACCAGAGTTTACACTCAAATCGATTGACTTACATTCCAATTTACTTACCACCATTCCAACACTTCCTAATCTTTTAGTATATAGTTTATCAAATAATCAAATCACAAGTTTTAATGCGGACAACCTATGTAAAAGCATTTATAAACTTGATCTATCATCCAATGGTATCGAAGAAGTGCCTCCATCTCTCTTCAAGCTCCCGCATTTGACGCAACTTTTTCTACACAATAACTCTGTCACTTTTTTACCGGATGAAATTTCACTTTCGCACATTGAAATATTATCAATTAGCAACAACCCGATTAGCATCATTCCAGTTATGCCAATAACTTTATCAATATTTATTGCTTCCAATTGTTTATTTGATGAATTTCCCGAAGGATTAACATTTGCTGATAAGATATCAACAATTAATTTATCCAATAATCGAATTGATAAAGTTCCATATTTCCCAATGGTCGAAAACTTATTTATGTCATGTAATGAAATTGTTCATGTATCCGATTTACCTGAAGTTATTCGTGAAGTTGATTTCTCACATAATAAAATCCGAACATTTACACTTGGACAAAAATGCGATTTCTTTAAAGACTTAAACTTATCACATAATAACCTACAACAATTCGATTGCCGAAACACATTGCCATCATTAAACTCATTAAAGCTTAGTCATAATCCAGACTTCGAAACATTAAACTTATTGAACTTCCCATCACTTTCATATTTGGATATAAATCATACGAAAGTGAAACTTAATTATGATGAAATTAAAATATCAAAATATAAAGAAATTGTTCTTAACGAAAATAAATTAGTTTCTTATATAACAAAATACTTCGATGATAAAGATAACGTCGGATATGCTGAAATGAAAGGTAACAGAGATGAAATGGAAGATTCATTAATCATTAGACAAGAAGAAGAATTACAAATATATGCCGTAATCGATGGGCATGCTGGAAATCTCACATCTTCTTTGGCCGCATATAAAATACCAAAATACATTAAAGAATTCACTTTAATGGATGTCGTCGACGGTTTGAAGAGACTCGTCGACTTTTTGAGAAGAAAGAACGTTAAGGACGGGGCCACTTTGGCACTTGTCGTAAAGCATGGAAATGCGATCATATGCGCAAACATTGGAGATTCTAGAGCTTTAATTGTGAGAAAAGATGGATCTGCATTCCCATTATCTTATGATCATAAGCCTTACGAACGTGATGAGTTGGAAAGAATTAGAAGTGAAGGTGCTGAAGTATATGATGATAGAACTCAAGGAATTTTAGCTATTTCAAGATCTATTGGAGATTTCTCGATTAAGGGAGTATCGGCTGTGCCTTGTATTAATACATATGAGTTGGATAAAGATGACGCAAGAATTGTAATTGCATGTGATGGAGTATTTGACGTGCTTTCAGTTGAAGAAGTAGGAAAACTAGTACAGAGCGAAACAGATCCTTCAGTAGCTGCTCATAAAGTTAGAAATAATGCGTATGCAAAACAGAGCGATGATAACATTTCGGTGGTTGTTGTGAATCTGTAAAAAAATCAACAAAAATTTACCAAATTGAAATAAAGAAAACAATAAAATGCATTGAGTATTTCATATTTTCATTTGTACCAAATAGAGATTTTCAACATTCAAAAAAGACATGTTCATTACTTCCAAGTGATTGCTGGAATTAGATGTAAGCCAACTCGATAAGAAGTTGATTAACCGCATAAAACTATTATCGACCGTTAATGATCGTTTATAAAGGAACGTTTTTTTATTCGAAAATCTTTATGTGTAAAATTCTCATCTACTCTTGAGATGAACTTATGATCTATGTTCAATAGCAAGTTCAATATTAGCCTTCCTTTTTTGAAGATCAACTTCGTTTCGAAAATTTTGGAGGTTGAACGATGAATAAAGCTTTGTTTCTGACAACCCATTTATTTTTCAGTTGACAACGCACACAAATTCTTTCAAAAGTGTAATTTATAAATTGGTCGAGAGCTCTCAATTTTTTATATTTTTCAATGGAGGCTGAAGGAAAGGATCTCAGCACAGCGCAACATCCTTCCGATGAATTAAAGCAACAACCAAATGGAAGCGTGTCAGGAGGGAGTTCCTCAGAAATTTCAAAACAAATTTCTGATTTTTTAATAAAAATGCAAATTGATGAAATTCCAAAAGAACAATGCAATGAAATAATCTCATGTTTCATAAAGCTTCAAAGCTTTGTTCTAGATCTTGCTTTAATCCAAGATTATGACAAAATTCCAATTTTTATTGAAGCAAATCTTCAAAAAATTCTCAACGCAGAAAAAGTTTCATATTGGGCACCATTTGAAGCGCCTGATCTTTGGATAAGTCCAATCGATCTCACGACTAAGCAAATCCAAAAAATCGAAAATAGCGCCAAAATCGAGAACGTTAACTTCATCGTTATCAAAAGTGACACCGAGAAATACGGTTTAATTGAAATCACGATGAAAGATTTAATTTCAGAATCTTTGTTTAGTTTACTTTGCTATTTCTCAGAAACGATTTCGACGATAATTTCGAGAATATGTAATTCATTTTCCAATTGTGAAAACATCATAAATATTATATATTCATTAATTCAACCTCAAAATATAACAATTGACGGACTTAAATATAATCTTCAGGTGATCAAATCAAATATTAAATGTGATTCAATTGAATTATTTTGGGTATTAAAAGATACATTATATACAATTGATGGTAAAATAGATAATTTTAATGATTACTTAACTCAAATTAAAGATAATAAACCAAAATTTACATACGACACTATAATATATCCAACGTATAGTTCCAAAAACAAATTAATATACATTTTAATCCTTAAGAATAAAACCCAAATATTTACAATGCAAACATTTTATACTATAGCTAAAATCAACCCAATACTTTATAACACTATAAAACAATTGTTCTCGAAAGAAAACAACAAAATATATTATCGTTTTATGAAATCGTTAACAAAAATTTCAGAAATTATTTCAAATCAAAACAATAATAACAACGTAAATAATATTTTAAACATTGCATGTAATGTATTTATATGTAATTATGGTGTTATATATAAAATAAATGAAAATGAAGAAATTAAATCATTAATTACTATTGGATTTAATGATAAAGAAATCGAAACAAATTTCATTGAAAACATCATTAAAAATGTAATAAAAGATAAGAAATCAATTATATATAATAAGAAAATTAAAATTACTGAAACACTTATATCGAAATCAACAATTATTTCACCGATTCTTAATAGAAACAATGAAATTATTGGAATAATTCAATTAATTCGTGATGTTAATTTGCAACAAAAGTTTACAGAAAACGAAATTATAATTTTACAATTTTTCTCTTCATTTTTATCCAATTTATTAAATGATGAATTTATAAATGAATTTAATAATTTAAACAAATTAATTACTAAAGACATTAATTCTATAGAATTCATAAATAATGCAAAAGAACTTTGTAATGTTAAATCATTTTCTTTAGTTAAAACAAAAACGAATTTTCCAATTATTATTAACAATGAAATAACGCAATATATTCAAATCAAAAATGAAAATGAGTTAACAACAACACAACAATTAGCAATTAGAACAATATCAAACATAATAACAATTAAAGAAGAATTAAATAAAACGCAACGACAAATTCCATCAGCATTTTCACTTGAGAAATATCTTGATTTAAATACTGAAGAAGAATTAATTGGAATTCCAAACAAATTAAAATCCACAAAAGAAGAAAAACAAATATTTAATACATATTCATTATACATTTTTGATTTAACTGAGTTACAACAAATTAAACTTTTGTTTTATATCTTTAAGAAATTCAATTTATTTAATATTTATCAAATAAAAGCAACAACATTATTAATTCTTTTAATCACAATCAAAAATAATTATCAAAATAACCCTTATCATGCATGGTGTCATGCAGTTGATGTATTACATTTTTGTTATATTGCAATACAAAACATTACAACATATCAATTTAATGATCTAGACAAATTCATATTATATTTTTCAACATTATCACATGACTTAGGCCATTTAGGATTCTCGAGTAAGTTCTTAATCAAAACTCAAAACCCATTAAGTTTAATTAATGGCGAAAATAGTATTTTAGAGAAATATCACTTATCAATTATGTTAAAAATATTTAATAACTTTGGTAATGATATCCTTAATAAGTTAAATCATGAAGAGAAAAAAATATTTTGGGAAACTTCAATCCATATAATATTAATGACTGATATGGATAAACATAATAAATCTTTGGAAGATTGGGATGAAATGATGAAAAGAGGTATCGATATTAATGACAAAGATGATAAATTAAGATTAATGGCATTCATTGTACAAAATGCTGATATATCAAACTCGTCAAGACCTTTCGATGTTGCTAAGAAATGGGCCGAACGAATTTTGCTGGAAAACTTTATGCAAGGCGACATTGAGCTGGAATTAGGTTTGGGATATTCGTCAAACTTAACAAATAGAAATACAAAATTACCAAATTCACAAATCGGTTTCATTTCAGGTGTATGTGCACCAATGTTTAAGAAAATAGCCGAGTTCTTCCCCGAGTTAAGTTATGTTTATGAAAACGCAGTAGAAAATGTGGAATTGTACAAACAAATGGAACAAAATGATAATGTTTGAATGGAAATAAATATTAATGTAGTTAAAACTTTTTTTTTATTATTAAATGATCAATAAAATTGAACGGAATTGATATCAAATAATTTGGTAATTAAAGAGGGGAAAATCGAGGAGAATTATTAGAAAAGAAATTTAAGATGTACTTAAGAAAGTGAGCTTGAATTTTGGTGTAAAACCATAAATCTTACGCGACAGTTAATGAAATGAAGAAGGTTAATTCACCATTTTTATTACCAAAATTGTCTATCAGATTTTTCTTGAGCTTTTGTACAGTTAATATATAGCTTAATTTATGCATATGTAACCCAAAAAAAAGTGTAGGCTGTGAGATATTTGAAGTGTCACAACCTATAATTAGAGTAGAAATATGAATCAAATATTGAAATTCAGTTTCGAAATGGATTTATTTTTTTTTTCTTTTTCTAATTGTTCAAGAAGTAATTTAACTATTTCTGTATGACCTTTTGAAGATGCATACATAAGTGCTGTTTTAAATAATTTAAATAATTTCCAAATATTATTTTGAATTTCCAAATTATTAAAATAAATATTAAATAAAACAAATAAATATTTTTAGCATTAATATCAATTCCTTCTTGTTCAAGAAGTAATTTAACTATTTCTGTATGACCTTTTGATATTTCAATCATAAGTACAGTTTTAAATAATTTAAATAATTTCCAAATATTATTTTGAAATAAAAAATTATTATAATAAATATAAAATAAAACAAATAAATATTTTTAGCATTAATATCAATTCCTTCTTGTTCAAGAAGTAATTTAACTATTTCTATTCTGTCATTTAAAGATGCTAAAATAAGTGCTGTATAAAATATTTTAAATAATTTCCAAATATTATTTTGAAATAGAAAATTATTAAAATAAATTATAAATCAAACAAATAAATATCTTTAGCATTAATATCAATTCCTTCTTGTTCAAGAAGTAATTTGACTATTTTTGTATGACCATTTTTTGATGCATTCATAAGTGCTGTATGAAATATTTTAAATAATTTCCAAATATTATTTTGAAATCCAGAATTATTAAAATAAATATTAAATAAAACAAATAAATATCTTTAGCATTAATATCAATTTCTTTTTGTTCAAGAAGCAATTTAACTATTTCTATATACCCTTTTAAAGATGTTTTCATGAGTGCTGTTTCATATAATTTAAATAATTTCCAAATATTATTTTGAATTTCCAAATTATTAAAATAAATTTTAACTAAAATAAATAAATATCTTTAGCATTAACATCAATTCCTTCTTGTTCAAGAAATAATTTAACTACTTCTGTATGACCATAATCAGATGCTTCCATAAGTGCTGTTCTAAATAATTTAAATAATTTTTAAATATTATTTTGAAATATTCCAAAATTATTAAAATAAACTTTAAATAAAACAAATAAATATCTTTAGCATTGATATCAATTCCTTCTTGTTCAAGAAGTAATTTAACTATTTCTGTACGACCTTTCCAAGATGCTAAAATAAGTGCTGTATTAAATAAAAAAAATAATTTCTAAATATTATTTTGAAATACTAAATTATTAAAATAAATTTTAAATAAAACAAAAAAATATCTTTAGCATTGATATCAATTCCTTCTTGTTCAAGAAGTAATTTAACGATTTCTGTATGACCTCTTTCAGATGCTTTAATAAGAGCTGTATTAAACATTTAAAATCATTTTTAAATATTATTTTGAAATCCAACACTATTAAAATAAATAATAAATGAAATATATTAATATCTTTAGCATTAATATCAATTCCTTTTTGCTTTAAAATGTATATAACAAGTTCAATATTACCTGAAATCGAAGCAAATACTAAAATATTTTTTGGAAGTTGATTATTTTTAAGGAAATATTTTACAAGATAAATATTTCCAATTTGTGCTGAATCATTGATAATATTATTATTAATCTTCATTCTTTTTTTTATCAAAAATGTAAAAATTTCATAATTAAAATAAGAAATACATTTTTCCCCTAATTTTTTTAAATTATTAATCTTTTCGAATTTGTTTTCATAAAGATATTGAAAGATATCATTTCGATGAAATCGAATTGCTGCTTCATATGCACCTTTAAATGATGAATGATTTTGTTCACATAAATGAATAATTTCTTCATTTCCACCAGCAATTGCATATTTACCTGCGTTTCCTATGTTTGCGCCATTCATAAGTAAATATTTAAAACATTTATCTGATGAAAAAAATGCTGCAGAATCAATTAATGTAACATCCCAATTGTTAATAAATGAACATCTTTCATAAAGTGATGGATCAATAAATTGACTAAAATCAAAATTTTCTTGTGATGATATTTCTTGAAGTTTTTCTATTTCATCATTTCGAATTATTTTCGCAATTTCATTAGGATTATGTCCTTCTTTAATTAATTTTTTATGAAGTTCCCAATCATTCTTTGAAAGTGAAATGATGCTTGAGCAAAATCATCAATATTCAAACCAAAAATTATATTTTTGAAAGTTATAAATGTTTCCCACTCATTTTGAGATTTAAGATCTGTTTGATGATACATTTTGAATTGTGTTATATTACGGCTTAATCGGGGAACGTTAGATACATGTTATGCAAAAGTGATTTTCTGTTAAAATTTAACAAAAAAGCTTTTTTGTGAAGCTGTGTTGGAATAATAATGTTAGCAAAAACCTCTCTAAAGGAAAATCGATTTCATTGAAATTGTTTATCACAAAGCAATTTAAATATTTTTAATACATTAAAAATATTTTCTTATTAGAGAAAGCTATCATTAAATTTGGAAATAATATCTATATAAAATTAATTTTAGTTATATAGTTGAATAAATTAAATGAATTTTTGAAAAATCCAAAAGATTTGTAGAATTTGATGTATTTGATTCTTTCTCATTTTGTTTTACTTTTGATTAAAAAATGATTACTTATCATTCTCATCTTTTTTACGAAAAAAATTTTGATTGTCACTTTTGGAAATTAATAAAGAAAAACGAAATTACAATCTCAAATTTAAACGCAATCTATGTGATCATCAAAAAGTGGTAATTTCTGAAGTTTACGATTGTCAAGCACAGTTGCATGCAGGTGCACTTTTTTCGCATCGCTCAATAGTTCCTTTATCATCCTTTAAAAAGTGCCGTTGTTTGACTAGCTTTGCTCGAATATATTATTTCGGATGTCTTCGCTGCCCCTTGATGACCCATTTTGCCCAGCATGGACACCTTTCTTTGGGTTTGCTGGAATTTGTATCGGCGTGGTGTTAGCTTGCGCTGGCAGTGCAATTGGTACAGCTAAATGTGGAATTGGATTGGCAAGTGCTTCTCTTATTAACAAATCAGTAATTGTTCGTGGGCTGATTGCGCCAATTATGGCCGGTATTATTGGTATTTATGGCCTTGTTTTTGCTATTGTAGTTCTTGATTCAATCGTTGCTACCGGTTATCATATTGCAAAAGCATTTGCTCACTTTAGTGGTGGCGTATGCGTTGGGTTCACTGGTCTTGCTGCAGGTCTCACAATTGGAATCTCAGGTCAAATTGGAATTATCTCATTTGCCAAGCAACCAGGACTTTTTGTAGGTATGACACTCGTTTTGATTTTCGGTGAAGTTTTAGGTATCTATGGCATGGTCATTTCACTTGTTCTTAACTCAAAAACATATAGTTGCACCAATTGAATAAAAACTTGCTAGAATATTTTGGGTTATGCATGTTGAATTTTTGCAAAATCATGAATATAATTGTTTATATATTTATTAAAAAAAATTAATTAAATATTTTATATTCAGATGCAGCAATATTAGTTCAAAAACGTATCCAATTTGAAGAAAAAAGAATGTCCTTGAAAAATACAAATTAGAAACCAATTAGAATAATATGATGAAGAATTTATAAAAAATTATAATGATCCGATTACAGATGAAAAAAAACTCCGGCTCGGGGAGTCGAACCCCGCTCGCACGGATGAGAACCGTATATCCTAACCGATGAACGAAGCCGGAACACATTAATTTTTTCTATCTTTAGTATATATATTTAACATATGCAAGAAAAGAATTTCTAACGTATTTTGCAATCTAATGACAAAATTGCCACTTATTGTTACAGTTCAAGGACATATTAACGAGTGCACAACAACATTATCTAATGAATTATATTGTAAATACATTTTTTCATATGGTAAAGATTGGTCAATAGGGCAAGGATCTATTGAAGGAGTTACGCAAGTTGTAAAGAGAGGATCAGATAATTCATGCGTATTTAACTTTCCAATTAGTGTTTCTTTCCAAAGTAGCCAACCTTTTGGCTGGCCACAAATTCTTATTGCAATATATGGACATAATTTGTTTGGCAACGAAATGGTGGTTGGTTACGGAGCTTCTCATATTCCTTTACAACCAGGACATCACGAGATTAATATACCTCTTTTTGTACCAGCTTCAGCATCTATGATGCAAACAATAATTGGATTTTTTACAGGTGTTTCACCTGAATACGTAGATCTTAAATTTATTGCCAATGGGGCAAATAGGGAAGTCACGAAAACGAAATCTCAAGGTCAGATATCAGTCACATTTAATGTATTGATGCACGGCTTACAAGCTCTAGAACTTTCTGTTACGTAAAATTGTTTGTTCATAAAACCTAGAAAAATGTTCATATAGAAATAATAAATGTTAAACTTTATGCCAGTTTTTCTTTAGACACATTTTATAAAAGTTTTATTGATGACGCAAATGTTATTAGTAGAAAAAAAATATTCTTTAAAAATATTTAAGATTATGATAATTCAATTTATACAATTTCGACAAAAAGTACCATAGGAATACATAAAAAGTTCTTGGTTATCTTTCGTGAAAGATTTACTTAAGAAATTAAAAAAAATTAAAAATAAATAATTGTGAAGATATGTTTAGGAAGACAACTTATAAGAAAATTCTTAGTTGGTTGTCTAATTTCTTGTAGAAGATAAGTCCCAAAACAAGTAAAACTTGGAAGCAAGCAAAGAAAATCACAGATCTGATTATTGATGTATTTTTGAGATTTCCAAATGTATCTTGGACTTTCTTGTATGAGTTCTGTACCCATCCTTTCTGTGTGGATCCAGATGTTTCGGCCAGATTTTGAAGTGAATCAATAAGTTGTGTCTTGAATAACATCATGTCACTGACAATTTGTTGCTTTGCACCTTCAACAATACTACTTACAGCATCCCTTGTTGCAGTAAATTCGCTTCTCATTGAATTGAAATCTTTTCGAAGAACAGCGTCAGCAATTTCAACTCTTTCAAGAATTTCATTAATCTTTGATCCTATTTCCGTTTCAACTTCTTCTGCAGTTACACTTTTATCAACTTGACGAGCCAATTCAGCAAGAGACCAAAGAATTGCTTGTTCTTCTCTAGCAACAGAATGATCCTCTTTGAGTTGCTCCTTATATTTATTAACAATTGAATCGAATTTTCTGGATGCCGCAAATGAGAAAAGGAACAGAGCACCAATCATCTGTCAAATCCAACCGATTTGACAGAAATGTCATGTGAAATAATTCTTCCCATTGTATTGAATACAGTTCAAGTTTTCCTATATAATTTTAAAATGATTAATCATTATTTGCCACATTGTAATAAAATCACATAATTCTTTTATACATTATTTGTAAAATACTCCAAGTTTCTTTTGAGGTTTGGCTTCTCATACGTTAAGTATCACTTCACTATTTTACAACAGAAAATTCTGAGTTGAATAAACTATTTAATTTAAAGATACTCCCACGTGAGCTTGGGAATATGAGTAAATCCCTTATACCAAGGTCCTTGGCAAGTAGTAAGTGAAGGAAAGAAACAACAAATAAAAAGATCATATCAGTAAAAATGAATCAAATTCATGTTGAATTATAATCAAAAAACATAGCTCACACACAAAAGTTTGACCACTACTTCGTTATGCTGAATTGAGGAAAATGGTTTGTAGCATGCTCCTGAAGATGGCAGCAATAAATTTATCGTACGGAAAAATAGGGAATAAACAAAACATAAGACTTGTGGAGTAGGCAAGTATCTTGATAATCGGGTAGACTGAACTATACCCCCGGAAAAAATACGTTATTTACGATAGAGTACGATAGCCATTTTATGGTCAAAATGATCGTTCAAAAAAATTTCAAATAAATGATTTTTGGCAGACGTTGTAAAATTTTGTATTCAATATAACCGTTTACATTGATTTTACAATCACGTGAAATCCTCAAAAAGTTAGAACTTAAATTTTGTCAACTTCACATATATGTAAAGTATTCATATATTTTACATGAACATTCACTTTTGACGATAGATATACGATATGACTTTTTGAGCCATGGCTCAAAAAGTCATATCGTATATCTATCGTCAACCTGGGGTGGCCCCGAAAATTGGGGCTTAGATCGGGTTTCGTTTTAAATATATTAATTATCCACGAATTAAAATAAATTTTAAAGCCTCTAACCCATTTATATAGTTATATGGAGAAAAAATTCCATGGGGGATCCATGATGGAAAAATTAAATTAATCATTTGGTAAATTTATCTGGAAAAATCTGTTAAATTATTAATTAATGATTTCAATGCCTTGGTGAATTCTAGAAGAAATAGATAACATTAAACTCGAATTATCAACAAAGGTTCACACTTCTAATGAGATTTTTGATCAAAACCTTTCAGAGAACGTTAAATGACACCAACTTTTTAATAAATTTATCTTGGTTGAATCGTGAGCGATCAAGTAAACTTTTCAAAACAGAAATTCCGGAGGCACCCCGAATACAGTTCTTTATTTAACTTTTTGATAATTTTACGTGGTTGTAAAATTAATGTAAACGGTTATATTGAATACAAAATTTTACAACGTCGGCCAAAAATCATTTCTTTGAAATTTTTTTTGAACGATCATTTTGACCATAAAATGGCTATCGTACTCTATCGTAAATAACGTATTTTTTCCGGGGGTATAGTTCATCATAGCCTGATAATCTTTTGTCCTTACTGATCATGAAAAAATTGATTTTTTCGAAATTCGTTTGAAAAATCATATTTTGTTGTCGGATAATAAGCAAAAAAAACATACATATCATATATATCGATTATTATGAATCGGTTCTTCTTGTTTTTAAAGATAAAGATGTTCTAAATATAAAAAAATATATTTATTGCTTTTCTGGATGCATCTGTAATTCTTCACCAAAAATTTAATCCATTTTGATCACCTTATAAATTTGTTGAATAATTGGTTGAATGTATAACGGCTTACAATCAAATACGGTTCAATAACAAACTTTTTCATAGAGAATAAATAGGGTTACCTTACCTCAGTTTGACATGGTTTTTCCAGGAACTCTGTTTGAAAGTTCTCTGGAATCAGATTCACTTTTACTGTTCATTCAAAAAGCACTTCAATTGAATTCAATCACTTAAGGGTGTAGTCCCACAATCCAATTTTAATTCAAAATTAATATACATTCAATTTGAGAGAATTGAAAATTGAAAACCTTGAATTCAAAAAGTCGATCACATTGTGACGGATTCAATTCCCCACAAATTCTGGAGCTCTTCTCCAGCTTCGCATGATTAATATCTAATATTATCATAAATATCGTAAATAAATAAATTCATGATATAAATGAATATGATTTCTTTTTGTTAAAATATTCATTATATATTGAAATATGAATCTTCGAAAAATCGACTTTTTTACGAATTAAAATATCTTAACTCTAAAAAAAAAATTGACATTCCATTCTCTAAGAATTTTAGCGAATCATTTTTAATCTATTATATTAAAATTATATTGAAAAATATTTCGAAACCAGGGACTACATATAAATTTTTTCCAATCTTATTATTTTATCAATTCAAAAAGTGGTAAAAATTTATGAAATGAATTCAATTATTTATTGAAATCATGTTGATTCATATGGATTTCTCAAATAATCAGATTTATTTAGTTTTTCATTTTTATCTTTCATATTGTGATCTTTGCTCTCTCATTCTTTTTTGAAAATCCACAGATCTCCTATGGAAATTTAACAATTTTTTTTTGATTTTCAAATTGAATAATTCTGTGATAAATGTTTAGAGGTAATTCAGGGAGATTTAGCCTTTGCCGCAAAATCAATCTCCAATTACTCATCTCGTTAAAATCAAGTAAAGCACAACATAATCGGCACAAAGCTGTTTTCCTTCATGCAAATTCTTTGTTCATCATGTGTGATTTAATCGAATGATAGCATTCATTCAATTGTGTAGAAACCGATAGCTGGCAATTTTTTAAAATAAATGAAGTCTTTCCTAAAAGCTCATGTAAACATTTAAGAGCATTTGAATCGTTTTTATATTTCCATTCGAATGTTGATTGTTTGTGTTGAATGCATTTTTCATGATTCTCTTTGTAGTGTTCAAGAGCATTCATCCACAACCGAATATTTTCGAAAGGTGACGATGGAAATCTTATCAATAAGTTAAGATATGTGATGAGATGAACTTTTAAATCTTATAGTTTTCCATCAGATTTTTTGTTAAAATTAATGAAATGCCGCTCAGAGACTTAATGGTGTGATTAAGGTCCAACATTTCTTCAATTGGCCATATTTTTTTCATTAAGCTTCTCACAGCGCTATCGTTGTCATGGCAATAACCGACAATTCTTGTATCGTGCTTGATACGTTCTGCCAAATTTTTTATGCAAATGACCTCCATATTTTGTGAGCTTCCATTGTAATTTGTTGGATTAGCATTGGTTGATCGTTGAAGTACTTCAAAATCTATAATTTTATATTTTATTGGTCATTTGCGGCAACGATACAATGACGACCGTTACGTCGGTGGTCCCAACTACCATCTAGGCTGATTATTGTGTTGGGTTGCATTAAATTCTTCCAAAATTCAGCACACTCTCTCGCCAATGCTATAATTTTATCGATAACTATATCTACATATTTATAATAAGTAGAATGTGAAAAAGGATTAATATTATTTTGCATGAAACATAGAGCAACTGATTTATAAGAAAGACCATAAATCAAAATAGAATAAGCAAACTGTAAAGGATTGAGTAAAGATTGATTTCTATTGTAAATTTTTTCTTTTCCTTTTTGAAGGTTTTGTATTTTTGCTTTTTGTGCTTTCGTCTTTGGCGGCATTACGTAATGTTAACAGTTATGGTTGCCACTTTTTGAATTGATAAAATAATAAGATTGGAAAAAATTTATATGTAGTCCCTGGTTTCGAAATATTTTTCAATATAATTTTAATATAATAGATTAAAAATGATTCGCTAAAATTCTTAGAGAATGGAATGTCAATTTTTTTTTTTATATTTTAATTCGTAAAAAAGTCGATTTTTCGAAGATTCATATTTCAATATATAATGAATATTTTAACAAAAAGAAATCATATTCATTTATATCATGAATTTATTTATTTACGATATTTATGATAATATTAGATATTAATCATGCGAAGCTGGAGAAGAGCTCCAGAATTTGTGGGGAATTGAATCCGTCACAATGTGATCGACTTTTTGAATTCAAGGTTTTCAATTTTCAATTCTCTCAAATTGAATGTATATTAATTTTGATATGAAGCCTAAATTTATGATTTTACCCTTCGATTTAACGGTTATTTGAAAAAAAAGTCGAAAAAAATTAATCTTATTTATTTTCTATAATTATATACAATATATTGTATATATATTATTATATTTCATCTTAATCGTCATATGAATAAAATCTGTAAATATCTCATATTTACTAAGATATTCACATTTTGAAAACTTAATTTTGAATTGATATCTGGCCGGACTACACCCTTAAGTGGGAATCCGAAAAATTTTTTCAAAGAAGTCTTATCAAATTTTGAGTTAGAAGAATCGTTAATTAGGGTGTCAAACTGACACAAAGTTCGGTTTTCGTTTTATATATCATTCAAGGAATGCTTACCTTGGTTTTCCAATACCTGTTGTTAGTAGGGTCAATTCCTGATGATTCTGAAATAACAGCTCGAGATACATTTCATCTTCATAATAAAGGTCTCCATGATTGCATTGAAAATGAAGATATGAATATAATACCTGCATGGGAAAAAGGTTACACAGGAAAAGGCGTTAAGATTACATTTCTTGATACAGGATGTTTAAATACACATATAGATCTTAAAGATAATTTTGACATTGAAAATTCATGGAACGAAAACACACAAGGGCACATACCGAACGTAGATGTACAAACAAATATGCATGGCACATCATCGGTTGCAATGGCATCAGCTGCTGCAAATGGTGAAGGTTGTGTTGGTACAGCATATGAATCAAGCTGGTCAATGATCGCAGATAAATCATGGAAATACACTGGTATTAAAAACATGAGCAAGTTCGTCGAAATGTTAGATCGATCTAATGCTGATATTCGTAGTACTGGAAGCTCCGAACTCGGTGTTGAAGAAGACGGCCAGTATTATATGGCACCTTATCGCGACTTACCCGAAATCGAAGAACTAATGAATCGATCCATGTCAAAACGAAATGGTCTTGGGCAACTTTGGTTCCAATCTGCAGGCAATTTTGGCCATCTTGGAATCAATACCAACCTCCTTTTCATCACAACATATCGTCAAGAAATGGCGATTGGTTCTTCGTCACGCCGTGGCCAACCAATTGGTTATTCACAGATTGGCTGTGTTTTTGTTAATACAGCTTCAGGGGGAAGCGAAATTCCATTTCATCCATTTCGATATGAGCCAACAATTTACACCGCAAAAGCTGCGAATAATAGATCCTTTGGCGACTTCTCTGGTACCTCAGGTTCCTCGCCACAAGTTGCCGGCGTTGCCGCATTAGTTCTTCAAGCCAATCCTAAGTTAACATGGCGTGATGTTCAATATATATTATCATTAACAGCGACAATTAATGATCCAAACCATCCATGGTGGATCACAAATGCAGCAGGTTATAAGTATCACTATACGCAAGGCTTTGGTCGAGTTGATGCTGGTCTTGCAGTATCTGTAGCTGAAACATGGACTAATGTTGCATCCGAAGTACACGTTGTTTCGAAAGAAGATAAATCCGAATATTATATGCCCAAGATCCTTGAAGACTTTGCTGAGATATCAATTGAAGTTCCACCAGGAATACAATTCATGGAATATTTAGTGTTTAAGTTTGGTGTTGTTAGAAAGCAAGCATCACATCTTCATTTCATATTAACATCCCCACAAGGCACTGAATTCACTATTTTATTCCCAAGTAATGTGCTTTGTGTTACTCCGGACAAGAAGTTTTATTCTGCAGATAAGTTACGTTTAGCTACACGCGCATTCTTTGGTGAAAACCCAACAGGTATATGGAAACTGAAGTTTAAGCAACAAGCATATTTCGTCAATGACAAGTTATTACATCCATCACTTGAAATATGGGGCACAGCTGAGAAGCCAAACTTACCAAACATCACACGAAGAAAAGCAGCAACAAATACAATTGTTGTAGACACAGGTAAATCAACACGAGAAAGCGAAACAATCAAAATCGAAAATCCAGTATGCGGAGAAAAGATGAAAATCACATTAACACTTGACAGTGATCGCGCTCCAATTACAGAGAGTGCAAATATACCAATAGTATTATGGGATGGAAATGACACATTTAATCTTGGCTCAATGAGATCTAATCCATATGAAATGCCCGCTCCATGTGTTTTTAAGGACAATTCGACATATACAATCAGTGCAAGGTATATTACCAATTATCAAGTTGACTTTATCTCAACACAAGTTACATTTAGGAACACAAAGAAACCATCGAATTCATTAATTAAACCGAAGCCTTATGACGTAGTTAACTATACTGATGGCTTGGATTGCCAATGGGTTCGAAATGACGACAAATTGAAACATACACTTTATGAAGAGAAAGTAGTTATCGATGTAATGGATCTCGAAACAAAGGACACAATTGTACAATATCAATCGCTTAGTGGACCTGATAATGGTAATATTCATATTCCTTTACAAAGAGAATGTTTGAAATGCGTTTTAACGATTACACCAGTTAAGGAATCGAAATCAGATCCATGCGCAGCGTACATTGTGCCTTTCACTGCTGTAGCAAATTCTTCTTCGAAAGTGCCCGAAAAATGGTATATGGATCTGTCGAACAAGAGATGTAACATACCGGAGGGAATTTTGGTGGGTCAGCCACCTCAACAAAGAAGAAACAGAAGATGGATTGCAGGACTCGTTGTGGTGGTAATTGCACTAATTATTATCGGCGTTATTGTGCTGCTCGTTTTGAGAAGGCGTAAGATAAAGAATGACCAGAGTTTTAACTCATTTGCATAAAATAAAAAACATCGCTTCTCAAAAAGTGACATTACTTATAAAAACTGATACTTGGCCAGGCGGTTCGATCAATGCTATCGAAAAGTGTCGTTTAACGGCCGCTGATTGTGTTTTTCAAACAGAAGTCAAAATTTAACAGTACTGTGAATTATCAATGACAAAGACATGTGACGTAAAATGAGGTTAATCAAGACTTATTCCTTGAAGGTGTGTAAGGCAGCTGCCATCTAAAATAAGACGTGTAAATAAATTGGGGAATATAAAGTTCATAGTATAAAGGATATCTTGTATCAACTTCCATTAGTTTTGAAACTTGATTGGATGTTTAATTAAGTAATGATTATTTTCATTAAACGCCAAGAACATTTTGTTAATTGCAACGATTTCATATGAAACAAATTTCAATTGTTGATATTTTTGGTGGAGTTGGTGGCACTTCCATAAAAATCAAAAAGTATTTTTGTAAATTTGAATAATTGATGCAAAAGTGTTCTGTTTTTAATAGTAGGTTGATAAAAATGGATACAAAAAAGTACGATATGTTCAGGCGAAATTATTTTCATATAACATTACATCAAATGGAAAACAACTTGCCTTTTTTTGTTGAATGTCTTAGGAATACTCTTTCTAATGATGATGAAGAAAGGACAAAAGCAACAGGATATGTAACAAATATCCTTACAACAAATGCTTTAAAAATTCTTGAGTATACAACGACGATCATCTTAGCTTCAGAAACACAAGAAACTGTTCTTATAAATCAGTCTCTAATTTTAATACAGCATATTTTTAAACCCAGCCAAGCCCAAAATCGTAAATTTCTTTTAGGCAAATGGGAGTCACTTCCTTTTGAAGTAAGAGACACAATCAAAAAAGCAGTTATTCGTGGGTTATTTTATAACGAACTCAGCACGCGTCAAATAGGAGCACATTGTTTAACATTTATATATGATTTAGATCAAAGAAATTTTTCTGAACATGTTCTTTTATCCTTAACAGATCCAATGCTTAATCCTAGTTATCCTATTCCATGCACCATGGGTTGTTTTTTTGCCTTAAATGAGTTATATCAAAAGAAATTATTATATAAAGGCTTACCAAACTTTACTATTTCCACCAAAAAGATATGCGAAGTCTTTATCAAATTAGCCAATGACCAAAACCTTTTACCACAAAACGAATATATTATGTTAGTTGATATCTTTGCAAATTGTTTTCCACTTTTTGGGGAATTTTTTGCTGATCCTCAATTCCGTAATGGGTTATTAGTACTTATACATCAGAAACTTTCACAGCTACAAATTGACATTGTCCATAATTGTTATTATCATTTATTATATAAATTTTTCAAATTTTTTTATGATGATATAATGATATCAATGGAAGGAATATTCACAATGTCCAATAATTCATTAAGTTGTGGTATTCCAACATTAATTATTCCATGCATTGAGTTTTGGAACAAAGTATCCAAATTCGAAAGAAAGATTCAAAAATATAATTTACTACATCGAAGAAACGAACGAGAACTCCGAAAGTATAATGGAATTGTTGAACAATCGTTTGGTACATTATCTAATATTCTTATTCAGCTTACGCAAACATATTGTAATCCAGAGCCTAATAATGATGAATTAAATGAAATTAATATCCATCAAATCGCAATGATATGTTTTAAGAACATTAGTTCATTATGTATTAATAATTCGTTAGAATTAATTCGTAATTATTTCGAGAATAACTTTAATTCTAATGATTGGAACAACCGTTACACGTCGGTATTTATCATATGGGCTCTTTTAAGTGATGATAATGAAGATAAGTCACGAACATTACAATTTATAGAGATACATTTCGATGCCATCTTAAACATGTTAAATGATGATTATATTGTTATTCAAGAGACAACAATTTTATTACTTAAAATTATGATTCGACAATACGAAAGATTACGAACATCTGATAATACACTAAGGATTATACAAATCTTAAAGAATTATCTATTTAAATCACCAGTAATCCTAACAAGAACTTGTGATTTCATATGGGAATATGCACAAACATGTAAAAGAAATCATGTCCCTGCTGAAAAAGAATTCTTTAATGAATGCTTCGAATTAGAATCAAGTATCTTCTTAAAAAATGAAACAATTGGTGAAAACATATTATATAGTGTCAGTGAAGCTCTAGCTGCATTAATTGAAGTTACACCAATTGAACATAAGAAGAGAATTATTGATTTATTACCAATACTTATTGAACAAATCAATCAAATATTAATTGGCTCAAATGATTCACTTGATAAAAACATTCCATATATGTTAATACGATTTCGTTTTGTATTAATTTATGCAATAGCAACTTATCTTCAAAGTGATATTAGACCTTTAGGTGAAATGGTAATGACGTGTATATTACATTGTTTATCGATACCGAATACAATAATACATGAAGAAGCACAACTTGCTTTATCTCCAGTAATTAATGGAATGGGTTATGATGTTATTAATTATGGTCAAAATATTGTGTCACTTTTGCTTAACTCACAGAATTCACAAAACCCAACTTTAATAGTTTTGAGTTCGATTGCATTTAAATCTTTGTTTAAGGCTTTGAAGACACAAATTCCTTACGAATGTTGTCAACAAGTTATTGAGTTATTTGGTATTAATTTACATAATCATATATTGCCGATTAAGAATAAATTATATATTTTGGATGCGATTGGAGAAATGATTGTTTCGATGGGCATTGCAGGATTACAGTTCTGCGACACGTATATGATAGAATTAAATAATGTACAAAACATCCCTTTAGATCATAAAAACAAAAATGATATAGAAGTTGCGCCATCAATATTCCATAATTTAATGCATGGATATAAATGCGTGATACAAATAGCTAAGGAAGATAATGATTACTTGAATAGAATTATTGCAAACTTTAGACAAATTAAATGCGCATTCGATAAAATTAATAATTTTAGAGAAGTTATCGACGAAAATTTGTTGGAAGATGTTTTGGAGTTATTGAATTTGATTTTGAATAATTTCGCTCCGAGGGTTCACATGCATTTACACTCGAGTGCAATTAGAGGAATTTTGGATTATTGTTGCGAATTTATGCCAGAATTAAAATATAAAATTAATCCAACAAAATTCATGCTATTAAATAAGTGATCGGCGTGTACTGAAAAATTGTTTCGTATGATATAGATAAATAAATAGTATTTCATAAAATATTGGATGTGGTTATTGTGGTACTAAAACGGTCTTCTTATCGAAATAACACAATAATAATTCCTTCTGTCCCATTCACCGTGTTTGATATCATCAGGAAACTTCAAAATGTTATATAAAGTTTTGAAAATAAGGGTTATGAATACATTTGAATTGTTATCATACAACTTTTTGTGTTCATTTTACGGTTCTCTTACATAAGAACGACCGTTAGTTTAATCAAAAGATTGATAATTCGTACGAACAATTGATATGTAATATGATATTCCAAATTATATTTTGGTCAATAGAAAGAATGTTTAAGTTAAAATTGTTTGTTTGTTTTGAATTTGTATAAACCAAATATGTGTTTTTATTGATTCAAATATTGTATAAACCATTTTACATCACATGTCTGAAAAAAATTTTTTTATGGAGATTTTTGTCTTAATAAGCTTTCTATAATTTGGCCACTATAGATGTGGTACTAAACAATTTCATGAAATTTTGTTTTGAGAAACCGTTAAAAAAACTAGCCACTTTTGTGTATCCTTTGACTTTTTCAACTGCCAGAAAAAACGGTTTAGAAAATGGGGTGTTTTACCAGCTGTTGCGGGCCGAATCACCCAAACATTGATTCTAATTTCCCTTCTCTTGCTCTTTATGAAAACACATCATCAAGTTCCGATAGTTCTCTCAAGGCTTATGGAAAAAAAAATGCCAGAGATATTTCACCACTTATTGAAGGTCCAACTTCATTGACATTTCAAGATCTAAAACTTGGTAGCTCTTCTTCTGATACAGATCTTGATATGGATCAAATTCGTAATCTTCTTGAAGCTGCTTCTTCATCAGATGAATCATCAAGTCAAGAACAAACTGAAGACGAGCAAGTATTTAAACCAGTGGAAACAAATAATGAAGCTTCACAGGAAGAATCAACAAATACTTAAAATATGTTATATATAAATTCCTGATTTTAATTTATTTATTATTGATGTTTTCATAGGCAAAACTTTAATTAATAATTCAATGTGCAAGTTTTCATATTTCAAATTTTTTTTTAATTTTGTTTTTTTTTGCATGCCAAATAATTTCAAAGAAAATAAAACATACAAAATGACATGTGAAATAAAATTTACTAGACCATATGGAGGCTCCAAAACCAAAAACACCAATTTCAGTTCTTGTTGTTGGACTTGCAGGATCTGGAAAGTCAACTCTTGTTCACGGATTAAATGAATTCACATATAACAATAAGATTAATTCATATTATGTAAATTTGGATCCTGCTACATCAGACTTAAACTTTTCAGCTAATATTGATATTAGAGATACAGTAAAATATGATGATGTAATGAAACAATTTAGTCTTGGACCAAATGGAGCAATTTTGACTTCATTGAATCTTTTTTCCACAAAATTTCACGACGTTATCTCCATTATTCAAAAACGCGAAGGATTAAAATTTGCATTTTTTGATACACCAGGGCAAATAGAAGCATTTGCTTGGTCAGCAAGTGGAGGAATGATAACACAAGAATTAGCTTCTGTTTTTCCAACAGTTATTTTATTTGTTGTTGACATTCCCAGATGCAGTAGAACAGCCACCTTTGTTTCTACGATGCTTTATGCATGTAGTATTTTATACCGAAGTGGTCTTCCAATTGTATTGGCGTTAACAAAAACAGATGTCAAACCCGCTGATGAAATTATACAATGGATGACTGATAATGATAAGTTTGAAGAAGCTATTGATAATGAGCATGAAAGCACATACTTTGATGATTTCAATAAGTCATGTGGTTCTGTTTTCTCAGAGTTTTATCAGGCACTTCCCGTTGTACCTGTTTCTGGTGTCAACGGAGAGGGAATCGACAAGCTCCTCGAAGCTATTGAAAAAGTGGCGTACGATAAGCCACAAACAAATCAAACAAAATGATTTCCATAAAGCTGTGCAAAACTTTTTTTAACTGTTTCTTTTCTTTTAATATGAAAAATATTGAGCAATAGAACACCATAAATTTGTTTTTCTAATAAACAAGTTAAATTAAATTTTAGAATTTTTCTCGTTTTCGACAAAAAAAAACAACCAAATCAATTGCTTTTATGTTTATTTTCACTTTTTTGCAATATTCCAGACAGGGCACTAATTAGGTATAATTGTATAAATTATATTAATTAGTATATTTTATTTTCGACATCTATAAGAAGTTCATTAGCTGCCAAGCAGTTTTTAAGATTTTTCAAACAAAAAGGAAAATATCGATTGTTTCTCTTCTGAAGTACATTATTTTACGATACAGGCGATTTTAGAACAGCTGTCCAAAGTGATTTTCATCGTTCGAAAACATTTATTGAATTTTGAGTGCAATGATAATTTTCTGAGAAAATTGAATACGAACGTTTTTGTATAAATTACAAATCTCTGGCTGACTGTAAATGTTCTTCTATCTCTTTCTATTATCATATTCATTTACACCAGTAGACGACGATTTGCTCACTGTATATACCAAGTGGGGAGAGAATTTCGACAAAAACAATGTTCTCCCAGAATACCCACGACCACAATTCGAGCGTACTTCATATAAGAACTTGAATGGTGTTTGGGAATACTCTATCCGTGACACAAGTGAAGAACCTGCACAATATGATGGTGAAATTGTTGTACCATTTTCACCAGAAGCTCCACTCTCTGGAGTTGGAAAGCAATTATTACCAAAGCAAACCATGTGGTACAAGAGAACTTTTGATTTCTCTAACTTCGTAAATGATGGTAGAATCATTCTTCAATTTGGTGCAGTTGATCAAACCTGCGAAGTTTATGTCAACGACCAAAAAGTTGGTGAACATGATGGTGGTTACACTGCCTTTTCCATTGATATTACTGATGTTTATGCTAAAATCACAGATAAATCAAAAGTCACAATCAAAGTCAAAGTTATTGATAATTTAACAGAAGAAGGTGCTGCCTATGGTAAGCAATCAGCCAAGCGTGGAGGTATTTGGTATACAGCTACAAGTGGTATCTGGCAAACAGTATGGGTTGAATCAGTTCCAGAAACATATCTCCAAAACGTCAAAATATTACCAAACTATGATGCGCAATCAGTCCAATTTACTGCTGAAGTCATTGGTTCCAACTCCAACAAAGTCGGTAAAGTTTATGTATACGATGGCGAGCAAAAAATTGGTGAATGCGAACTTAAGAACGGCCAAGCCACTGAAGTTAAGATTCAAAACATGAAATCATGGTCACCAGAATCTCCATTCTTATATTCAGTTGAATTTATGTTTGAAAATGATTTCGTCAAGTCCTACTTCGGTATGCGAAAATTCTCAATAGGCGAAGATGACAAAGGTATTAAGCGCTTGTTCCTTAACAACAAACCATATTTCCATAATGGATTATTGGATCAAGGATATTGGTCCGATGGCTATTACACAGCTCCTACCGATGAAGCTAACATCTATGATATCCAAACCATGAAAGACCTTGGCTTTAACATGTTACGAAAGCACATTAAGATTGAACCGATGAGATGGTATTATCATTGCGATCGCTTAGGTATGTTAGTTTGGCAAGATGCAGTCTCCGGAGGCTATCCATATCATTCCACTGTTATCCAAATTTTGCCATTTATTGGAATCAAAATCAATGACAAACATTACTCAATATTTGGGCGATCATCTGAATTAGGACGTAACAACTTCCATAGAGATTTGAAGTTAATGATCAATCAATTATATAATGTTCCAAGTATATCTACATGGGTTCCATTCAATGAAGGTTGGGGTCAATTTGATGCATTAAAGGCAGTCGAAATCATCAAATCTCTTGACACTTCAAGACATATTGATCATGCTTCTGGTTGGCATGACCAAGGAGGAGATGATTTCTCAAGTTTCCACGTCTACTTTGTTAAGTATAAGCTTAAGAAAGACAAGTTGAATCGCCCAATTGTCCTTTCCGAGTTCGGAGGCTACAGCCACACCATTGAGGGACACATCGGCTCCAAGTCACAGTTCGGTTACAAGAAATATAAAACTATTGAAAAATTGAATGAGGCTATCAAAAAGCTCTACAACGATCAAATTATACCGGCAATTGAACAGGGCCTATCGGCGACGGTTTACACGCAAGTTTCTGATGTCGAAGATGAAGTGAACGGTTTGTTTACATACGATAGGAAGATATTGAAGGCCGATCAAAACATGTTTAAGGAAATTAACCAAAAGATGCACCTTTGAGGTTTGTGGTCGAGCCAAAATACGTTCATTAGTTTAATGAACTAAGTGAAAAACTTTTTTAAAAAGTTTTAATGATTTTGTATTTTTTTTAATTTAATGCGTACGAACAAATCAATTTGTTGTGTACTGAAATTGAGTCGTAAACATATGTTTTCATTTATATTCTGCATGACGAGCGCCATTTTTCGACATTTTCTATGAGATCGCAACCCCAAATTTCAATTATTTTATATAAAATTGGATTGAAACAGTGATTTTATTGTTATATTTTAGCACAAATGTTTAAGTGGTATTTGTTTTATTTCGGTTTCACATTTTTTATGAAGGACAATCATTTTTTCCACAGCCAAACCTAACAAAATATGTGTTATTATGATCGTAATCTTTATATTTGTTTATTTTGAAGTAATTTAACAATTTTTGTATGGCCATGTGAAGAAGCATATGTAAGAGCTGTTTCAAATAATTTATATAATTTCCAAATATTATTTTGTAATCCGATATCATTGACACAAATAATAATTAAAACATTAAAATATTTCTATTATTTACATTAATTTCTTTTTGTTCAAGAAGTAATTTAACAACTTTTGTATAGCCATGAAAAGAAGCTAATAGAAGTGCTGTTTCAAATAATTTATATAATTTCCAAATATTATTTTGTAATCCGATATCATTGACACAAATAATAATTAAAACATTAAAATATTTCTATTATTTACATTAATTTCTTTTTGTTCAAGAAGTAATTTAACTATTTCTGTATAACCATATTGAGATGCGTAGATAAGTGCTGTATTAAATAATTTAAATAATTTCCAAATATTACATAAAAATATCAAATTATTAAACCAAATTCTAAATAAAACAAAAAAATATCTTTAGCATTAATAAAAATTCCTTTTTGTTCAAGAAGTAATTTCGTTATAGCTGGTCGAGCCACTGGACCTGAAGCTCCCATAAGTGCTGTTTTAAATATTTTAAATAATTTCCAAATATTATTTTGATATATCAAATTATTAAAATAAATTTCAAATAAAACAAAAAAATATCTTTAGCATTAATATCAATTCCTTTTTGTTCAAGAAGTAATTTAACTATTTCTATATGACCATTTCTAGCTGAAACCATAAGAGCTGTTTTAAATTATTTATATAATTTTTAAGTCATATTTTGAAATATAAAATTAACAAAACAAATATTAGACAAAACACATAAATATCTTTAGCATTAATATCAATTCCTTCATGTTCAAGAAATAATTTAACTATTTCTGTATAACCTTCATCAGATGCTAAAATAAGTGCTGTATCAAATAAAAAAAAATAATTTCTAAATATTATTTTGAAATATCAAAATATTATAATAAATTTTAAACAAAACAAATAAATATCTTTAGCATTAACATCAATTCCTTTTTGTTCAAGAAGTAATTTAACTATTTCTGTATGACCATTTAAAGATGCTAAAATAAGTGCTGTTCTAAATAATTTAAATAATTTCCAAATATTATTTTGATATATAAAATAACAAAAGCAAATATTAAATAAAACAAACAAATTTTAAATAAAACAAATAAATATCTTTCGCATTAATATCAATTCCTTTTTGTTCAAGAAGTAATTTGACTATTTCTGTATGACCTCTTTCAGACGCCTCTATAAGTGTTGTACTAAATAATTTAAATATTTTCCAAATAATATTATGAAATTGGAAAAAATAATTAAAATAAATCATAAACAAAACAAATAAATATCTTTAGCATTAACATCAATTCCTTCTTGTTCAAGAAGGAATTTTACTATTTCTAAATAACCTTTATTAAATGCATGAATAAATGCTGCTTTAAACAATTTAAACAAATTATAAAAATTATTTTATAATATTAAATGTTTTTAAGAAATAAATTTTGCTATCTTTTTGTTAATATATGTATTATTAAATAAGTAATTCAAAAATTCTTTATTTTTAGAAACAGTGGAAATTTCGAGAAAATTTATTGTAATTGGATTTTTTTCATGGAGATATTGGAAAATGAAGAAATTTCCAGTGACAATTGATTTAATTATAAAAGATTCATATATATTCATTCCTTTCTTTTCTAAAAATGAAAGAATTTCATAATTATTGCATAAAATACAATTTACCCCTAGCCATTCTATGTTATCAATTTTGACAATTTGATTATCATAAAGATAATAAAAGATATCATTACGATGAAATTTAATGGCTGCTTCATATGCGCTTGGATATAATGAATGATTTTGTTCACATAAATGAATGATTTCTTCATTTCCACTTGCAACTGCATAATTGCCTGTGTTATCTATGTTTGCACCATTGATAAGTAAATATTTAAAACATTTGATCGAAGAAAAAAATGCTGCATAATCAATTAATTTAACATAATCTTCATTAATGAATGAACATCTTTCATAAAGTGATGGTTTAATTTTTTGATTAAAATTAAAATTAGTTTGTGATGATATTTCTTGAAGTTTTTCTACTTCATCATTTCGAATTATTCTTGTAATTTCATTTGGATTATGCCCTTCTTCAATTAATTTCTTATGAAGCTCCCAATCATTCTTTGATAGCAATCCAAAATTATCATAAAAATATTTGGTATATTTATTTTGCTTAATGTTTTTATAATTTGACATGTGATGAAGAAAAAAATATGATGTTGTCATGCTTTCACATAAATTTGGTTCAATTATTTCATTTGTAATCATTTTTTCAAAAAGATAAAATGATTCGGTTGTATGAATAGGATTTAAAAAACATGCAAAAACATCTCTAAATATGTCATATGATGTGTTGTAAAGTTCTTTTTCTTTTAATTCAAGTTTTTTTAGATATTCTAAACATACTATATCAGAAGATTCTACTGTATAATAAGAATAGACAATTGAACATATAATGAAATTAAATGAGTATGGAAATTCTTGATTAAAATAAATTATAGAAGATTCAACAGATTCATCAATATTAACATCATTTAAATTAAAAATAATTTGTTCAAGAGATTGTAACATTTGTAAATTTTTCTCATATTGATTTGTTCGACTTTGAAAACATCCCATCAAAAGATGAACAACAATGAAAAATATCAGATTTTATTTGAATAGTTTATATAAAATCTGGGCTTTTCAGGGCACCCGAAATCTAAACGTATTACATAATTGAATATTCTTGAAGAAGAAAGCTTAAAGCATAAAACATCTGATAATCAACAAAACTTAGTGGAAGAAGAAATCAACAATAGCGAAACAATATCTCCAAACAGATTTTGCAAAAATCGATTTCTGTTGTTGAAATTGCAACTGATCGAATCATGGAATCGAATTTCCATCTGTATAATAATTTTTGTTGTAAATATTGATCAAGTTGTTTATTTTATTAATTTGAAATTAAGATCTATTAAGCATTTATATCTTTTGCTCAATTGTTTATTATTAAACTTTTTTGCACATTAATGATTGATGATAATTTTTGTATCTTGAAATTGCATATCGTCAAAAATTAAATACTTACATTTTAACATATTTTATATAAAGAATGAAAATTTTATATTTAAATATTTGCTGGTCTTAATTGCAAAAGAAAAAAACTTCAAAAATGTACCCAATCTAATACAAATATTTTATAAATATCTTCTTGGAATTAAAAGCCAAGAATCATATTTTCTTCACCAAAGATAAAAAAACTTATGAATGAAATAGAAAAAGATAATGAAGAAATTATAAGTGAAACAGAATACGATGACAAACTTTCAAATAATAATTGGAGACTTTATAAAGTCTTATGTTGATTAAACCAACATATTAAAGAAAAAGTTGATCCAAAATGATGAAATCGAAAATTTAGGAAATCCCATCACGAAATGATTTTAATTTTAATCAAATTATTAAAACAAGAGTTGAATAAAAAAACAATTAATTCTTTAATATAAATGATTAACTTTTAAGGAAAATTTTTAAGGGCATTTTTATACGTGATTGAGTTAAAATTGAAATTTATAAATATTTCAAAAGCATAGTTTAGTCATTCATTGTAAAAATATTCTTTGAATTTTATAATTTTTAAGATAATTTTTAAAAATAAGGAATATTTATTAGCTTTCTTCAACAAGTCCGTATAGCTTGTTCTCAAATTCTTTATTTCGCAGATTTCCATTAAAAAATTTATCAACGAGTGCAGTGAATGTCTTGAGTGTAATGAGAGCGTCTGAGCCTGCTTGGTGTTGAGGGCCAACGCGGAGAACATTTAGTTCGTTCGCCAGACTCTGAAGACCGCCAGTAGATATCTGATCAATATCATCACTCATCAGTTTTAGGTCATAAAAATGTGGAAAATAAACGCAAAGGCTGTTCATGAACGTTTTTAGATCGCTTGGAAGAGGTTTACAAGTTAACATTTTGAATAAATAACCAAAGTCAGAACTACTATGAAAGGTAACAAAGGTTACGTCATCATTCATCACAAGGCCAGAAGTATATAAAAGCTGGGTAAATTCGTAAACACTAATTCCATCTGTATTAAATTTGTTAAAGTCAATCCCTGATTGTTGAAGAAGCTCAATGGCTGGTGTTGTAAACATGTCTTCATCAAGATTAAATTTGAAATTGAACTGCCAACAACAACATGGTGATGGAAAATTTCCTTTGCCATCACCTAAACTAATTCCAATTTGGATTATTTTAAGGCAATCAACATTGACTCTCATAAGGTTATACTGAAAAGATTCTTGTGATTGAAATTGACCTATTGGTCGTGCAATCACGCCAGGAAATTCTGTATCCATTCCAACATAAGGATAATCATTTATCAAGTCAGCAATTATGGCCATTTCTTGTTCGAGGTTATGACTCCATACCTCTCTAATAATGAATTCATCTGACATCTGCAGACGTTAACAAATGATGTATCGTATAACCGGTTTCCCTCAAAAAGTGAACTTTCGTTTTTTATTCATCTTTCATCCAAAACTAATTCCTTATTCAAACAAATTATTTTAATAATTTTTTTTCATGAAATCTATTTATATGTCAATTTATTTATAATACAAAGTTGTTTTAATTCTAATGATTAAAAACAAAAAATTTTTTATTGAAAATGAAAAAGATTTTTTTTCTAGATTTATATATAAAATTTATATTTTATTTAATAACAAAATTTGTAGCATAATTTAATCTGTTATGAGTACAGTTTATCCCATATTGAAAGCAGTCTTTTAATTGGACTTAATTTAATTTCTTCTTCTATTCCATCAAGTTCATTTTCGTTTTCTGGCTCTTCCATGTCTTCATTGTATTGACCAGAACTTGCTTTTGATGTTTGCACACTACGAAATACACTTTGCATAGTGTCTTTTTCTTTTGGAACTGTTTTATATTCAGATGTTTTCCATCCCCATCTTTTGAGTTGCTTGTTTGCAATATAAGCAGCAGAAACATGATCGAGTGAGTTCGTTACTTCAATGCCTTTTTGTGTTTCTGGTTCATTTGCCTTGGTTTGGTTAATTTGTGCTGATTGACCTTTGGATAATAGATTTAAAGGCTGTTGTGAAAACGTAACTTGTGGCGTCGAAGAATCTGTATTGAAATGTGGCTGGGGATTGAATGGGTTGGTATAACTTTGTTGAAAATTTATTGGATAATAATTATTAGGTGGATAATTTACATTATAGTTTTGTGTGTAATTAGGTTGATAGTAATTAGGATTTTGTTGAGATTTTGCTGAGATTTGATATTCTGTGTTATTTTGAATTTGTGAATTTAAAAATGATTTTGTTGGTGGCCCTTCACTGGTGTGGCTCATTTCTGTCTTATTGTCCTTGAAATAAATAGGATGAATTGAATTAGAATATTCAACATTTTGTGGAATAGAATTATATGAATTATGTGAATTTCCAAAATTGATTTTTTTTGTGGTTATTCCCAATGAATTGCTGCTTGGGAACATTGTTCTCTTTTTCGTCCAAAAAAGTGACACTCATAAGGCTTATTAAACTTGGAAACCCTAATAATTACAAGAATTCAACAAGATGAACAGATACAACGTTTAATTTCATAAATTGTATGTTTATAAAAAGAAATAATTGCTTTTTGAAATTTTGTATTTACATTACTTTATTAAAGGAGCTAATGAAGATGTCGACATCTAAAAAATGATAAATTAATAAAAAAGATAAATCGGTCATTTTGGGTCAGTCTAAAAATTTTTATGTACCATTTGATAAATTCATATTCACTTCTTTGATCTCTTCTGCAATTTCTATTGGCAACTGTTCGAATAAACCTCTCAATTCTGCGCCACTTATGTTCATAAAGTATTCAAATGGGTTAATTGAATCGAATGGAACTGGAAACAGTGTAATGAGTTGTGGCGGTGTATCATCTTCTTCGTCATCGTCCACTTCTACATTATTTTCTCTTAATTTTAATATGTAAGTTCTTTTGTATAAAGAAGCAGCTTTAAGATAAGCATCAGGCACCCCATTTTTCGCCAACGAAATCAGTACGATAAATCCTATCGTCATTTCTCTGTAAGTTGTCAAAGTTTTTTCTGAAATCAATTTCAATAGGAATTGAACCAAGTCGTTATTTAGCATTGAAATCACTTGAATTTCATTAATTCTAATTCCAGCGGCAATTACATGCAAAGCGCCAACGAAAATTGTTGGATCAGTTTCGATTATATTCGTAGTTCTAATAGCTAATGACATTTGAACATTTAACACATTAAAAGTTAAAGGCAAAAATATCATCAAAGTATTTTCACCAGTTACTTGAATTATGCAAGAAGCTAAAAACAAAGGATAAGATAAACATTCTTCAGAACCTTCATCAGAGTTACCGAATTCTATCATTGCTTGAGTTAATTGTATTATCGAGTTCAACATTTCCAAATTTTGTAATATCGGAGAATTATCACATACAACTAATGGGTATATAAACATTGTAATTTGTCTTGCAGCAAACAAAAGATCTCTATCATTTGCAAGTAATTGTAAAAAGCTTGGTAATACTTCAAACATTATTGGTATTACTAATGACATTTTTTGGGAGAATTCGCCCATTAAATCGATTAAATCAGGGAAAACTTCATTTTGAGGGAATTCATTAAATATTTCCATAACTTTTGGTATTATATAATTTGCTAATTCCAAAACGATTGGATCATTATCTTCAAGTTGAGATATTATATCATAAATCAAATATAATATTTGTGTTGCTCCTTCCATAGTTGGATCATTATCTACGTTTTGTATATGATTAATAGCTATGTTTAATAACACACTAATAAGTTGTCCTGCATAACTCGAAAGATTTTCAGTGGAATTTAAACATAAATATTCGATTGTAAGTGATGGAATATTATTTGTAAAGATTGATGACGTATCTAAAAGTTTCGGCAATAATGAATTAATATTTATTGATATTTGTTCTTCTTCTTTATTAATATGTTTAATACAACTTGTGAATAATTTCGATGCTGATAATACTTCGATTGGATATGGTGACGTCTGTATAATATTTAATGAGATATAACAGCCAAGTTTAGGATCAACTTTTTTTAATGTTGTTGATAAAAACCATAATAATGTAACACGTAAAAATAATGGATTATTAGTTCCATTATTTAATATATTTATTACGTTCGTAATGAAATCAGGTGAAATATTAATGTGAGTTGTGGAAATTGGTTTCTTCCCTTTCTTCTTGTTCTTCCGAATCTTGGAACGTGTAATTGATTTCATTTCTTTAATGAGAATTAATAATAAATATATTTTAGCTTCAAAATCATAGGCATCTTTTGGCGATGTAACAAGGATCGAATAAAGTTCATCAATTGGAATATGTGATGAAATTAATGATATAATATATTTGCAACTATTACGTGGTGATAATGTTTTCTCGATGTCGATTCCAAAGTTTAAATTTGTCTCTAAATATTGTTCGGGATTTATCTCAGTTTGTGTTACTTCATCAAACGGAATTTGTGCAGATTTAATTAATACATTGATAATGAAATCAGGTGTAACTGTGTTTAAGTCACAAATATTATGTGAATGGAATTGATAATAAATATATAATGCTTTACCACTAATAACATATGTTAATGGTAATGATAACATAGAATATATATAATTAGATATCGTGGGTGATATTTGCGTTTTATAAATGTTGGAAAAATTATTAATAAGTGGGTTCTTACTTGGCTTGTTTTTGAGAAAACTTTCATTAAGCATATAGATGATTTTAACAATTTGATATTTGATTTTAAGAATAATTTCATCGGTCGAGTTGAACGTTAAGATTGAGCACAATTGTAAAATTAATTCAACAAGAATTTGTGAGAAGTCATTCAAAAGTATTGAAACTGTTAAACGGTAGATGATTTTGGATAAATAATAAAAAATGTTTGGAAACTGTTGGAAATTTATACCAGATTTCATAATGGTTGAAAGAAATGTAACAATTTTAAGATTAAATTGATCAATTGCATCAAATTCTGCTTGATTAGGTTTTTGTCTTTCTGAACATGATTTTGCCCAAAAATAACAAATTTGAAGAAATGATTCGAAATCATCTAAATTATTGTTTGATATTTTCGTGCTTGCTATGTTCATAAGTGTTTCCATGATTTGATAAACATTTGGGAAAGATCTAAGTATTATAGTACGAAAAGCCGCAATAAAATGTTGCCTGATGTTATGGTTAACATTGAATACTAAATTGAGAAGAGTCATTGCTATTTCATCCTGATTTTGTTGATTCCAATAAATTTCTTCTCGAATATCAAATGATATTTTCCAATGATTTCTTATTAACACACCGATGTAAATACAAATTTGATTTAATAATGTTGGATCTTGTTGAACTTCTTGTGTTGGAATTAATTGAAAAATAAATTGTATAAATTGTGGATTTCTGGATGCTTCTTCAATGATTTTTGTTGCATTTTCAACAACAGATTGGTCTGGTACTAATGTTTGTTTGAAAATAGAAACATCCATTTAGAAACAAAAATTTTGGTCGAACATATTAACGGTTTTGGGGTACTCCAAATCCAAAGTCAAAATCAAAGAAATGCTTGAGGTTCATCTGGCTCTTCTGCGTTATAATATACATTATATATAGAGAACAAAATAAAACATCCAATCGACCAAATCATAAATGCTAGTAATACGGGAATATCACAAAGAGAAGGAAAAAATACTAATGCAATTGAAAGTAAAAGATTATGAATAAAATGAAACATTATTGAAGGCATAATAGAGTTTGTGAATATATTACTATATCCCCATCCAAAAGAAAGAAAAAAAATTACTAAAGTCGAAAAAAATGAAGAATGCAAATGACAGAACGCAAATATTATAGAGCTCATAAAGGTTGAGAAAGTTGGGTCAAAAAACCTACTAAGAAATGTAACCATCCATCCTCTGAAAAAAATTTCTTCTGAGATGGCAGGTAATATACATAATGTAAATGTACTAAATAAGATTTGCAAGATGGAAGAATCAGGATTTATTTTGTTGTTCAAACAATTATTTTTCGAAATTAATGATAATGATAATAAAGAAAAACCAAGTATAAGTAACAACAAAGTAGTAATTCTTACCTTGTTGAAATGAAGATATTTTTTAAAATCTGTTTCACCCATAAGCTTAAGTGAAACAAATGGAATTAGTAAAAATGAAATTTCACCAATTATTGGCTTAAAATATACAAAAAATTGAGAATCTTCACTTACCCCTGAAATTCTACTAATGATAAATACTAGTAATGATGGAATTAAATTTAAAATTAGAAATGCTGATATTGTTAGACCTAAAACAAGACAAAATGATATAAAAAAGTTATCATTGCCTTCTTCATTGGATTCTTGGATTGAACTATCTGAGTAATCATCAAATGAGGAATACTCAGGTTGCATAAAATCGCATGAAATTTTGTTTTGATAAAGTTTATAGAATATATTGAATAATTATAAAAGCCGATAGAAGTGAAAAGGTTCCTTACAAAGTTAGCTACCTAAAAAATGGTGAGATTAATTAAAAACAAGATATCTCGGAAAAAAATTAGAATTTAATAATAAAACTTGTGATATGTTTTGATTCAAAGATTGATTTAATACTTTCATTTCTGATTCATATAAAAATTATAAATTATTGAAATATTTTATATCTTTGATTTTTTCTCATCATTGCATTCACTCATGATATACCACGTAAGGCATTTTATATGTTGTTTAATTTCACGAAATTTTTCCTAAAATTTAAGGAAATAGTTCTCAAAATTATTGTCATGTTAATCTTGGTCTTATTTTTCTGCATCTTAGCAATGTTGTATCTTATAGAACATAATTTAAAAAAAAATAGTTCAAAAATTTTATATAAATTGTAATTCTATTAATAACATATCTACTGATAATATATCTTTAAACGATCATAACCATGATAATAGATATGCTTTAATAGATCATATCCAATATTTGTATATTGAAACTAAATTTATTTATTATGATTATACAATTATTATTTATACGACAATTATTATTATTGTTTGTGTTGTTATTATAATTATAATTATTATGACACTACTTGGCGTATATAATTATTATTCGAATTCGAAACAAAAAATCAGAAAATATTATAAACGAAAGTTCAGAAGAAAAAGCAATTGAAAACAAAAAAGAAACCACAAATACATTTGCAACAGGAATTTCTATATCAACAATTGAAGAAGATCCTTTCGCTGATGATTTCAAAGAAGATAAATTTATTGTGCAAATGGATTTTTTTTTTTAATATCAAATAAGCAATAAAAGAAATATATGCGATATTAAAATCATTTTCTTTTTTTAGAATAAAAATTAAATTTCTTTGAGATATGCATGTATATCATTGATTTTAATTTCATTAACAATAAATTCATTTTTAAAAAATATTGAAAGAATAAAAAAAAATTAGAATTATAATAAATTATATATTTTTTCAAATCATTAATAATCTTTTCAACTTAAACTATTCTTTATTACTACAAGTATTTGGTACCAATAAATACGGAAAAACCAATCCAAAATAAACTTAACAATGAGAAAGATAAATCAAATTATCTGCTTGAAAATATGCTCAAGCAAAATTAGGCCGATGCAAAAGTTCATTCGAGATTTTTTAAGATAAAAAAGCCCAGCCAATCTTAATAAAAAATAATAAGCATAAGATTCAGATAAATATTCATGAACAATAATAAAGAAAAATCAAAGAGAATCATAAATTTCTATCATAAATGTATATAAATTTTCATTTTGCCCGTTTTTTGTTCTTTGCTTTTTCATTGAAAATTGAGAAGCCTACTGAAAATTTCAAAGGAAATGCATCAACATTCAATTTCATTAAAATCTAAAAAATGAGTTTGGACGATTCTTCACATTGCCTCGAGATGAGTGATATTGATTCTGTAAATGAGATATCTGAAAGCGCTAACAAAAATGAACATGAAGCAGATATAAAAGACAACAAAAACAATAATTTAACAGATTCAAAGAATCCATTGGAACCTTCAAATGAAAATATAGAAAAAGCACCAAATTATGTATACCTTGCTGCAGGAAAGTGTTATGAAAAAGATTCTCTAATATGCCACCGATGTAAAAAGCAAATTCATTCAAGTACTGTTTATATCCATCAAAACATTGAAGAAGATACCAAAGATATTGTTATTTATTGCACTACATGTGCTGAACTTATTAAATCACAAGCAAAATTCTGTGAAATATGCAAAACCGAAATCAAACCAAATGAGTTACACAATTCATCAACTATTGCTCAAATCACTAAAGGCAAGTTCTACCACCGCCATTGCTTACATTGTTCATTTTGTAGTGAAATAAATGATGATCCAAAACATTATTCATTACATACTTATGAAAGTGATAATACTGTACATTCATTATTAATCTGTCAAAACTGTATAAGGATCTTAAATGGATGTTCTGTTGACAGTGAAAAACCAATAGTTGGGCAGTTTGTACCAGAATTGCTTCCTGAAGATTTCATAAATAGTTGTCAACAGTGTGGAAACGAGTTTGTACATAATGTTTATATTTATGAAAACGGTAGGCTACTTTGTGTAAACTGCAGTGAAACATTTTGTCAAGAATAAAAATTGATAATTAGTTGGACTTATTTGACTCATTTTTTGTATTTAGAAGGGAACTATTTATTTTGCTCATTGTGAATCATGAAACACTTTCAAGGCTATCAATTATCAACGATGAAGATGAATGAAAAATAATCGTATTAATATTGAAAAAAATAAATCAAAAGTTTATACCGACAGAAATTATAACTTTTTTATTGTGAGTTACTTCACTTTTTCAGAACGATCATATTCAATTGGAAATGTGGAAATGTCAAAATATTCCAAATAATGAAAAAAGGAAGCAAAAATATCGATTAATAATATTTGGTGCTTATTCAACAAATTCAGTAGCAATTACCTCCTCAAGGAGGTACCTAAAATACAAGAAATAATTTCAATAAAAATTTTGATGGCTTTTTTATGGAATATTCGAAGTTTATTTCGATTATAAGACAACTTTTTGAATTGAATAAACGCATCTCCAAAAGAAATAAGCAAATAAAAAGAGACCATTTTCAATTCGAATGGTAAATAAAATAATTGCGAGTTATTTTAAAAACTTCAATTTTGATCATTCTTCTTGTTTTGTAAAAAGGCAAATATAGATGAAAATTAAATTCAAGAAGAGCAGTATGTTGAATGTCTTCAGAATTCATTATTGTACATGAAAAATGAAAAAGACATCAATGTACATAAAGATGTACTAGGTAGGTTTTATATACCGTAAAGACATTTCTGCGAGATTCGAATGTTCTAATTCTATCATTCCATGGATTTTTCAAAAAATATGGAATTAAATATCCAAAACTTAATAAAGGAAGGAAATCAAAATATGTTGATCTGAGAATGATTGCACAATTTTGTATTATACCAGAAAATTTCGGGTTGATTATCAAAGGATGACTGATGTTTCTTAAAGTAAGGGTTTCACAGTTACGGAAAATGATATCAAACGAATATTTGAAACTGAAGGACTTTACTTATTTGAGAAGGAATATAAACCATATAATGTTCATGATCTAATATTTGTTGCTATATTTGTCAATCAAATTTGGCATACAGATCTGCATTATTTTAGAAAAAAGGAAGGTGAGGATCAGAAATATTTAATAAGTTTTATCGATGATAGATTTCGAAAAATATCATATTCTGAGGTTATGGATGATAAAACTGATGAAAGCGCAAGTCACGATAATTCAACAATCGGTTAAATTGTGGATGAATATAATATGTATTGGCTTCACAAATATATTTACAAGATCGACAAAAAGAAAATGACTCCACAAGAAGCTTGGGGAATAATGCCAAAGTATGATGGTACACAAAGTGATTAAGACCTTCGACTTGTTTATATCTGGATATTAATTTGTCATTAATTTATTTTAATTGTTAAATTATTCATCCAAAATTTTTAATGATAATTGTATGTCTCAAACGTTTCGAGATCGTACGGTAGTTAACGATCAAATGTCACGTAAAAGCGGCGATTATGAATGACATTTGATCGTTAACTACTGTACGATAGTGAAAGCGAATTAATTGTCATTAAATATTCTGACATGGTACACTTTTTAGAATGAATATGATCGTTATAAATATTTTGTCTTAGTCCACTTTTTCAGTGTTTTTTATTCGTATATCATTTTGCCATATTCACTTTTTGAGTAGCTTCTATCGTCAAAAGTGGAATATTCTCCACATTAAATTATAACTTTTTGAACAATATATTCGCCAAACAAAATTTCAATTGAAATTTCATATCATTAACATGAAAAAAACAATTGAAGTCATTGGTAAGTCCCAAGACGCTACCAGTTTTAGTGAAGCCTTCAACGCCGTCAGGATGTCGGTATTTTTAAACATTGTACCTGATAGCACGATTGACATTTTATTTGTTTTTGATAATATGATAAATGATATTATTCAATATATTCAACCTACCACAGTTATCTTTTTATTTGACTCTTCTATATCTATTGGCGTTGGTGAAATTTATCCATGCAAATTAATCTCTCCATTAACATTTTCACTTATTGATGAAAACCAACAACTTTCACGCAATTTCCATTTTGCTTTTGGATACATTGCACTTGCCAAAATCAAGATATCTTTTAAAGATGATTCTGCTTTTTTCTTTAATTCAGTTTATGCTTCCAAAACAAATATCAAGAAGGCCAAACCAACGGAAAACAAAGTTGTTGTTAGGGATCCCAAAAACTCAACATTTCATTTAATTATTGCGTTAGATTGTACTGCTTCTATGGCGATCCAAATCACCAACATTAAGAACACACTTCGATCAGTCATTAACACCATTAAAAAAGAACATCCGAAAGTCTTAATTAGTTTTTATGCATTTCGTGATTATACAGATAAAGATGTTATTAAGAAAGTTATATTCCAAGAAAATGTATATACAATTATCGATGCAATCTCACAAGAACGTGCTACAGGTGGTGGAGATAAAGCAGAAGCACATAAAACATGTTTATATGAAATATATAAAGATATAACATCATCACAAATTGAAAATCTTATTTCAGTTTGTATCTTTATTACTGATGCGCCACCACATATCGCATATGAACCAACATCACCTGAAGCAATCATGGAACGCGAAGCATTGAAAGATAATCAAATAGCTTCAGATTGGATAACACTTGCACGTAATTTAGGTCATATTGGATGTCAAGTCTATACCTTTTTCTCCAAGATTAATGATGACATTAAACCAATGGCAATCATGAGCAAATATACAAAAGGTTTATGCTTCTATATTCAAGATAATCAAGAAGCATTTCAGAAACAAACGTTAGCTATAATTGGTGGACTTGTTACACAAGGTAAGGACCCTATTATAGTTGATGGAATTAGACTTTATTCAACATCTGATAAAGCTGAAGAAGAAGAAACAATTAAGAAAATTACATTGAATCAAACAATTGATAAGCAGAAAATTCAAACTGCTGTTATGTTATCAGGACAATTAATGAGATTAGATCCTTCATCACGTGCAGCTAAAAGAGTTACAATTACTTCATCCGAATTGATTGAATCAGGAAAAGTAGCAATTAAAGCATTAAAAGCATTATATAAATTATGTCAAGGTAATCCGGCAGGTTATGAATTCTTTGATAGTATTAAAGGAAATAATGTTTTAAAGAAAATTGGAGAAGAACTTAAGAAAGATACACCTAATCCAACATGGTTTACATCATCAACAATAGAATGTATTTGTTCTGCTTCTACTTATACTGATGCATTCGAAGCGTTATTAGAATTTGATGAAGATTCCAAATGCACTGATATTTTAAGTATATTTTCTATGATTGGAAACTTTGTGATTGGATATCCATTTTTATTTGAATTAAATCCAACTGGTAAATTTAATATGGAAGATGCATGGGCAATTAATCTTAAAAGTATTAGTACATCTTATACATTATCAATCTCATCATTATATGATATATTAATACATAGTGGCACACAAGAAGCAATTGGTAAATTTAGAGATTTAATGGTACGTAATCAAAAATCAGGAATTGTTCCAATATGTATACCTGGCGATTTATTAGGCGTTTATGTAACAAAGATTTTAGACGCTACAAAATGGCTTGATTCATTAGTATCTTATGGTTTACATCGTAACATTGAGCCACTTCCATCAATCACTAGAGCTACATGTTGTGATTTCATTGTTAAAATTTGTAGAAGTTCATTTAAAGAAGGAAAAATAACACCAAATCAAAGAGAATCAATTACGAATATTTTGTTTATGATGGAATCAATGGTATCTTTAGGATGCAAAGATATTATGAAAGCATTTAAAGAAGCATTTCAAAACGAAGTTATACCTTATGATGCATTTTCACCTCAAGCTCCTTATAATTGTTCTTCTTTAATTAAATTACTTAATGTTATAATCCAACTTAAAAATGATATCCAAAATCTTAATGAAGATTATGCGCAAAAATTATTCCATTATTTCATATATGAAGGTATAGCAATGTTAGCTCCATCTATTAAGGAAACTAAATTTGATTCATTATTAAAAGTGATTTTCGGAGATATTGAAGTCGATGTTAATGATGTCGAAAATATGAATCCTTTAGAAAGTTCAAATTATCGAGTATTCGATAACGTTCATTTTAATGTAAAAACATTTACACAAAGTTCAATTATTCGATTATCAGTACATTTATTTAAAACAATTTGGAGTTTCTTTAGACCAAATGAAAAATTCATTGTTCCTTCCGATGTAGAATTAACAGCAGCATATGCACAAGCGCTTGTAATGTTTCCACGTGTCAGCAAATATAAAATTAATGATTCTTCAAATGAACCTACGACAATTCTTATTCCAAAGTTCAACTTAGAAAATCCACAAAAGTCATTACAAGTTGTTATGCATATTTATTTCAGGAAGACAAAACTCGAAGATCTTTTAACCCTTCAAGAAAACAGACGAGTTTATCTCAAAAATATGATAATATCCGATTTAATCATTGCATTTCGCAATTGTGACTTCGAAGAGTTTTATAATATTTTAATGCAAGGTAATCAACTTGATTGGATGAGAAAACCTTTTCTTTTAGATATGACTGATTGTCAAGACATTTTCAATAGGATTTTAGATGAGGTTAAAAAGCCTGAGCCATATGGTGATGAGTTTTATTTTAATATTTTGAATTTGTTAGCTTTGGGTGAATCTGGTTCACATGTTTGGCAAAAGTTAAAATCATTTAGAAATGATTCTACTGTGAGGGAATATACCAACCGATTCTTGCCTGATAATAATGCGGTGTTGAACTTTTATAAAATGAATTCCCAACGTAAAACTGTGAATCGTCATGGACATAATAAATACACATGTCCAAATTCGGATATGTATACTGAGCTTTACGCAAGAAGAAGAATCATTTGTACAATCGCACAGTTTTACTTCTTGCCTGATTTGCCACATCACGTTTCACCAATAAAACCAAAAATTATTTGGGCATTATCAAAGAAAATTAACGCACCACCAAAAGAAGAAATTATGGAGCTAGCAAATCAGATATATGAGGAAATGAAATCATTCGAAGATTATTAAAATAAAATTATAAATAATTGCTTATATTATTTTGTTTATTAGATGAGAATTAACTTCTTTCATTTTCGTTTTTTCATGGTAATTAATTTCATTGCGTGCACAACTTCCATAAAAACAATTATGAATATGTTTTAAAACATTTTATGTTAGTTTAAAGAAGAACATCACGCGATGCATCGATCCCCAAATATCTTTCAGAATAGCAATAAAAATGAGGCTTTGTGATTCCATCAAAGTGGTTGAATTTGATATAGATCTCCAACATTGTATATTTTCATATCAATATTATTGTATTCAAAAGATTCAACATTAAAATCAATTATCCGAAATTTCAATTTCCAAGATATATTATTTATATATAATTGTAGTTATTTCACATGCAACATTTTGGAATGTTCAATCATACATTATTAAAATCATATATAATTTATCTAATTTAATAACCATTCAAAAGACACTAAAATTTTCGAAATGTCTCAGATTTAACAATATGTTTAGAGTCATTAATATGTTCTGCAATGGTTGTAATTTTACAAAATTTTGAACCATTTATTGTTTCACTGAGTTCGTTTGATTGCATTCCGATGTTTTTCACAAACTTTTTCTTATCATAACGGTTGCCAGTGTTTTTTGTGCTACAGTTTCTAAGTTCAAATTGATAATATTTACAAAAATAAAAATAAAAACGTGTTTGCTGTTCCCCAAACGCATAAAATTCGAAACTTAAAGATATAGTTTTTATTTCGAAATTTTTTTTATGAAGATTTTTGTTTGGTCGGTGCGATAGCGTTCAAAAGTCTGAGCGTACCAAAGTTATCGTCGACGGTTTTTTGCAGAAACGTCCGGCCAATGCACAATGTAAAGTCATCAAAAAGCACGATCAAGAGGTCGTTCAAGATTGAACCTGTGAATTGAATGGTACTTTTTGACTATCCCATTGAAAAACAGCTGTTCATCATTATAAATGCGGAAGGTAGTCAGAGTCTTTAATTTTCTCCTCGGTGGTTTAATAACTTCGTTCATCATAATCATGACCTGCGCATTAGGATACAACGCCTATTATCATGATCACAACTTTTTCTCCAGAAATACATATGGCCAACATTCAAAAGTTGCTGATGTAGCAATTGTAATCGTAGTTTTCGCCGCAATCTCGGCAGTTGCTATGCTCCTTTATTTGGCTTTCTATGTAATGAATTTACCATCAGTAGCAAAATTATCAATGTTAACAATTGCTATCATTACATTTTTGGCTACACTCCTTGCGCAAATCATCGGACTTAGCTATACAACATATGGAAATTCATTAGTTTCTAGTATCTATTCATACTACGATAACGATGAAGATTTCAAAAATTATATCGATACAAACTATCAAGTTGGTGACTCATCAGCAGATTTCGAAATCCCAGTCGCCAATAATTCAGTCGGTTACGATCCAAATACTTTCAGTGATTTTATTGTTTCATATCGTTACTATGATAATGGCGTATACAGAACAGGAAGAGCTCCATCATGTAAGTTCACCAATTTGACTCTTGAGACAATTACACTTGGAAGCAATCTTACATCAATGCTTGGCCCATGTTTCTATGACTTTTCTAATGTCCAAGGAACATGTATTGGTCGCTGGGACCCTGAAACATTCCGTAATTATTGGTGCTATATTGTTACAAATCGTAATGATAGACTTGAACAAGAAACAGTCGATGAACAGATTCAATACCAAGCCTCACGTGATCGTGATCATACTGGTTATGGTACATTTGCTAACTTTTATGCTTTGAACCTTTATCTTATCATTGTTGAAGTAATTGTTACCGTAATCATTCTCGTATTGATAATCACAATCGCAGCAATGCAATGTTGCAGAACCAGATCTAGGCAACCTAAGGGAAAGAAGACTAATGAACCTAAGGAGCCAAAGAAGAAGCCAGAGCCTAAGAAGAAGGAAGAGCCAAAGAAGAAACCGGAACCAAAGAAGAAGGAGGAACCCAAGAAGAAAGAGGAACCAAAGAAGAAGGAAGAGCCAAAGAAGAAAGAAGAACCAAAGAAGGAGGAGCCTAAGAAGAAACCAGAGCCAAAGAAGGTGTTACCTCCACCATCTGATTCAGACACTTCTTCATCTTCATCTTCTTCATCTTCAACAGAGGAAGACGAATATGAAGAAGAATACGAAGAAGAAATTATTGAAGAAGAATATGAAGATGAAACATCAAGCTCAAATGAAGAAAGCTCATCATCAAGTTCATCCTCATCTGATTAAAAATAATATCATTTGATAGATTTTGATGTGCGTCACTTTTTTTGATGTCAAATTCATTTTGTGATGTGTTTCCTATTATTTGGCTATGTAATTTGCCAATTTTTTCTTTTGGTGTTTTGTTGTTTGTGTTATCGTAAAATATTTTAGAACATCAGATTTATTATTTTTTTTGATTTCATGAAAAAATGTTTTTTTATACAAAAATATCGTAAATATTTCACTATTAAAAAGATGTTGTTAGAGAAAGATTAAAAACATGTTTATAAAAAATCTTAAAAAATTACATTTCATGAAAATTTACGCTCTTACAATACGCATCGGCTTTTGCCATCAAGAATTGAATTTCGCTCATAACGTTATCAATTTCTTGATTAATTTTTGTCATTTGTTCTTGAAATTCTTGCTCATTTGATTCAAATTCGTGGAAACTAAGTGAACGAACATTGGGCGTTTCTTCCCAATGTGATAATAATTCGGAAAGACTAAGAGAGCTTTGTTGATTTGATTTTGATTTCCCAAAAGACATTGGACAGTACGTTAAGGTTGGGGTGCACCATATAACCTTCTTTTTTTGAGTGAGAAAAGCGGTTTCTGTTAAAGGTTGGCCATTTTGCAAGAACGTTCCAGCAAAAAAAGTATGTACTTTCCGTGATGAGTTGATGCCGCCCCAGTCTGAGACATGAGGATACGGCCTCTCTGATCCAAAATAGACATTCTAACACACAGAGTGAAAAAATAAAATCTTTGAAGATTCTTTGATTGTTGTTTTATTTTAATAAAAAGAGATAAACTTGAACTTTAATTGTTATTTTTTCTTTTTTGTTGATGTAGTTATTGGGATTTTAGGACGATTTTTTCATCATTATTGCAATCATTTTAAACTTTAAAATTAATAATTTCTTTTGTTCTTCGAAAAAAAGTTTTTTATATGGAATGGTTTTTTATGTGAAATAGTTTTTTATTTCGAAAGTAAAGCGATTCCAAAAGTACTTTGCATCTTGAGCATGTAACGGTTTTAACTTTTTATATGAAAACTTGTCTGCCAAAATTTTTGAACGCAAAAATTACTGCCAATATTTCCTATGTCCAACCATTCAGGAGAGAAAAAGCCAATACAGAAGTCAAATGTAATTTTTCTCAGTAATATTCCCCCCAACAAAAATGATGTTCATGAAGTTTTTAAACATTTCAAGCATTATGGTCGTATCCAATCAATATGGGCTGAAGGAACCAAAGCCACAATAGTTTATGAAACTCCTGAAATGGCTGAAGCTGCCTTTAATTCCCCAGAAGCATTTGTTGGTAATCGATTTGTCCGCTATTTTTATCATAAGAAACCGGAAGAAGCTGAATCAAGCCTTTCCAAAATAGTTGACAAAGACCGTGTAAATGCCGCTCTTAAAGAAGCCAAACAACAAATTGCTAATGCACAAAAAGATACCATAATGCTTCAAAGCCAAATCTCATCACAAAATCTTATAAACACAAAGAAAGAGATTGAAGACTTGCTTAAGGAAGTTAAACTCAAACTTATATCAGAAACCAATCCAGAATCTCGTGCAGAATATGAGAATGATTTACAGTCTCTTGAAGAGATGCTGCAGTCTATTGAAAAAGACATTTCGCAAAAGGAAAATACAAATAATACTGAATAAAACTTTGTTTTAGTGCTTCTTACCTCCTTTTCCTGGCTTCTTGCGTACTCTTGTCTTCTCTACCTCTTGTGCTGCCTCTGTTGTGCAGGATGCGCCTGCGATCTTGAAGACTGCTTGTCCGTTTGTCATTTTGGATAGTTGTTCATTTAATGCATCGAACTTTCCGGGTGAAACAGTAAGTGAAATGTAGGCGTTCTCAGGACCATATTCTTCACGAGTAACAGTGCCCAAATTATAACAGATACCAATTGCTTGGCCAAGTTTGGTATTTGGAATGACAACAGTGCCTTCGATTTGACTCTCGGAAAGTCGTATAACTGTTGTGAGCTTAGGAAGAAGTGCGCGGACATTACGCTCAGCTGATATATCTGGATCAATACGAGCTTTGATTTCTTGAAGTGCACTTTCAATACGTGTAACAGGATGTGGTGTACGCGTGGATGGTTCAATGAAATTCTGATGGATGAAATTGATAACTTCAAGTTTCCTTTTCTCGATAATTTCGCGTTTTTCTTGTGCTGTTAAACTGTACTTACCATTTTTCATTATTTCTTCAAGAAGTTCTCTTCCACTAAGACCAAGTTTTCCAATATCGGCTTCGCTTGCAACATCACCACGTGAAGAATTGGTATAAATACGATCATCTGCAATGGCATCAGCAAGTGAACATTGACCTTCACGGAACTTTGTTACCTTTCCTGGCTTACCAAGAACCTCAACTTTAACGCCGTTCTTTTGATAAGTTACTACTTGGAATTGCGACATAAAATGGTCAGATGATTTGGGGTGCCCCTAATTTTGAGTAAATAACCGCCTCGTGGGGCGGTTATTGTCTCTACTTATATTTTGATCTAATTCTCCAATATAGACCGAAAAACCTAGAGACATAACCATGATATTTTAATCAGCATTATATTATATAATTTATGAGTAAATTTAAATTTGGTATGGTTCATGTAAAAATTGTATTTTAATAAATCATGAACAGAAATAATTTATTATAATAATATTTTTTTGTATTGTGGTCAAAATTAATGTATTGGCTACGTTATTACTACAACATATTGTATTAATGTCAGTTTACCTTCATCAAAACTTCAACTTGAGGAGATTTAGATTTTGACTGAGTTTTGTTGTCAAAAAAATTGAATCAATATTTTTTAGTTAACATGTCATGCTCGACTTGAAAAAGTAGATTTTGGTCATGCAAAATGGTAAGAGTCGAAAAATGTTCTTTTTGTGGAGGACCTGTTTGGCCAGGCCACGGCACTATGTATGTTCGTAATGATTGCAAAACTTTTCGATTCTGTAGGGGAAAGTGCAGAAAGTTTTGGATGAAAAAGAAGAATCCTCGTAAATTCAAATGGACAAAAGCTTATCGTGCAGCGCAAGGTAAAGACTTGGTTGTTGATTCAACTTTCGACTTTGAACAGCGTAGAAATCGTCCAATCAAATACGATCGTAATATTGTTGCGCAAACGCTCCGCACAATTCGTTTGATTGATGAAATTCGTCAACAACGTGAGGCTGCACATTGGGAGAGGAGAATGAGAACAGCAGCCACTATTGAAACAAGACAGAAATTATTTGATATTGCACAGAACATCAATCTCATTGAACATGTTCCTGAGGTTGTCAGAGAGCAAACACAAAGAGCAGAAGCTGAAATTAATGAACATAAAGCTATGATATTAGAAGAAAGAAGACAAAAGCGTTTGCAACAAAAACAAGAGAATGGTAATAATGATCAATAAAAATATTAAAATTTCATTAAAAAATAAAAAATGTTCATAATAGATGAGTAGTAGCTTTTAATTTAATCATAGCTATGACAAAATTGTTATGTTAAGATTGGACTTCAAATCTCTTTTTGCTATATGAAGATTTTTCACAATTTTGATTTTATTGATGAAGTTAACATAAAAGGTTTCGCCTATTCTATTTGGCAAAAACTTTGTTGAAGAATGGTTTCATTTCTTATAACATTAATTTAATAATATTCAAGAAATATGAATCTTTGCATAATTATATGCTTGCAGAAGGAGCTTGCTTACTTAACGAGTAAAGATTTATGTGTCTAATTATTATTTTTTCTCAAAAATATTGGACGTTACAGCAAGCCAGAAGCAAATTTCTCCTGTCAACTGCCACAGAAATTTGATCTTTTTCTTTAGCTCAAAATTGCTCTCAAATAACCCATAAATTGCATTCAAAAAATTTGATACTCACAAATCTCTATGTAAATCTCTCAAAAACATGCATACAAAAACAATGGGCGAGAGCCCACACCTTTTTTGTATTGACCTCCAGAATTGTCCTCATTGGCTTATTCTTACTATAGGGGCAATTGGAGTTTTTGGTTCTTTCCTTTTGCATGGATTGGCACATGAAAAGCTATATAAATATTACCATTTTTCAGAAACAGTGTTTCTCACGTTTGCTCAATTCCTTGGTTATGCTTCTCTTTCGCTACCATCAGCAATAAAGTTATTTAAAAACAGAAGTGAAATTAAAACCCCGATGGGCTTATATCTATTAACGTCAATTCTTTTAGGCCTTTCAATGTCTTTAGCAAACTATGCAGCACTTCGTTTAAGTTATGCAACAGAAGTTCTTTTTAAATCTTCAAAACTTATTCCAGTTATGATCGGAAATATCATATTTCTCAAGAAAAAACCAAGGCCTACAGAAGTGCTCTCAGTATGTCTAATAGTTTGTGGCTTAGTAAGTATTTCATTAGGTGATTTTAAAGGCAAAAATAAATTTAATGCTGATGGCGTTATAGCAGTTATCTTATCTCTTTGTTGTGACGCCATAGCATCCAACATGGAAGACAAAATCATGTCTGTTTATGGTGCTTCTCAAGATGAAATCATCACATTTTTATATGGAGCTGGATCCATCTTAATTGGCATTGTTTCGATAGCTAATGGACAGATGGTGTCAGGTATACGTCGAGTTAGCCAAGATCCCACCTCACTTATATATATATTTTTATTCTCATTTTTGGGTGCACTTGGAATTCAATTTGTTTACCTTATAATGAAAGTCTTTGGGTCGCTTTTGACTGTTATGGTAACATCTTTGCGTAAAGCCATGACTGTTATGATGTCATTTGTTGTCTACAAAGACAAAAAGTTCACACATTTTCACGCGTTTGCTATTTTCATGATTGCCTCGGGCATTTCCTTGAACATATACGACAAAAATAGAGGGAAAAAGAAAGAAGAGGAAATCGATGAGGTCGAAATGTTAGAAAATAATTTTGTCGATGTGGAAATTAATAACAAAGATACAAACGAATCAGTTTTAAATCAAAAGAAATATTATAATAAAATTTAAAATTTCTCGATCAAACTCTTTGTTAATAAAATGTCATTTCAAAAATTGTTTGCTATTATCTGTTTGTGATGATTTCATTTAGTTAACACATTAAACTCAAAATGATTCATTACACACACATAAAGAGGATGTTGAATGGTTTACTTAATTATTCAATGAGAAAACTGCCGGTAAATCTCCTTCAAAAACTTTTGACAACAATTCATAAGATTATTCAAAAAGTGGACTCGATCGATGAAAATAATATGAAAAGATTAATCATGTTAATGAATATTGTTCCGATAAGTTGTTATCAAGCATTATCAATTTGCATTCAAGATACATTTAGATTTGACGCTTTTAATGATTTAGCAAATTATTTATGGGAAAATACAATTGGAAAATTTGATGAATTTATCGATTTATTTACATACTGGAAACAATCTCTTCCTTCATCATATAAAGAAATGATTTTAGCTTTAGCAAAGTCATCTCAATCAAACATTAACGCATTAAATTTATTGATTTATTATTGTAACGAATTTTATTCAAAAATTTCTGAAATTGTAAAAGAATTTCTTCCTATCGGTAATTCAAATATTGAGAAGCTATCGGAGCTGTATTCAATTTTCTTGGACTGCCCCAACTTAACGGATTTTTTTACTTTCATTTCCTGAATTTTATTATGTTTCATATTATATACTATCAACGAATAAAATTTCGGAATTAGTAGAAATCTTCAAGTCAAATGAAGTAAGATCTGATTTGATATTAGAATCAAATCTTTGTAATCAAATTGTAAATTTACTTCAAAATGCAAAAACGACAAAATTTTTAAGTTATTTAATGGACATTGAATATTCTTTTTTAACAATTAATGATTTTACTGATCTAAGACGTTCTATACCAATTCTTACGAAATGTCTTCGATCAGAAAATTTAAAAATTTCTTTTTCTGGATTTTTGTGTCTTTCTTTGCTGTTTAAATATAAAGAAGATGACATTGATATTGAGCTTCTTTCCTTTTATTCGTCTTCTTTTATTACTTATGAGAGTCGAATATCGAAAAATTGTTCGCTTTTTGTGCTTTCGAAATGTATAACGAAAATTCATAATCATAACTCATTAGTAAATAACTTGTGCGAAAATCTGAAAACTAAAGACTCGAGTGTAATAGAATACGCAAAATTGATCATAAAGTTTGATCAAGAAAATGATGTTTTGGGAAATAACCAAAGATTAAATCTATACGAAATTGTAAAATGAAATTTGGCGGAAATAAATAAAATGTTAATTAATTAATTGTTTTGTTTTTCTTTGATATATAATTAAATTTTTTCGAATTATATATCTAATATCTAGACCAGTGAATACCAAATTTACTCTACAATATTTCTTAAATATGAGAAATATTATAAAACACTGACCAATTATAAATAAATTAAAACAATGTAGCAGATTTAATGACATATTTTAAGCTCAATGAACTTATTTTAGTAGCTTTATTAAATCGGACATATCGATTTCACTTTTTGAACATGATTAAATTGAAACCGATCGAAAAATGTGTTGAAAACATTCAGGTGTTTACTGAAAAGTGTTGTGAATTTTCGCTTTGGTTCAAAGTTCAACACAATGGATGGAAAACAAAAAACTTTAAATAATTGGGAAACATTTTTATCAATTAACCAAATGATTTTTGACTTAAACAAAGAAAATTATGTGGAAACAGCAAATTTATTATTTAACAAAATTGATACTAATTACATTTATTCTTTTAATTTAGTTGTCAGCCAAATGATATATTCATTTTTTTATTGTTAGAATGAATGAGATTGATTTATGCTTAAATTTTTGCAAAGGAAATACAAAAATTTGAAGAGAGCAATCAAATCAAACCATATTTTTTTGATGTATTTGTAAGGCTTCTTTTTAATAAATACAGCAAAGAATCGGATTATATTATTGCTAAAATGTCTGAGTACAATTTATATGATTTTACAAAAATTTCTCATGATAAATTAATAATCCCAAATCTTATGCATTTACTACCAGTCCGAAAAATCAAAAAATTATTAAATTATAGAGATATGGAAGATCTCAGAAATAATTATAAAGAACTATCAGAGAATAACTTTGAACTTCATAAGAAATTAGTTAAAGAAGGAGTTAATCCAAATGAAATTGCGAAAATAATTCGAAATGATGAAATCGAAAAACTTCAAGAAATTGCAGTGTACAATGATTTTGATGTTAATGATATAATTAATTATTCAAATTATGATAGATGTTCATTTATTAATAAATTTAATAAAAATGTATCATTAATTGATTATGCCGCATTTTTTTCTTCTATTAAATGTTTTAAATATTTACTTATGAATGGTACAAATGTAAAAAATACAGGTAAATATGCAATTGCAGGTGGAAATTTAGAGATAATTCATTTATGTGAACAAAATCATTCATCATTTAAAAGATCATATGAAACAGCAATTCGATTTCATCGAAATGATGTATTTAAATATCTTTATGAAAATAAAAATATTAAAATTAAAAATTTGGCTCAATTAGGGAAGAAAATGTATTTTATATAACAATTATGAAATATTTTCGTTTTTGTTAGAAAACGGAATGAGAATTAATGATTTTCTTATTAATGAATTATCTAGAATTGGAAATATATTTGCTATAAAACATTTTATTGAAGGAAATCATTTTCCACATATTTTAGGTTTTTCAACAGTTTTAGGAAATATTGAACTTGTTAAATATATTTTAGAACAAGAAGGAATCGATATTAATGCTAAAAATATTTATTTAATTTATTTGAAATTTATTTTGATAATTTTATATTTTAAAATAATATTTGGAAATTATTTTAATTATTTGAAACAGCACTTATAATAGCATTTAGTGAAGGTTATATAGAAATAGTTAAATTGCTTCTAGAACAAGAAGGAATTGATGTTAATGTTAAAGATATTTATTTGTTTTATTTATTATTTATTTTAATAGATTTGGATTTCAAAATAATATTTGGAAATTATTTAAAATATTTAATACAGCACTTATATATGCATCTTATAATGGTTATACGGAAATAGTTAAGTTACTTCTTGAACAAGAAGGAATTGATGTTAATGTTAAAGATATTTATTTGTTTTATTTAGAATTTATTTTAATAATTTAGGATATCAAAATAATATTTGGAAATTATTTTAAATATATAGAACAGCACTTATTTATGCTACTAAAAAAAGGTTATATAGAAATAGTTAAATTGCTTCTTGGACATAAAGGAATTGATATTAATGCAAAAGATATATTTTCGTCTTATTTTATATTTCGTCTTATTATTTAAAAATTATGTTATTTATTTAATGTAGCACTTCTTTATGCATATATAATGAGGTACATGGAAATCTTTGAATTACTTCTTGAACACGAAGGAGTTGATATTAATGCTAAAGATATTTGTTTGTTTTATTTAATATTTATTTTGATAATTTAAGATTTCAAAATAATATTTGGAAATTGTGAATATTATTTTGGACAGTTCTTCTCTTAGCATCTTCAAGAGGTAATACAGAAATAGTTAAGTTACTTCTTGAACATAAAGGAATTGATATTAATGCTAAAAATATTTATTTAATTTATTTGAAATTTATTTTGATAATTTGATATTTCAAAATAATATTTGAAAATTATTTAAATTATTTGAAACAGCACTTATATTAACATCTTATAATGGTTATACGGAAATAGTTAAGTTACTTCTTGAACATAAAAAAATTGATCTTAATGCTAAAGATATTTATTTGTTTTATTTTTTATTTTTTCAAAAAATTTGATTTTTCAAAACAATATTTGGAAATCATTCAATTTTTTTAGAACAGCACTTATGAAAGCAACTTCAAATGATCAACCAGAAATAGTTAAATTACTTCTTGAACAAGAAGGAATTGATATTAATGCTAAAGATATTTATTTGTTTTATTTAATATTTATTTTAATAATTTAGGATATCAAAATAATATTTGGAAATTATTTAAATCATTTGAAACAGCACTTATGATTGCATCTGAAAATGGTAATACAGAAATAGTTAAATTACTTCTTGAACAAGAAGGTCTAGATATTAATGCTAAAAATATTTATATGTTTTATTTAGAATTTATTTTAATAATTTGATATTTCAAAATAATATTTGGAAATTATTTAAATAATTTGAAACAGCACTTATGATTGCATCTGAAAATGGTAATACAGAAATAGTTAAATTACTTCTTGAACAAGAAGGTCTAGATATTAATGCTAAAAATATTTATATGTTTTATTTAGAATTTATTTTAATAATTTGATATTTCAAAATAATATTTGGAAATTATTTAAATCATTTGAAACAGCACTTATGATTGCATCTGAAAATGGTAATACTAAAATAGTTAAATTACTTCTTGAACAAGAAGGTCTAGATATTAATGCTAAAAATATTTATATGTTTTATTTAGAATTTATTTTAATAATTTGATATTTCAAAATAATATTTGGAAATTATTTAAATAATTTGAAACAGCACTTATGATTGCATCTGAAAATGGTAATACTAAAATAGTTAAATTACTTCTTGAACAAGAAGGAATTGATATTAATGCTAAAAATATTTATTTGCTTTAATCGATATGACTAATATAAAATAATATTTGGAAATTATTTAAATTATTTAATACAGCACTTAGATTAGCATCTGAAAATGGTCATACAGAAATAGCTAAATTACTTCTTAAGCATGAAGGAATTGATATTAATATTAAAGATATTTATTTGTTTTGTTTAAAATATATTTTAATAATTTGAAATTTCAAAATAATATTTGGAAAACATTTAAATAATTTAATACAATACTCATTTGGGCATCTTCAAATGATCATACAGAAATCGTTAAATTACTTCTTAAACATGAAGGAATTGATATTAATGTTAAAGATATTTTTATATATTATATTATGTTTATCTTAATAATTTGATATTTCAATGCAATGTTTGGAAATTATTCAAATTATTTAATACAGCACTTATTTGGGTAACTTCAAATGGTCAAATAGAAATAGTTAAATTACTTCTTGAGCAAAAATGCCTTGATATTAATGCTAAAGATATTTATTTGTTTTATTCAATATTTTTTTTGAATAATAATATTTGGAAATAATATCAATTATTTAAAACAGCACTTATGTATGCATCTGAATATGGTGAAATAGAAATAGTTAAATTACTTCTTGAACAAGAAGGTCTAGATATTAATGCTAAAGATATTTATATGTTTTTATATAAAATTTATATTAATAAATTAATATTTCATAATAATATTTGGAAAATATATACATTATTTAATACAGCGTATATGTTAGCATCCAGATTTGGACATGCAGAAATTGCTAATTTACTTCTTTAATGAAAAGGAATATATATATTTATTTTGTCTGAAAATTGTCAAACACTTGAATGTTAAATTTTCATTATATTCTCATATGATAGGATAATTTCTATAAATCCTCATTACTTCAAATTAATACATATGTTATTTCAAAAGATTTTGAAGAATATGTTGCATGTATTTACATAAAATAAAATGAAATAATATTTTTTTTTTATATTTCTCTTATTGATTAATAGTTAAAGATCGAAATTGTGAAATAAACTATCAAGAATAAATTTATATGGCTAGTTAAAGAAAAAAATATTCTAAATAGGAAAATATAATTTTTTATGATTATCAAAACAATGATTTAATTTATCATTTTGATACTTATATTGAAACTTATATCCATTGACATATTAAGATCTTCATCTAATTCAACTTTCAAAGAATGCATGTGTATATTACATGAAGTAACTATTATCAAAAATGTTGACCATTTACACAGTAAATGTTTTACATGTATAAACTTAAACTAAATACAGTATGTAATTAATAACAAAACGAATTTGTTAAATAATATATATAAATTTAACAGACTCTTAAATCTACTTATGTTTGAGTTACACACTATTTCGTTGAGCTTGTAATCGAAAAAAAATCAAAACAAATAATTCATTTAATTTTACAGAATTGTTAATTATTTAATTTGATATATTAGTTTTGAAGCAATGAATAATCAACTTCAAAAAAAATGGGAGAAGATTTTCTTGTGAAATTGTTTCCCTTTTTATATTTTTTTGCTCGTGCAAGTAAATCGCTTTTCTCGTAATAATCATCTTTGCCAAGTCTTGTTTCTATACCCTCAGTGCCGTACATGTCTTCATCCATATCTCTGTGTCCAAGCATAGTTCTTATATCTGCATTGTGCGAACGGTGTTTTTTTTCTTCCATTCTGGAATTGACAGAGTCTGTTTGAATATTGTCGAAATTTTATTCAATACTTTACCCTAACAAAATGAATGGAAATATTGACTTGCTTCGTTTGATATAAAGTTATCGTTTTGACGAAATCATCACCTGGAACCACTTCAGAGAGTATATTGCATACCTCGATTAAAAAAATAACGCAAAACTCTAAAAGTTTTATTTATAAATATCTTAGTTAAAAGTTTTCTACTTGAGTATTATTATTATTATTTGATTGAAGTATTTTAACAACATCATCGTGACCTTTATCAGATGCCCACTTAAGTGCGCTATGGAAAAAATAAATAAACTTCCAAAAAAATATATGAAACAGAAGAATAAAAATATAAGCATCAAAAACAGTCAATAAAATAAAGGATCATCTATCGTCAAACCTGTGTCAATCAATAATTTTACAATATCAATATAACCTTTTGAAGCTGCGAAAGTTAACGCAGTGAAGAAAAAATTAAAGAAATTCCAAATGCATAGATTAGATATAAAGCATGAATAAAAAATTTATTATTTTAAAATAAATTATCTGTTTCGTTTATAAATGAAAAATTAAAACCTTTTTGTATTAATATTTTCACTATTTCTGTAAAACCTTTCTGAGCAGCATACATAAGTGCAGTAGGAATAATTTTATTAAATTCCCATTAAAAATTTATTATAAATATTAAGTAAAAATTTAAAAAAACATCAAATGAAATTTAAGAATATCTTTAACATAGATATCAATTTTATATTGTTCAACAAGTAATTTAACAATTTCTACATTACCTTCCTTAGCTGTATACAATAACGCCGTTTTAAATAATTTAAGAAAATTTCAAAAATTTGCATAAAATTTTAAAATAATTTAATTAATATCGATTAAAAATGATGAAAATCTTTAGCATTAATATCAATTTCTTTTTGTTTAAGGAGAAATTTAGTTGGTTCTGGATTAATCGAATGAATGGATTCAAAAAAGAGTTTTTGCAAAAACTTTTTTTTTCCAAATGTTTGATAACTTTTCGATATCCATTTGCTTTTCATAAAATATCTAAGAAGATATAAATTCCCAATATTTAAAGATAGAATAACCATATCTTCATTAATTATCATTCCCATTTTTTCCAAAAATAAGAATATTTCATAATTGTTATATAAAATACATTTTCTTCCTAATTGAGCCAAATTTTTAATTTTAATATTTTTATTTTCATAAAGATATTTAAATACATCATTTCGATGAAATCGAATTGCTGTTTCATATGATCTTTTAAATGATGAATGATTTTGTTCACATAAATGAATTATCTCTAAATTTCCACCTGCAATTGCATATTTACCTGTATTTTTTACATTTGTACCATTCATAAGTAAATATTTAAAACATTTAATAGAAGAAAAAAAATGCGGCATAATCAATTAATGTAACATACCAATTGTTAATAAATGAACATCTTTCATAAAGTGATGGTTCAATAAATTGACAAAAATCAAAAATTTTCTTGTGATGATATTTCTTGAAGTTTTTTCTATTTCATCATTTCGAATTATTTTCATAATTTCATTAGGATTATGTCCTTCTTTAATTAATTTTTTATGAAGTTCCCAATCATTCTTTGAAAGTTCTTCTAAATTTGATATAAATTTATCCCTCCATATCGATACGAAAAGTTGTTTATTAGAATGTTGTTCCTCTTCAAAAACTAGTTCATATTGACCCTTTTTTTTGAATATGTATATTAATTTCTTCTTTATCTTTATGATGTGCAAAATGCATACTATATTTGTTATCAACTAAATTTGAATTAATTAATTCTTTATTAATCATCTTTTCAAGAAGGAAATATGATTCTTGTGTCTTTTGTTGTAATAAATATTTAGCGAAAATATCAATTATTTTATTAATATTTTTCTTAATTTTTTGTTCTTGAAAATCAATTGCTTTTAAATATTCAAAATATATTTTTACATGTCTTTTTTTAAAAATGAATACGGAATAAATCAGCATGCAAATTACAATGTTAAAAGAATAAGGGATATCAGGATTCAACAATTTTATTGAAGTTAAAACAGATTCTTGAAAGTTTTCTTCATTTAGTTTAAAAATAATTTGTTTTAGTGAAAGTAAAATTTGTGTCTCGCTTGACATATGCAAAAAGTGCAATTCAAACCAAAATTGACGAATTGAAGAATTATCAATGATATTCATTTCTGACCAATTCAAAAACACCATAGACAATATCACAAATAGAATGATAAGATACAAACTATAATGGAGAAAAAAAGAAATAAAAAAATTTAATGAATTAAATTCACGAACAAAATTATATGCTGCTTCATGATATTATTATATGAAAATAAATAAAATAACTATTCAAATAATCATTTTTTTTGATGAAGTTCACAATATATAATTAGTTGCATCAATTCAATATGCCTTTAAAGACTTTATATAACTTTCCTTTCTTAATTAATTAATATTTTTTTTTCTATTTGTTATTGTGTTACACATAAAAATGTTTGAATCAAATTTTATTTTACAAAATTTTACTGTTTTTAGCTTACATACAAAAGAAACATAATTTTATTCATTGTATTACATTTTATTCATTTAATCGACTTCTTCCACGCGTGGTCCTGATGAGTGTCCACTATTTGCTGATGCTCCACTTCCTCCTTGCATGTTCGCTCCTGGCATTCCACCCTGTGCGCCGCCTGCTGCATGCTGATAAGCTGCTTGCATAATTGGCATCAGTTTGCCTTCGAGTTCCTTCTGCTTAGCTTCGATTGTCGCGACGTCTGCGTCTTGGTTAGACTCGATCCATGTGAGCGCGTCATTGATTTCTCTGTTGATTGTGTCCTTATCTGATTGTGACAATGCGTTAGCGAACTGCTCTTGATTTAATGAGTTGCGTACGCCGAAGCAGTATCCTTCGAGTGCGTTCTTCGCTTCCACTTTCTTACGCACTTCTTCATCTTGTGCTTTGTACTTCTCTGCGTCTGCAACCATTTTGTCGATATCTGCTTGTGAAAGACGTCCTTTCTCATTCTTAATCGTGATCTTCTTCACGTTACCTGTCGACTTATCTTGTGCCGAAACGTTCATAATACCATCTGCATTAACATCGAATGTAACTTCAATCTGTGGTACGCCGCGTGGTGCTGGCGGAATGCCTGTTAAATCAAATGTGCCAAGTAAGTTGTTGTCGCATGTTCGCGAACGTTCTCCTTCATAAACTTTGATTGTAACTGCGGGCTGATTATCTGAGAACGTTGTGAAGACATTTGACTTCTTAGCTGGAATTGTTGTGTTACGTGGAATGAGCACTGTCATCATTCCGCCAGCTGTTTCGATACCTAATGAAAGTGGTGCAACATCTAACAACAAAATATCTTTCACTGTGTCTGATGTGTCGCCTTTGATAATTGCCGCTTGCACTGCTGCGCCATATGCAACTGCTTCATCAGGATCAACGCCACGGCACGGCTGCTTGCCATTGAAGAAGTCTTGTAGCAATTGTTGGACACGTGGAATACGTGATGAACCTCCAACTAACACTATATCGGTGACATCTGACTTCGACATGTTCGCATCCCTTAATACTTGTGCAACTGGTGTCATCGTCGATCTGAATAATTCATCATTTAAGTTCTCGAACATTGCGCGTGAAATGTTATCCATAAAGTCGTGGCCTTCATATAATGAATCGCAAACAATTGATGCGGATGTGGCTGTGGATAATGTTCGCTTAGCTCGTTCGCATGCTGTTCGTAATGTACGTAATGCACGCGGCGATTGTCTTAAATCACATTTGAACTTCTTTTGGAATCGATCTGCAAAGTAATTAACCATACGATTATCAAAGTCTTCGCCGCCAAGATGTGTATCACCTGCTGTGGCACGCACTTCGAACATGCCGCCATCGATATCAAGTAATGAAACATCAAATGTACCGCCGCCAAGATCAAATATTAAAACATGACGCTCTTTATCGGATTTTTCATTAAGACCAAATGCAATTGCGGCGGCTGTTGGCTCATTGATAATACGTAATACATTTAATCCTGCAATAACGCCTGCATCTTTCGTGGCTTGACGTTGGCCATCATTGAAATATGCTGGAACTGTAATAACTGCATCTTTGACTTTGTCTGTAAGTTGACTTTCGGCAATTTCTTTCATTTTGCCTAAGACCATAGCTGAGATTTCTTCTGGATAGAATTGTTTTGTTTCGCCTTTCCATTGAACTTGAATCCTTGGACGATCTGCTTCACCACGAACAACTTTAAATGGCCAATGTTGCATATCTTTTTGAACAACTGGATCACTAAATTTACGGCCAATCATACGCTTGGCATCAAATACTGTGTTTGTTGGATTCATGGCTGCTTGGTTCTTTGCGGCATCACCAACAAGTCGTTCATCTTCTGTAAATGCAACATAAGATGGTGTTGTACGATTACCCATATCATTTGCTATAATATCAACACGATTGTGTCTAAAAACACCAACACAACTGTATGTTGTACCTAAATCAATACCTATAGCTGACATAATAAAAAAATGATGTTATGAAGGCATTTTTTGGTTGAGCATTTAATGATTCAATTTAAGTATTCGACCATTTAAAGTATTGAAATCAAAAGAACGTTTAATAACAACGGTCATAAATCATTCAAAACATTGAATCGCTTTTGTTGGAACAAAAAACACAAAAAACCCACTATCAAAAAAGCATTTAGCTTTAAATATTATTACAAGTACTTACAATCATTTGCTTCTTTATCTTATATAAAATTATATATTAACATTTTATTCACAAAGTTCATATTATATTCCGATTACCATAACCAGTTAATTGAAGCATTTGTATTCCTTCAATGACTTCCTCTGCAACAAATTGGAATATTTCACCAGTTAACACCACAGAATGAACTTGCTTTTTGCTTCAACTGTTAAATTTTCACGATTTTGAAGATCAAATTATGTTTACCTTACTTACTTGCATGCACATTCCATAATTGAACGGATCAATAATTTCCTTTTTGCGGTAATAAATGCATAAACATTAAAAACATCATGTTCACATATGCATTATTAGCCAATCTAATCCTTCATAAAGTCCATCACCTGTTATTGCACATGTTTTTTGTATTTTCCATGGACGATTTGTTATATCACTTAATTGAAGTCTCTCTTCTAATTCACTGGATTTAATTGCATTTGGGAGATCTTGTTTGTTTGCATAGATTAGTAAAGCGGCATCAAGAAAATCATCTTTTTCCAAAAACTTATGTAGTTCATCCCTTGCTTCTGGTATTCGCTCAGTATCATTAGAATCAACCACAAAAATTAAAAATCGCGAAATAGGATAATAATGTCTCCACAATGGACGAAATTTAACACTACCACTAACATCCCAAATATCCATTTGAATCCCATTATATTCAATATTTCCAACGTGGATAATTGGAAGTATATGATCACCAAATTTGAGTTTATAAAGAATTGTTTTTTTTCCAGCTCCATCAAGCCCGAGCATGAGTACTTTTATTTCGCGATTTGCGCACCTGCTAAAGATATTTCCCAAAACTTTTTAGAGCTTCTTCGTTGGGATATTCGATGGAACTTTTTGAGTTTAATTCGATGGTTTACGTGACGATGATAATTATCCTTATCAAAAACGTAGAAAAAGTTGTTAAGAGAACTTAAATTTACTGTCCCTTTAATTTCTTGAGTTCTTCTTCCAGTTGAGCGATCTTTGCCTTTTGTTCCTCAATTGTCTTGTTAGCAGCGGCGATTTGTTGCTTGAGCTCAGCTGGGTCATCTGATGGGACTGCTTCAACTGCGAAGTCGGCGACTTCATCGGAGATCTTGAAGTTCTCAAGGTTGACGAGCTTGGGCTTAACTTCGGCACCATTCTTCCATTCGTCGAACTCGGCAGAAGCTTCTGGACCAACGGTATCTGGGTAAATGTCATCTTGGAAGCATTCAGCATTACGACGTGGAACAATCATTGGGATATGGATGAGTGACTTGGAGTTAGTTACGGCGTAGAATGGCATGATTTCGCAGATGGATGTGTTGCAGCAGTACTTGGGTTGGCAAGCGATGCAACGAAGTGCTTCTTGCATTTGGAAGCTGGAGAGTGCCATGATTGGATGCTTGAGGTCATCGTCACGGAGTTCGTAGTACTTAGCGCCAGTATCACCACGGCCAAATGTGAAGACAACACCATTGTCATAATCAATGAATGGGAAGAGGATACCTGCGTTGTAGTCAACATCTTCTTCTTGGAGTGGCTTCTCTGGGTTACGTTCATCACGAAGAGCGATTTGACGGGCAGCACGTGATGAGAAACCAGTTGAGAAGATATAATGGAGCTTGTCATAGAATAAAGCATGTGAAGATTTGAGGTTTTGATGTCCTGGAACTGCAATAACTTCATTACCAGCTCTCATATCATAGATGTGGATCTTCTTATCCTTAGCTGGAGCAACAACACGGTTACCATCTTGAGACCATGAGATATCAAGGAAGTTTTGGTTGTTTGTGTTGCCCTTGATTGTTGTAACACATTGTGCACGGTTGATATCCCAAAGTTTGATGGAGTTTTCCATACCGAAGGATGCCATGGCACCATTGACAAGTGGGTTGAAGGTAACACGAGCTGCTTTACGACCATGACCAGTTAATGTGGCTAATGGTTGGTTGTGGTTTGGTTTGATATTACCTTTTCCATCTTCTTCGATCTTCCAAACGCGGATTGTTGCATCTTCGGAAGCGGAGACAAAGATGTTGTCAGCAAATGGGTTGAAAGCAACATCAATAACTGGTGCTTTGTGACCTGAGAAGAGTGGGCATGTGTTACCAATTTTACCCTTTCCACCAACTTTAAGGACACCGACTGAACCACCACCGATTGATTGCCATGGGATAGCAAAGTAGTGTGCATTAACAGCGAGCATATTGGAATCAACTTGACCACCATGGATAAGGATGTCGCCGTAGCTGTCGATAGCTCTGGCTGGTTCACCGTAGACGTGACGGAAGAGAGAAGCTCTTGTCATGAAAAGTGATTAATTAGCCGTTCAAAATTCAAAAGATTCAAAGAAAAAGTGCATTTTCAAGATGGGACAATGTTCCTTGGCCAAAAAGCGGTTTGCATTGTATTAAACGGCTAACGAACGAACAATTTATCTCTTATAAAAATTATAAGACTGAATATTTGCGTTATCTTTAGATATGTAAAAAACTAGAAACACTTCAGAAATTTTGATTTTAATTTGGATAAAATTCAACAAAAGTTGAATTTCTTTTTAATTTTCATAAATTTTAAAAAATAATAAAAGAAAACAATTCTTAACTAATTGCTTAATTTTTTTCACATTAAGTAAAAATAAAGTATCAATTCTAAAGATATTTTATACAAAATCATTTGAATCAATCTGTTAAAATTGTGGAATTTGAGCTCGAAGCTTTTGTAAGTAATCATCATCAAATGGGTGTATATTTATATGATCATTCAAAATAAACATTTCCCCATTTTGGTACAAAACTATTATAGATCTATCATACCTATAAAAGTCTACATCTTTGTTCATACTTGGTTCATCATTTGTGAACACACCATGTAGAACAACACCACAAAGACTACATGAGAAATCTGCTATGCTGCAAGATTGAATGATGGAAAAGAGACCGTTTGGAAACAAAGACGATAAAATATTTTGAATACTTTTTGATCCGACAAATTTTGTGTTCGAAGACCGAAAAATTAAATTTCTTGAATATTTCGAGAACTCACTTAGACTGCTAATGTATTTTGGGTCAACAGTCATTGAAAATGTTGACTTCTCATGGTAAAAGCGAGATATTCCATAGATTTCATCTCTTAGAGCTGAAACATATCTTGTAATAAAAGGATGAGCTGCATGAGCAAACAGATTAAGATTGATTGCTGTGGAAAATATTATTCGAAGCTTTTCTGGGTCAACTGATTTCTTTTGATCTTGCTTTGTTTCTTGTTTTGGTTCAGGAGGTGGAGATTCTGTGATCCTTTTGCTTAGAGATGTTGATATTAGTTCATTGGATTTATCTGCTTTTTCATTTAAATATTCAATTGGAAAATTTTCCCTCATGCCACTTTTTTGATTAAATACTTTATTTCTTTTATCACTTTTTTGATCGAATGCTTTATTTTCTCTTTCACTTTTTTGATTAAATACTTTATTTCTTTTATCACTTTTTTGATCGAATGCTTTATTTCCTCTTTCACTTTTTTGATTAAATACTTTATTTTCTCTTTCACTTTTTTGATCGAATGCTTTATTTTCTTGAGGTTTTGTTTGTTGAATTGTATTTTTTCCAAATGGTAAAAAATCACATTGTTGTTGGAATTTATAGTTAAGATTTGGTTTTTGACCATTAAGAGGATTATCTCGGAAGTCTATGCTGGTTAACTTTGGGAAATATAGAGGCCAATCAAAACTATTAACATATGAAGAATATAGTATATTGTTGTTTCTAAGATCAATTGATGTGATCTCAACATTTTCTTTGTGAGACCAGAGAAATGCAAAGTAAATAATTGTGAAGAATGTTTCTTCAAAATTGAATTCACGGACGTTATCAAAAAAATAATTAGTATAGTTTTGTAAATTTAAAGCCCCGTTTTGAAAACGCTTGGAATATTTTTGGATGAGGCTTTTAGGCTTGGATGAAAACTGATAGTTTGTCATAGAAATGATATATTTTGAATCATTTGTTAATATTTTATAATTTGGCTTTTCTTCCTTAGATTTCTTGTCTAATTGAATAAATAAAGGATAAGTGCTTAATTCCTTTAAAGCCTTTTTAACTTTTTTATGATCATCAAAATATTCGCTTACATCATGACGTTTTCCTTTAATGAATGGAAAGCGTTCTTCGATGGCATTTAGAAAATCATTTTCCTTTTCATTTGTATATGGATAAAAAAGAAAAAAAGGAGGAAAATTCACCTTATCCTTCTTTCTTGGAGGCGCTGTTTCACTCTTATTATTTGATGGAAATGATGGTGAGTCATCTATTTGTTTTTGTGATGCATTATTATCCATTCCAATTATCCTGTCACTTTTTATTTATTTGATTATATTATTTGATAATTAAAAGTGGCAATTTAAGAAAAGTGACAGTTAATGTCTTCTGAAGGAACTGTTACCGTGAAGATCGCTCTTATTGGCAGTACTATGGTTGGTAAAACTTCTCTTATGGTTAAGTATTGCAAAGGTACATTTAGTGAAGACTATATTGCAACACTTGGAGTTCAATTTCTTGAACGAACGATCAAGGTGAAAAACACTCCAGTTAACCTAGTTATTTGGGATATAGGTGGTCAAAAGAACTTTATGGATATGCTCAACATTTGTTGCGAAGGTGCGCACGCCATGATTTTCATGTTTGATTTAGCTAATATTAAATCATTAACAGCACTTCGTGACTGGTATAAAGCTGCCTATCAATGCAATCAAACAGCACGCGTTTTTTTGGTAGGTAATAAATTTGACAAATACTTTGAATTGCCTGAACAAGAAAGAATTGCCATTACAAACAAAGCTAAAAAGTTCGCAGCAGCCATTGGTGCACCTTTAGTTTATTGTTCAAATACCCATTCGATCAATGTTAAAAAACTGTTCCAAATTGTAATTGGATCCGTGTTCGGACTCAACTTAAAGGTTGAAAAGGTTGAGGACCCAAGCAAGCCAGTAATAATTTTCTAAAAAAAATCTAGAAATCATTTTCAATAAAACATCTAACCAATTGGAAAAGTAATATAATAAATTATTTACATTATACTTATTATACTTTTCAGGAATTAGAAGCTAAAGCATGCTTAAAATGGCTTATTCTTTTATGCAAGAAAACATTTGTAAATTGTCAGTTAATTGAATAGAGAAAATCTTTTCCCTTCAATTTTTGAATTCAAAGTGACGGTTTGTTGAGATATTCATTTTTCTGGAAATTTCACTTTATTTATAAATGTAATTTCTTTTATTCTATCCAAAAAATTGATAAGAAAACGTATATTTTATCATCTAAATACATTTACTTATTTTTGTAATACAAAAAATTATTTGGAAATAAAATGAATAAAATTTCATACCGAAACAAAAAATCGCTTATAAACATTTACATATTAAAATCCTCAGCTTAAAATTTTCTTTCTAATTTCTCTAATTTTGTCAATCTCCAATTGATAAAACTCGTTTCTCTTCATTCCAGTCATCTCCTCGAATTCCTCGTCCCTTAAGTACACTTCGGGCACCGGCGTTGTTCTTCTTAATCTCTTTATATCCTTCACGTTAAACTTCGGAACATTTATATTACTAAAGTTACAAATTTTCATGTTCAAGTTATTATTTTTTTCGCTTTGTACCTCATAAACTTTTGCGTCGCATTCAGCGGCGACAATTTTATTAATTACAAAATCGTTTTCATTAACTTTCATTAAAGGAATTGATCGAAAAATCGAACGCAGAAATTGCCGCATTTCATATGAATATGAATAATGTGAAATTACTTCGTTCATATACAGCGCATGTTCGAGCGAATATATTACCGATTTGGGATCTTTCGCAGCTTCAATAAGTTCCTTTTTGGTGGCAACTAAATGTATCGGGTTGAGAAGCTTCGGAATATGTTCCGAATATTTCAAGTTCGAAGGAATTATAATATTCGTGGTTTCCGTTTTTGGGATAATGGGATCAAACAACATCGAAGTTGGTTCGACAGGAGATACCCATATGTTGTTTTGGAATGATAAAATTCGAAATCCGTTTTCTTCAATTATATTTGAAAGTGAACAATTTTTGGAAGCAGAGATTGATAATGAACATAATAATGTCCCACGTAACAAATACGATGTACTTTCATTTGTAGTTTTGATCATTTGTGTAATAATTTCTTGAGAATGTAAATTCGTATTTGATAAAAAATGTGATAACGCAAAAAATGAAGAACGTTTGGAATTCATAGATTCTGATTGTAATTGTTCTAATAAAATAGGAATCTTTTCACTAAGTTTTTCAATCCCAATTTTTGTTTTAGATAATTCCCCAAATAAATGGGGTGGTATAACGAGATAACCGTTTGGAGGGGATGTCGGTGACGGTTTGGGGTGCACCGAGTCGAACGTTTCTTCAATTTTCTTATCGTATATTTTAACGTATTCTTTGTTGCCGGTTTGCATCCACCAATTTATTTCATCATTAATATTACAATATTCAAATGAATTTTCATTGCTTAAAAGTAAAGAATATGTATGGTGTGATAAATGAGATATTATGTTATGCATTTTAGAATCATTTGATAGAAGATTTAGAAATCCTTGATCAGTTTGTAATAACTCAGTAATAAGTTTTATGACCATATTAACTTGTTCTTGTCTTTTGCCTTCTAATCCAGTGATGAAATATTGGCTAAAAATTTCATGTCGAACAATGTTATAATTTGGAAGAGATTGAGTTTTAGATTTCAACTTTTTTAACGCATAAAAAGATACTGAGTTATTTGATGACTCAATGAATCGTAAGTAAAGTGCGATTCCAAGTGAAGATTCTGGGTAAAATCGAATCATTGAAATCATCTTTTTTGCAATTGTCAAATCAGTCACGTCAATATGTTTTACTTCTTGTAATATATTCCAATGTGACAAAATTTCGATACTATTAAGTCTTGACATCATAATACAAAACAAATTCCACACATTAAAAACTTGAGTTTTTTCAGAAGCTTTGTTCGAACAAAGCATCTCAATTGACTTTCTTAACAAATTTAATAAACCTTTTTCTTCAGTAATTAATTTAATTCCCCAATTTTTAGATAAAAGGAATTCCATTAATGACAAGAAAGTATTTGCTATTAATTCTATGTTATTCGAATTTAATTCCAAGAAATCATATGCAAAAAATTCCAAAAGTTTCTTGATGAAAGTGATTGCGTTTTGTGATTGTTCTTCAGCTTCTTGAATTGGTAATTCGATAGTTATCAAAGAATTAATTTGTATCCAATCCCATTGAGTTTTATCTTGTTGTAAAACATAATCACTAATTAATAAATTTGTTTGTTGCTTAGAAAATTCCTTTGAAATTCTTAAAATTGTTTCGTTCGATTCGATTAAATTATTTTTTGGATTTGGAATTGGCGCATAAGAACAATCAATGAAAGTTTCTAATGTACTTCCACAATGTATCGCAAATGGTAAATATTCGTTAAAGAATTTCGATGCGTCTTCATTCGTTATCGAGATTTCATTTAAGATTTGGAATAATCCGAGTTTCATTAATATATCGAGTACGAAACCTGAATAACAAGCGACAATAGAATTACGTGGTCCATTTAAGAGAATTAACTTGGAAAAAATACTTAAAACTGGAGATGGCAAATGTGGTAATATACTAATTAAATCATGAAATACATTACTACGTAACCCAAAACAAAATAAGCCAGTCCATGTTTTAAGAAGATAAACAATCGAAAGACATGTGGATTCACAGTTGGGGGGTTGTGTTAAGGTGGGGGAAAGTGGCATAAGTAACTTGGAGATAAAATTGGATTGACTTGATGGATATTTTTGATGTTCAAAAAGATAACAAATTAACCCACATAACGCTTTGGATGGAAGCTCTGTTATGGATTCGATGAGAATTTGTGAGATTTCAGGTACATCTGGAATATCTTCATTATCACATATTATAAGGGCTTGGGCAAGATTAGAAATGATGGGAACTTTGTACGAGTTCTTGGGTGTATAATATAATGAAATTAATGCGCGGAAAATTGACTCGGGTAGATAATTCCGAAGACGTATTAATAGTGAAACTAAGCGAAATGCAGCTTCCTTTTCTTCATCAATCTTTGGTGGAGGTGTGGGCTCTTTTTGATCAATTGAAATGGCAATTAATTTGTCAAAAAGATACTTTTCAATTATTGATTCTTCTGTTTTTGCTTCAAAATGACTTATAATTCTTAGCACTGAGGCTCTAACTAAAAAGTTTTGAGATGTGAAAATTTGATGAAAAAAAGGTGCGATAAAATCAAAATTAACAATTTCCGGTGAGATTGTCTCTGCTTCATTTTCTAAAAACCGCATTGCATTTAGCACTTCTGCAGACTTCAAAGATGGGTTAGCTATCGACCTAAACCCTAGTTCGAAAGCAGAGCTGACCTTCATCTTGCGCCGAACGATACACTTTGAAAGTTTTACACTGAGTATTGAAAAAATCAAATCACTCAAAAGCAAAATGGAAGGTTATAGATATGCATGTTAAAAATAAGATTTCGAAAATATTTAAAGAATTATTTGCACTTTAACGCTAAAATTATTTTTTAATGTTTTGACTGCACCTCTTTTTAGTGGGTATTATTATAAGTTCTAGTGGAACTTCATTCAAATTAACTTTTTCACGATAACAGAAAAAAAAATATGGCTGGACACTTAGCAACTCATTTAAATAATTAAAATATTTTCAAAATCTATCTTTAACGAAATTTTGGAAGTTCCCAAAGGAAAACTAGAAGTCCCATTTTGAAAACACTAATGTATGATCATCAATAGCCTCCAGTATTTTTGGATGTTACAAATATTGCTTTTCATTCAAATCATGACGGTTATGCTCATAAAATTTCAGGTCAAAAACACATGAACCAACAAGATAATAAATCAAACTATTTAAATGTTCTTTGTACAGCGCAAAGCATAATTCACGATTTAAAGGGAAAGAATATTAATGAATCAATTGAATCAATAATGAATTTATTTAATGACAAATTTCCAATATCTACTGATTTTATCATCAGTCAATTAGTTTATTCACTTTTTGTTTCAAAGGCATTTGATTTTGATTTGTGTTATGATTTTCTAAAAGGGATTAAAGAGAAAGACAAAAAATTCCATTTAATTTATAAAGTTTTTACAAATTTTCTAATTAACATTAATTCACAAGAATCAAATTATTTACTTGAAAAACTGATAGAAAAAGATATAATTAATTCTAATGAAGTTAAAAACAAAAATACATTATATTTTGTACATTACAAAAGAACAAGTTATATGAAATTATATCATATGGAATATTATAATGCATTTTTAAACAACCCCGAACTATCAAATAATGATTGGGAACTTCATAAGAAATTAGTTAAAGAAGGTGTTAATCCAAATGAAATTTCAAAAATCATTCGAAATGATGATATCGAAAAACTTCAAGAAATATCATCACAAGAAAATTTTGATTTTAATCAAAAAATCAGGCCATCACTTTATGAAAGATATTCATTTATTAACAATTGGGATGTTACATTAATTGATTATGCAGCATTTTTTGGATCAATAAAATGTTTTAAATATTTATTATTAAATAGTTCTAATATTGATAATACAAGCAAATATGCAATTGCAGGCGGAAATCTTGAAATCATTCATTTATGTGAACAAAATCATATAACATTTAAAGGTGCATACAAAACAGCAATTATGTTTCATCAAAATGATGTCTTTAAATATCTTTATGAAAATAAAATAACTAAAATTAAAAATTTAAAAGCATTAGGAAAGAAATGTATTAACTTTTCTAATTATGAAATTTTTTCATTTTTAAAAAGCATTGGTATGGAAATATCTAATATTATTATTAACGAAGCAATTAAGAATTGTAATTTATTTTTGGTTAAATATTTTCTTAAAGAAACAAAATCTGTTGATAAATATAAAGTTTTCCCTGTTAAATATGATAACGTTGAGTTTATTAAATATCTTTATGAGAAAAAAGGTCTTGATTTAAATGCTAAAAATATTTGCTTGTTTATATTCCTGTTTATTTAAAATATATAAAATTCCATTAAAAATTATGAAATTTCTTCAAATAATTTTTAATGTCACCTGTTATGATTGAAATTGAAAATAATCATAATGAAATTGTTAAATTTATTATTGATAAAAGTCAAATAGATTATAATATAAAAGAAATTTATTTATAATATTAGTTGCTTTTTATAATTTAATATTTTATCATCATATCTGGGAATTATTTTGATTATTTAGAACACCACTTACAATTGCAGCACAAAATGGTAATTTTAAATTAGTAAAAATAATTCTTGAATCAAAAAATACATTAATTAATGATACTGATATTTATTTAGTATGCTTTATATTTATTTATATGATATGATATTTTTTAATAGAATTTGGAAACTGTTCATTTTATTTAAAACTGGACTTGTAAGAGCATGTTTAGAAGGTCATGATGATATTGTAAAATTACTTCTTGAACAAGAAGGAATTGATGTCAATGTTAAAGATGTGTTTTAGTTTTATTTAAAATTTGTTTTAATATTTCACTATTTTAAAATAATATATGAAAATTATTTACATTATTTTGGACAGCACTAATGTATGTATCAGCCAATAATTACTTAGAAATTGTTAAATTACTTGTACAACATAAAGGAATTGAAATTAATGCTCAAAATTTTTTTATATTTTATTTGGTATTTATATGAATAATAAAATGGAATTTAATCATAGTAATTGAAACTGCGTTCTTTATTGCTATTTCGAATGGTAACATTGAAATCGTTAAGTATTTTATTGAAAATGGATTAGTTGATTTTAATATTAGAAACATTTTGTAATTTTGTTTAATGTTTGATTTAATCATTGAAGGTTTCAATATAAACCATCAAAATTATTCAAAATATATGAAACAGCACTTTTCGTTGTGGTGTCGCATGAATTTTTAGAAAGAATTTATCTAAAAGACCCAAATTTTCTTGAAGTATTTAAATATCTTCTTCAACAAAAAGGATTTAATATCAATGATAAAGATATTTATTTCTATTTTTTAAAATTTAATTTTATCTTTTAATGTTTTCAAATAATTTTCGGAAATTATTTAGATTTCTTCAAACAATATTTATGAGAATGGTAGAATTTGGGAAAGTAAAATATGTTAAATTATTACTTGAGCAAAAAGGAATTAATATCAATGATAAGGATAGAAATTATTTATTTTATTTATCATACATTTCAATAATTTAATGTTTCACAAAAATAATCCAAAATCATTTAAATTATTTATGACACCACTTATAATTGCATCTAGACTTGGAAAATCAAAAGTTGTCAAATTACTTCTTGAGCAAAAAGGTATTGATATTAATGCAAAAGATGTTGATTTGTTGCATTAGTAATTTGTTTTTATATTTCGGAATTTCATAAAAATATTTGGAAATTATTCAAATCATTTAAAACAGCACTTATGATTGCATCTTCAAATGGTCATATAGAAACAGTTAAATTACTTCTTGAACAAAAAGGAATTGATATTAATGCTAAAGATGTTCATAAATTTTATTTAATGTTTGTTTAAGTGATTTAATGTTTCAAAATAAAAATCGGAAATTCTTTTGAATATTTCAAACAGCACTTTTGTGTGCATCTAAAAATTGTCAGACAGAAATAGTTAAATTACTTTTAGAGCAAATAGGAATTGATGTTAATGTTAAAGATATTTATTAATTTTATTGAATATTTATTTTGATAATTTACTGTTTCGAAATAACATATGGAAATTATTCAAATTATTTAATACAGGACTTATAATTGCAACTGTTTTTGGTTACACTGAAATAGTAAAATTATTTATTGGACATAAAAAAATTAAAATCAATGAGAAAAATATATTTTAATTTTGTTTAAAATTAATTTTATAATTATAATATTTTAAAATAATATTTGGTAATGATTAAAATTGTTTAAAACAGCACTTATGATTGCATCTTCCAATGGAAATACCGCAATAGTTAATTTACTTAAGCAAAATTTAAAATGAACTAATCATATTTAAAAAATATTTAAATCACACGAAGAATAAAAATTGAAATTAAGTACTTGATATTTTTCTCCTAGGAGAAGTATGTTTGGATATTGCACATTCGTTGTTTTTGACATGTAAACAAGACTCCTTTTCATATGAGATTCTTAAGTTATATATAAAGAATTAATTTATGCTGTGAGTGGACAAAGATTAGTTTTCAACAGATTTTCTTATAAAGAAACATTACATCTTATTGCCAGAATATTTTTATTAATTATATATTAAAGAAATCTTTAACATATAAAACCACGTTTAGAATTGTTATTGGGAGTGTGATTAAGATTGAGATCGGGAATGGGATCAATATTTTCTTTTTCATTTGATTTCAAAAACTTTTCTGCAATAGTTTCGAACATCGCATCAATGCCATCATTAGTTTTTGCACTCGTTTCGAAATACTCAAGGTTTTCATCAATCGTTCGAATCTTTTCCATAACTTCATCGTGTGTGATTTCTAGTTGGAGATCGTTCATATTTCCACATAAAGCAATCATTGTGCCTTCATCTGCATTATTCTTTATTTGCCGATACCATTCTCCTATGGTATTAAACGATTCTTTCGCAAGCGGAACCGTTGGGTCGAGATTTCCGAGTGCAAAAACTATTATTATCGCTTGACAATTACGATAAAAATTTTTAACGATGGATCTATATTGTTCTTGTCCTGCTGTGTCACGTACAACAACGTTGACTTGCTTTCCAAGGATGTTTAAGGTTTTATTGAATAAATCAAGTCCAACGGTCAAAGATAAGTTTTTTGTAAAACCATTTCCTGCAAAACGTAAGCTAATTGCTGTCTTGCCAACACTCGCCTCTCCTACAAGAGCTATTCTTAATTCGTTCTCTCTTGAGAGATAGCTTTGCATATGCAAAAAAATATAAACACAAAAAAAATGCCAAAATAACATCATATCGCAGTGAAAATTAAAACGGTTTCTTAGAAAATTGGTGGTTTAAATCACAATTTCCACTTTTTGATCGCCAACAGATGAAGTACAATTTGGACTTGCATAAAATCATGAGGAATTTATGTTTAAAAGGATGAACATTTTCATTAAATACTTATTGCAATCATAGGTCAACAACACCGACGATTATTATGTTCTTCATTTTCAATGTCAATGAAATTGTTTGACTTATCTTTTTCATGTTCAATAAAACATTCGCTTTGTAGATACCTTTCTGCAATAGTTTCGAACATCGCATCAATGCCATCATTAGTTTTTGCACTCGTTTCGAAATACTCAAGGTTTTCATCAATCGTTCGAATCTTTTCCATAACTTCATCGTGTGTGATTTCTAGTTGGAGATCGTTCATATTTCCACATAAAACAATTATTGTGCCTTCGTCTGCATTATTCTTTATTTGTCTATACCATTCTCCTATGGAATTAAACGATTCTTTTGCAAGTGGAACCGTTGGGTTAAGATTTCCAAGTGCAAAAACTATTATTATCACTTGACAATTACGATAATAAAGTTTGATAATAGATCTATATTGTTCTTGTCCTGCTGTATCACGCAAAGAAAATGTAATATCTTTCCCGTCAATGTTTAAGGTTTTATTGAAACTGTCAAAATGAATTGTTGAAGGGAGATTATTATTGAAATCGTTATTAACAAAACGTAATGCTATTGCTGTTTTACCAACACAAGACTCACCTACAAGAGCTATGTTTAAATCAGCAATTTCATTCATAATTAGGATTTTTGATCTAAGATTTTATAAGCAGAAAAATTAACATGACCGTTAATCCATTGTTCCACTTTTTAGAAATTAAAGTTGAATTGCTCGTTCTTGGAAAAGTTTATTATCAAAACATATGAGACAGAGTTACTAACTCTAACATTTGAAGGATATTTATGTATCAAATATTCACTAATCAAATCACTTGATAATTTATATAAATCGACAAGAAATGTTTATTTAAATGCTATACAATAAATTTTTTATTCATACAATTTTGCTGCCGGTGTATTTTTTGACTTGAAATTCGAAAAATTACAATCCTATTTTTAATTTGTGAATTCACAAATTGTATAAATATCTTACTTACTTAAATTTCTTTTGAAATTTCATATGAAATTCCCAATATGATTGTTGGTGAAGAAAAAGCAAAAAAACATTTTAAAAATTTGCTGTTCTAAATGCTTTTGATCTCCACCGGCGTTAGAAATTGAATTCCGATCGGAATAAATTGAAAGAGCGCAAATTGGATACATAAACTATTCAAAAATCAAAATCATTGATGTCGAAGCTTGGAAACCTTAAATTTAGGACAATTATTGATATCCTTACAAGAGGACCTAATGCACAACAACGCAAACAGTTATTACAATTTTTAAAAAATTCAACTGAAATCAAATCAGAAATCAATAGTCTTTTCGGATATATCAAGAATGAAAAGGAATTTCAGCTTGAATATCTCCAAATAATTTGCGATCTTCTTCAAAATGAATGTAATCAATATCAATTTGAAGATGAAATAATCCAAATTTCAGGAAACATTGCACAATTTCCGGGTACCATTAATTCGTTCGAGACTTACATGAAGATTGCTTCAGCTATCCGTGGTCTTTATAATAATCTTGCAGGTGGAACCGGATTTGAAAATAGAGTTATTTCTGAAATTCATGGACCTAATGCAGATTTAGTTATATCTGTATTTAGTGAGAAGCTTCCACAGTTACGCCAAAAATGTCTTGAAATTTTGATTCCAAAACTTATAATTGGAACCATTCAACCACAAGTTGTTATTTGTCTTGCAATTTCAATTCGTTATCTTCAACGTGATGAATTTCCAAATGATAAAATCGATGTTGACACGGTAACTAGTATTTTAAATGAGCTTTTCACCAAAAATTCCATTTTCCATTCGCAGGCAGCCGTTTATTTCATGACTTCACTTCACAGTTTTTATGACGACGATGAATTTTGCGGGCTTTTTACAACAACGGTTATCCAAGGAATTCAGAAGATTACACGACTTCACCGTGAAACCGATTCTATCGTCTTTGATTTAATCAACAAATTGCCGATAGGAAATGAACATTTAACTATATCAACACAAATCACATCTTTTTTACCAAATTTATCGACAACTATAACAAAATTTAATGATGAATTTTTAGAGAAACTTTATACATTTATTTCGACAAGAAAAGAAGATGAAGAATTTAATAAAACATTTTTAACATTAGCACAAAATCCAAATTCATATATTGGTGGAATAATGATTGGAATAAAATCGAAACTTTTTGGAAATGAAAACATTGAAAATCTTAAAAATTATTTTCCAATTCCATTAAATGAAGGCACCGAAATCCAAATGCTTCAAAGTATTAATGAGTTAATGAAATCGGAGATAATTAATAATGAAAACATAAACATAATTTGTGATTCTATTTTCTCAATTATCACAAATTATTCATTAATATCACGAATTGATGTAAAAGATAATTTAGAAAAATCGATTAATTATTTAATACCTGAATTTACTAATGAGTTATTTAAATGTTATGTTAAGAACATATCAAATATTAACTCAATTGAAATAATAATATTTTTATCCAATTTCTTCGAGAATAAACTTTCACGTGATAATATAACTAATTTACTTAATGAAAGTGAATATTGTTTAGTTGTATCAATATATTTACCAATTATTATAATGAAATTAAATGATAATAAAGGAGAACAAGAGAAATTAATTAAGTTTTTATATAATTTATCATTACATTTCGGTAACACTAAAACAGAAACGCCTAAATCGCCATATATATTTACAAATTTAGTTAATTATTATATATGTAATATTATCATCGATAAATTCATTCAATCGAATCTTAAATTGATTGAAATGAGTCCAATTTATTTAATAAATCTTGCAGCTACACCAGGATTAACTAATGATAACAAAACGAAAATTTATAATTTAATTCAAACACTTACTGATCTTGACATATTTCCAATGTTTTATTATACACGATCATTAATAGATCCTAATGAAACAATACGAAGTTTAACTGTATTAATGAAATCATCACGAAAACATGGATTTATCGGTATATCTAAGAAAGTACCAACACCACAATTAATGAAATGTATATTAAATACAATAACAATTTTATTAGAGAATTCTATCATTAAATCAGATAACGATAATAAAATATTTATGGAACTTATCGAATTAGCATTACCTAAAGATCCTAATGAATTATATAATGTTAAAAATGAAGCATGCGAAATGATATCAGCGTTATCTAAATCAACATTATCTAAACCTAAAGAAAGTTTTGTTGATTCATTAATACAAACGCCTTTATACGCCGAATATTTACCCGGACTTTTAACTAAAGTTAAATATAAAGATAATCGTTTAGAAGATGCTATAATGTCATGGAGCAAACATTCATTTGATAATCCATTTACTGAAAGTTTAATACCGGAAATAGTTCATTCGTTATTTATGTTTTCTAATAATTCTCCAAAAACTTTAAATATTATATTAGAAAAGATTTTGCCATTACTTACAAAAGATGATCCATTAGTTGCATATAAATTTGCATTAGAAGTCTCAGAAGTATCACGGAAACAAGGAATTAAATATACAATTAATCCAACAAAACTTTTGTTAATTGTTAGTGTACAATGTTTATCATTAATTGATGAATTAAGAATTATAGCAACAACATTTTTACTTAATATATTTGATTTGCCTTTAGTCTTTAATGAAGATTCGCCATTATATTATTATAAAAATAATCAATCGCCATCAGACACTAATAAAATATTTTATTCTTTGTTCACATTAATATTAACTAAAATTAATCCTCAAATATCAGTCGAATTATTTACAAAAATCATTCAAGAAGGGCATTTAGTAAAGAATGAAGTATTAATCATTAGAATAATCTTGTCTCATCATAATAAAGAACTTACAAAAACTTCAAATTCGCCTTTGATTAAATTGATTTCTTCAAAAACACAAAAATTCGATCCAATTATATTACAACAAGTTCAAAACGCAATTTTGAATTTCGCTAAAGATCAATCATTTGAATTCATACATCTTTTGTTTTTGATTCCGTTGAATGAATTAATTTTAAGTTGCTTCAGTAGATTAATACAAAAGGAACAACAAATGAAATTGTTTTTAGTTGATTACATTAAATTCATTTCTGGAATTTCTGAAACTACAAATATCGATACAAGAAATGCTAGTTTTAAATTGATTAGTCATTTAGTTTCAATGAATACTAATCAAGATTTCACTGGTTCTTTACTTACAATATTATTATTATGGTTTGGAATTCTTTATGAACAAAATCAATCAAGTAAAAACAAAGATTTATACAATAACGAACTCAAAGAAATTTCAAATAACTTTTCACAACTTGTAAAATGTAAACCAATTAACTTTTCAATAGCCACATTTGAATCGTTTATTTCTACAATTCAATTGATTTCAAACGAGGTTCTCAAAATTGAGGACTCTCAATTCAGAACATTTTTACAGAACTTTACAATAGTCTTAACGGTCCCCACGATTTCTACAATTAATATAACTGGTATTTTATTTATGTATTTATATATATCATTTTGTACTTATACATCACCATCATCATCATCTATTCGATCAAACATTAGTAGTATTATATCAAGATGTTTTACAATTAAAAACAATTTAATCATTCGAAAACTTTCATATACATTTAATATCTGTATAACATTAAATAGTTATAAATTAATACCAATAAATGAACAAGAACATATTTATCAAGGAATATTAGAATCGATTTGTGATAAGTCAATTGATTTATATCGTAATGAATGTTCAGATTTGTTTTGTTGGATAATATTAAACATCGATATCTCGATAGTTAACAAATATATGGAACAAGAAATTGTTGCAATGAATATAATATTTAATTCCACGCCAATTAAGAAGCAAAAACTTGAAACTGTTTTATATTTGGTTAAAAACAAAATCCAAATTATTAATAATTCTTCAAAGAATTCGAAGTTATCATATTCGGAATTAATGTTAATATGTTTACGTGCACGCGAAGACTTACAAGAAGTTGCATACGAAATATTAAAATATGTTTTTAGCGAAGAAAATTTGGGAATTGTGACGAGCAAAATTATTAAAATGTTGGAAAAAGACGAAATTAAATTCATGTTAAAGAAATTGTTAAACGAATTACAAATTAAATTCATTGATAATAAGTTCTTCATTTGCTTAATGGAAATTGCAAAGGATTTGAATAAGGAAATAGAGAACTACAACGAGTTCTTCGTAGGTTACTTTAGGATTTGCGCTGAAATTGCGATGGATAAGAAGCACCAGTGCAACGAAATGGCCGTAAAGGCGTTGGGGCAATTATAGTAAGTAAAAATTTGATTTTGTGAAAGCGTTTTCTCATTAACCAGAATAAAATGTCCAAAACATTAAAACTTTTTGCTTTCTGTGTGTCTGACCTCCTCCTTGGTGTAGACGAGATGTTGCCATTCTCTGGCAAATGGAGATTATTGATCATTACGTTTTGGGTGAAACCAAGGGCTAAATTAAGGTTCGTTTTTGCATAAGTTAGAGTTGACAACTAAGAAAGAATGATTTTTTATAAAATTTCAGATATTGAATGTCACTTTTTCTTGACAGAGACCTCGTTCAAAAACCGTTTGGCTATGTGTAAAGCAATCAAAAAACGGTGGGAAATGGGTTATTTGAATGGCAATTCAATTTACAATTCAAACTTGACTGTAACAAACAACTGTCAGCGAACCCATCAGAAAAAATTCTCAATTCAAATTTTGAATAATGTAATCAATGGGTTTTTTGGTTCACATGATTTTTGTTTTACTTTGCGCTCTTACTTACCAAAACCATTTCTTCTCTGAAAATAGTACACTAATTGTCAACGATGCTTCAAGTTATTCAATATATAAAACAAGTACTAAATATCTTTACATATATGGAATCTCAAGTTTGGCCAATGATGCATTCCGACGTTGAGAATCTTTGATAACAGTTTATATAGGTGATGGAATCACAAAAATAGGTGATTATGCCTTTGATAGATGTACTTCATTAACCCAAGTCACAATTAGAGCAAGAGTACAAACTTTTGGAAAATATGTTTTTAGACGTAACTTCGTTTTAGAAAACATATCAATTCCAAATTCTGTCACTTATTTTGATAAGAGCGTTTTTTCTTATTGCCAAAAATTAAAAAATATTGAACTTTTAGGTTCTTACACAATTCTTGGAATTGATTTTTTTTATTATTGCACAGGGTTAATAAGTGTTACACTTTCAAATTCTCTTACTACTATTGGAGCAAGTGCATTTAGTTATTGTTCAAGTTTAAGAAGTATTACAATTCCAAGTGGGGTCACTTCTATCGGATCCAATGCATTTAGTGGTTGCAAGTCTCTAAAATGTATTTACTTTTATGGAAGAAAAGAACCAACATATGAAGATAATTCTTTTTCTGGTGCTAATACTACGTTTGTAATGACTGGTTCATCATATTCATCTTCAATATTTTGCGGTCTAACTGCAGTCAAAGGAACAGTAATTGATGAATGTCTTCCCGCAACACAAACATTTACAAGATCAAATACATTTACTAAATCATATGATGTTGGTGAATCTACTGACATAGCTATAGAATCTTTTACACGCTCTTATTCCCTGACTCAAAGAGTGGTTGTAAATTCGTTTATTTCTCGTACATATTCTCTTACAGGTGAAAACGCACGCACAACATACTTAGAGTATTTATCCACATATTACGAATCTAAAGTCGAACAATATTATTCTCTTTTCGATATTAACCATAATGATGGAACAGGAGATGATGACAATACTAAAATTTATATTATTGTGGGCGTTGTTGCTGCGGTCGTTGTGATTGCAATTGTGGCTGTTATATTGTTTTTGGTCATTCGAAAACGAAATCACAAAGAAATGTCTTCTACAAGTTCTGTCTGAGAATGACGTATGAATAAATAACTTTATTGAAAATATATATTTGCAAAAACTTTTTTAATTTGCTGACATGAAAAATATAATGAAAATTTGATCGAATGAAAAAGCTGTATAAATCTTATAGTAAATTTATCAAAATGTCTTCATACATATATATGAAAGAAGGGATTATCAAATTAATAACGAAATCTCTCTATAAAATTTAATTTAAAGAAGAAAATTAAATTGTGTCTTTATTGATATTTATATTAAATTTGTTCAATAAATTTTTCTTCTATAAAATCTTCAGCAAATGGATCTTCTTCAATATTTATGTTACTTATTCCAGTAGTAAATGTATTCGTCGTTTCGTTTTCATTTTGTTCTGATTTGTCATTTTCATAAATTTCTTCTTTTTTATTTCGAATATGTTTCAATAATATAATTAATAATATGATAATAACTATTACTATAACAATTACACAAACAGAAATGATGATAATCGTTGTTTTATTATCGTTATTTTGATTATCATTATTATCAGTGTAAAACATTGTAAAGAAATTGGAATAATAATTATAATAAGTCGAATAAATAACAATCGTATAATTGTAATAAATAAATTCTGTTTCAATATATGAAAATGTCGAATTATTTATATATAATGAAAATGTTTTCGTTTTTGTTTCATAAATAGTTAATGAATGTGTAATTGATAATGAAATTGTTAATGTATATGAAAATGAAACTGAAATATCACTTTGAAGTGATGCAGTAAATGTATATGATTTAGAAAATGTAATTGATTGACTAAATGAATATAATTTTGAAAATGAAATTAAATCTGACTGTGCATATGAATTTGATCTTGTAAATGTATTCGACTGACTAAATGAATGTGTTGGAAGTGGTTCGCATATTCCTTCTGCGTTTTCTTTGGCAACATCTAAATGTCCAAATTTACTTCCGACGTATGTTGGATATGTGATAACACTTGTTAAAACATTATAAAATGCACCTTCACCAATATTTGGTTCTGAATCTCCATAATAATAAATACATCGAAGATTATAACAATTCCCAAATGCTGAACTTCCAATTTCTCTGATTCCATATCCAAGTGTTAATAAAGTTAAATTAGAACATAATGCAAATGATGAAATTCCAATTGTTGTAACTGAATTTGGTATCGTAATGTTTTTGATTGTTGAACAAAATGAAAATGCTCCACCACCAATTGTTGTAACATTTCCTCCAAAAATTATCGTTTCTAAATTAAAACATGACGAAAACACTGAACCTTCAATATTTGATACTGAGTCACCAAAATTCACTAAAACAACTGAAGACCATTCTGAAAATGAACCACTTGGAATTGAATAAATATTTTCATTGATAATTATAAATTTCGCTATATTTTGATATTGTCCAATTTCACTAAATTCATTTGAATTTATAATTGAAAGTGTTAAATTATCATAGTTAAATATTTGATAAGAATTCATGAAAAACATAACAAAAATTAAAATATTTTCTTGTTTTTTCTTTTCTTTTACTTTCAATATATATTTGGTCGTTAGTATTTTCTGAACTGAAATTGTGTTTTTCTGATAAAATTTGATATGAATAACCGAAAATATCATTGAAAAAATGACAGTTAAATGAAGTAAAACATTCAAAATATTTGGTCCTTCTTCGTTGTCGTTTCGCATCATCGAAAAATGTAAAAATTCACGTTTTATGGAAGATGTATCTTCATAAGATCTGTTCAAGGTTTCATCAAATATGCCATTTTTGACAAATATATTGATTTCAAAGTCTATCTTCAAAATGTTCGAAAAATATGTTCTATGAAATTTTTGTTTGTTATTAAAATCATGATGTACAATTGATGTAGATTCATTATTTGGTATCAAATTTAAAAATAATTCATTGATAAACAAAACTTTATAATTATTGTTAAATCTTTTAAATTTTTTGAGCATAATTTCATTGATTGAAACTTCTCCATCACATTGGTAAGTCAGTCCTTCCTTGCTTTTACCTTTTTGTATTTGTAAGATTTCTTTTTGAACAGTATAAGGTGTAATAAGCTTTGTGTCAGTTTTAAATCGTTTCATCATGATCAAAATGCTGAACAAAAGAAAGGTTATCATGTTTCAGCTTGTAATATGCTTATAGACCTTCACCAATTATACATCGGCTTTCTCAAAAGTTTAAAATCTCACGGTTAAACTTTAAAAAACCTGTTGTTGAATTGTGGTCTTTCAAATCACTCCTGAAATATTTCTATCGATTTTTTAAGACAACAATCAAAGAAACAGCTTTATAACATTATAATTTCACTTTTAAATAACTCAATGAATATATGTTATAGAATCGATTTTAAGCTTTAATTTGATATGCTGTTCATTCATTTTAAACGTTTTCATCATCATGAAATTTAATCTTTTTTTATAGCATTGGAAATTCTTCGATTATTTAATTATAAGTTTCTTATTTTATTCTAAATAAACATAAAATAAGAAGATCTTTATGTACAAAATCCTTTTCAGTGTATTTTTAATTTGAAATATATTTTTTGCTTTTATAAATAATGAATTCAAGTAAAGTTTGTTCCATTGCATTCAGAAAAGTGCCAACATTTAATGTAAATGTAATCATAATTTAAAATCATTGATCATTGTTCAACAATATTTATTTTGTTATATTTAAAGTCAGTAATAATAGTTATACATCTTTAAAATTCAAAATTTCTTATTAAAATGAAATAATTGCAAACATAAAATGTCAAAATGACTCATCATTAATATGACTTCATTTTATTTTATATAACAACAAAATAATTTTATATTTGTTTATAAAAATTAAAATTAATAATTTTTATTACACATTTTATTCATAGCCAATTGTCTTCATCTTCTTTCACAATATCTTCAACTAAACTATTTACTTCTTCGATTTGCTTTGTACTTGATGTCGTCGTGTCATTATATTGTAACTTTGATTTCGATTTTTCTTTCTTGTTATTACTTTTCACTAAAAATATAACAATTCCAACAATGATCAAAACAAATGCAAATGATCCGCAAATAATTCCAATCAAAACATTTGTCGTAATTTCATTTGGTGAATTTTCGTCGGAAGTATGAAACATTGTAAAGAAATTGGAATAATAATTATAATAAGTCGAATAAATAACAATCGTATAATTGTAATAAATAAATTCTGTTTCAATATATGAAAATGTCGAATTATTGATATATAATGAAAATGTTTTCGTTTTTGTTTCATAAATAGTTAATGAATGTGTAATTGATAATGTAATTGTTAATGTATATGAAAACGATAATGTAATATCACTTTGAAGTGATGCAGTAAATGTATTCGATTGACTAAATGAATGTATTGGAATTGGTTCGCATATTCCTTCTGAGTTTTCTTTGTCAACATCTAATTGTCCAAATTTATTCTCTATATATATTGGATATGTGATAACACTTGTAAAAACATTAAAAAATGCATTTTTGTCAATATTTGGTTCTAAATCTCCATAATAATAAATACATCGAAGATTATAACAATTCCCAAATGCTGAATTTCCAATTTAGAAGAAGTTAAGTTAGGAACCAATATTCATAGCAATGGAAAATTTGCATTTTATTATTGTTCGTCATTCAGTAGCATTGAACTCTCTGATAGCATTACTTCAATAGGCGAATCATCTTTTTCATTTACAGGTTTACATAACATTGAACTTCCAAATTCTGTTACTATAATTTCAGGAGCTTTATTTTCTTTTGATGAAAAGGCGCAGAAGGAATATCACAAACATATCAGGCTCTTATTACGAGGAATTCGTTAATAAATAAAACTTTAAATAATTTCTGAAATTTCTTTATATCGATGCGATGTAACATTAACATGTGCGCAAAATTTTGTAATTTTGCAGCTCATCGCAATGATACAGCAAGCAAAACTAAATATCTTAAAGAGTTAAGTGCGCAAAAGCAAATTTCTCACTCTCAAAACTAAGCAGCCGAAAAGTGGTGTGCGCAAAACTGAATATCTGAGTTGCAAAGGTAAATAACAGTATAACAATTGCAATGGTTATAACAGCAGAATTACAACACAAGAAAACATTATATTTTTTGAAAGTTATTAAAGAAAATTTGGCGTTTAAAAAATAGTAATTTAGCTCTCACTTTGCGTCTCCAAGTTTGACGTCCTTCAACTTATAAATATCTTCGTCTGTTCGATTGCCACTAATTGGTATTGTCTTCAATCTTTCTTCGATGCTTTCGTACTCTTCTTTAGTCAATGTAACGAACACAGAGCCCAAATTTTCTTTAATTCGTTCGTCAGTCCTCATTCCTGGGATCGAAACAACAAAATCACCTTTGCACATAATCCAAGCGAGCGATATTTGTGCTGGCGTTGCGTTTTTAGCAGCTGCAACTTCTTTAATATAATCAAGCAATTGTTGATTCATCACAATATTTTCTTGGGAGAAACGAGTAATAACGCGTCTAACATCATCGCCTGTGAATTTGGATTCCGTTGAATACTTTCCACTAAGGAATCCAGATGCAAGTGGCGAAAATGGAACAAATCCAATGCGCAATTCTTTGCATGTTGGTATAACTTCCTTTTCGTACATACGCTCCATGATAGAGAACTCGCTTTGGATGGCTGTAAGTGGTGTAATAGCATGCGCACGACGGATCTTATCAGCATCAACTTGTGACATACCCCATCCACGAATCTTTCCGGTCTTAATGAGTTCGCCCATAGCCCATGCGACATCTTCGACCTCGGCGTTTGTGGCTCGATGCCAATAATAGAGATCAAGATATGTCGTACGAAGACGTTGAAGAGATGCATCAAGGTGCCTTGTGATCTCATTGAGAAGGGCCTCGCGACCGGGTTCTTCAACTGGTTTGTAGAAAGTGAATTTTGATGCAAGTACGATCTTATCACGGATTGGTTCAAGAGCTTCGCCATTCTAAAAAGTGAAGCATGAAAAAATTTTCAATCAAATTCAAAATTTATCGTATACACACAAATAATTCAATGTGTTTAAAGAATAAAAATATTTTTTCTTTTACCGACGATTATTTTTTATCCAAAAAGTTTACAACCGTAAAATATTTGAATAATAAATCACGGTTTTTAAACCGTCGTGAAAAATCAATACTACTTTTTTTCGAAATTCAGCAGAAGAAATTTTTAAATATTTCAAATTAATTACATCAAGTATATATGTAAATGCTTATATAAAATTATTATAAGAAATAAATGGGTGAGTTTCTAGAGTCTTGATGATTATTTGGCATGTAAATTTTCATAAGAAATGTGCTTTTCCTCAAAATCAATAATATTTATTTCAGAAAATACCTGATAGTATACTTGGCAATGTTAGTGTGTATATTAATATGTATAAATAATCAAAAAATTATTAAATAATTATCGGATCAAATTTCGAGATATTAAATTTATATAAATAAAAGTCATATACTCAAATAATCCGAATCTAGCCATATAATTTTTACTATAAAATTTTATTTATATTTTAAGTGTATATGCTCGAAAAAGTAATAACATATTTTCTGAAGGGAAATCTTCAAGAGTAGTACGGATTTCCTTGTAAAGTGGTCGCAGAAAAGTTTACCAAACACTTCAGTTTTTGAATATATATCCGATGATTTTTTATTCATTCGGTTCTATCGTTGGGAAACCTCACTGCAACCACATTAGCACAATCTCCAAGAGTCGGAACCACTTTTCTGTCACTTTTCAATTTGTCCTTGTCTGATGGAATCACAGATCAATAAAGAACCAAATGAATGGGAAACTCTTATATCCATTAAGCAAATAATTTTTGGTTTAAATCGGAAAAATGTTATTCAAGCAGCAAATTTAATATGCAGGAAATTTGATGATTTTTACTCATTATCTTTTAATATAGTTGTTAGTCAAATTGTGTACATATCATTTTATCTTCAAATGAATGATGATATTAATTCGAAGTATGTTTATCTTCTTTATTTAATTTTTATTTTGGAATTTTTGTGTTTATTAATAATATTTAAAACAGCACTTATGTTAGCATCTTCAAATGGTCATATAGAAATAGTTAAATTACTTCTTGAACAAAAAGGAATTGATATTAATGCTAAATATATTTATTTGTTTTATTTCATAATAATTTTGAAAAATAGTATTTGAAAATTATTTAAATTATTTGATACAGCACTTATGTATGCATTTTCAAATGGTCATATGGAAATAGTTAAATTACTTCTTGATCAAAAAGGAATTGATGTTAATGCTAAAGATATTTATTTGTTTTATTTTTAATTTATTTTAATGATTTTGGATTTCAAAATAATATTTGGAAATTATTTAAATTATTTGAAACAGCACTTATATTAGCATCTGAAAAAGGTAATACAGAAATAGTTAAATTACTTCTTGAAAAAGAAGATATTGATATTAATATTAAAGGTATTTATATGTTTTATATTGGGTTTATTTTAATGATTTGATATTTTAATATAATATTTGAAAATTATTTAAATCATTTCATACAGCACTTATGTATGCATCTCAATATGGTCATATAGAAATAGTTAAATTACTTCTTGAACAAAAAGGAATTGATATTAATGCTAAAAATATTTATTTGTTTTATTTAAAATATATTTTAATAATTTAATATTTCAAAGTAATATTTGGAAATCATTTAAATTATTTTGGACATCACTTATATATGCATCTAATAATGGTAATACAGAAATAGTTAAATTACTTCTCAAAAACAAAAAAATTGATATAAATATGAAAAACACTTATTTAATAAATTTAAACTTTATCTATATCATTCTCAATTTGAAAATAGTATTTGAAGTTTCTTCAGATTATTTAAAACAGCACTTCAGATTGCAATTGAAAAGCAATACATAGAAATTGCTAACTTAATTCGTGCGTATAAAAAGAAAACTAAAAAGTAGAACTATTTCATTATTTTAGGAATCATGTACAAGTAATCTCTATCAAGTATAGAATAATACACATATAATTAATATTTTTATATGCATTTATTAATATGCCTAAAAACTTATTTTTTAATTCACAAATGATATTGAATAGTAGAGATTTCAATAAAGTATATTTAATTTATTTTTACTTTGTTCTCTATCATTAATTTTTTGGGACTTTATTGTGAACCTCTACATCATTTTCTAATTATTATTCAAATTGTTATATATGTAAATATAAAAAAAATCCAATACTGTTAGTGCCAACAATTAGTGGACAAATTAAATGATCAGGAAACTGTTTTCCACAGTAATTTTTACTCATTGATCCAAGTTTTATTAAGAATATTAAAACATTATATTTCGCATAATACAAAGCTTGTTAATGAGTGATCCGAACAAGAATTGATATTGATCCCAAAGATATATTTATTTGTTTGATTTTTTGTTTAATAATTTAACAATTTGAAATTTATCAACAAAAAAGGTGCATGCTGATAATTTTGAATTAAAACACAAAGCTCAAAGAAAAATATTATTTTGATGATCACGAAAATAATTTATAATTTTTATTATTATTCGAAACAATCAATTTAAATTTATAACTTAATTCATTGTTTAGTAAAACATCTTTTCAGCACTTCCATCAGTGCCTTTCTTACATTAGCGTCGTCCGATTCAACCATTTGACACAGTATATCAATTGATTGCTCTTTGCATCTCATAAACAGCTCATCGTCCATGTTGATCATTATTGTCAAACTGTTATACATCAACTCATTCCAATATTCATTTTCTTCTACTTTTAATGAATTTTGGAATATTAATTTTAAGAAGTTAATACTTTCTTCGTTCAAATTATTTTTCACCAAATAATTCAAATAACATTTCTGAGCCTTACACCAAAACTGCCAAATTTCTTTATTATTTAAATCATTTTGGCAAATATTACAAATTTTATTTATTACTTTAATAATTTCTTCTTTATTAAATGTATATAAGAATTCTTCCAAAATATCAACATATAAAGGTAATCGAATGAAATCAGCCAAATTATTAAATACTTCATATAACACTTTGTCATCATTATCTTTATAATAATTTATATTTAATTCCAAAAATTGCTTTAAATATTCCAATGTTTTTAATTTCATTTCGATTGATTCACTTTTTGTGCAGAATTCAATTAATTTCAATATCAAATCATTTGTTTCTGTGAATTTTTCAGAGTACTTCAGAATTAACTCATTGAAAAGTGATTTCTGAAATTCGATTGAATGCTTTGCATCTTTTTCAGATAACGATATAATATCGGTCAAAAAGTTACCGAAGAAATATTTCCAAACGTTCAAATTGATTTCATTCTTATCACAACCGAATTCCACGACGATTGAAATCAATTCATTTTCTATGTATCGTTTAATTTCATCTTCTTCTACATTTTGTATTGAATTCCCAATGTTTTGTAACAAACAAATCCAATTATCTATTTCATTACTATTTAATGAGTCTGCAATTTTATTAAATAATTTAATTGCGTCAATTTTCAAATCATTATCTTCGAAATGTAATACAAATGAAGAAATTATATTCATCAGAAATATTGCGTAAGGTTTAATGGAGTCCATTAATTGCGTTATAATTTTCTTTGTTATTTCGAACGAACGAATTTTCAACTTTTTATCATTTTCTTCTTCGATTTGGAATGAAGAGAAATTTAATATCCTAAAGAACACGTTCCAACCACTATGTAATACAGTTGCGAATTGTAATGATATGAATTCGACGCAATCTAAAATCACTTCTTTTATATACGAATTCGATTGTTTCTCATAGATATCATTAAATGGCTGTAAGAAATGTTCTTGGAAATGATATTGCGTAATTTCTTTTCGAGGCAAAAACTTATTCGAAAGTTGTCGAATGATATCTACTGCTGCTACAGCTATCGATTCATTTTGAAGACATCCGACCTCGTCCAAATATTTCGATATTATGTTCCAGATGTCTTTCCATATGAACATTGGTCGATTCATATTATAAAACGCCGTATCACTAAACTTTAATAACATGAATTTACGCGGCGGATTTTCCTTTAATTCTAATTTCGATATGTTTTTCATCGCTTCAATAAAGTCTAAAATTGATTCACGTGAAAGTTTCCAAGTGTTTGAAAACAAGTTTTCTGTAATTGATAAATCACATACAAATGAATCATTATCTTTCATCTTATCTAACGCCGATATTTGCCCTAACACTATCATCCAAGCGCCTTTTAGATATTCGATATCTTCAATTGCGCAATGTATTAATGCATTTGTACATAAGAAATTCTTCGACTTTAAATTCGTCGAATAAGTTTGTAAACGAGTGAACTTTGCAAAAGAATCAACTAATGTGTTCAATGCATCTTCAACATAACAATGTGATGCTATATGTGTACATAACTTAAATCCTTCTAAACATAAGTTAATTAATTTGTTGTCATCTGTCTTTTCAAACGTCATTGTTAACACTGCTAATATTCCTCCCCATATGGAATGGAACATTGGGCCAATTAACATTGATGATTCAGCACGATGATATTGATGTTTTAATGTGCCTAATTTTGTTCGTTCTCGTGCTGTTTGTAATGTTTGTTCACATTGTTCCTTATATAAATCGGCTTTAGCTTGATTCGATAATAATGTAACACGTGTAGTTGGTTGTGTATTAGTTGTTAAGTTAATCTTTTCTGTCGTTATATCTTTATATAATTTCTCTAAGAAGTCATGCGGTAAATCTTTACCACCATCAATTCCTCTGTTATTAGATATGAACTCTTCTAATGTCATTCGATTTTTAACACTTGGATGATGTGCATCTGTATGTAACATTAACGTGGAAAATGATAATACATAAACAGTGTCTGCACATGAAAATAATTTTGGATTATCATTATAATATTTGGATCCAAATTGTTCCATAATTCGATCAATCATTTGTGATTCTCCTGGAATTTGGAACTTAGATAAAAATGCTCGAAACGCTGCTTCAAATGACATATTCTTGAAGTCAAACATTTCAATAAATAATGGTAATATTTGTAAATTTAAATCTTTTGATCCTCCAATGACTTCCCCAACACCGGATGGATCTAATGATGGCGTATTAAATAAAAATGAAGCAATTGTATTCGGATCATCATTTTTGATGATTTCATTTTGGATAAAGAAGTTGATTCCTTTCATAGGCGACTTCCGAAAGATATCTAATCCTTGATCAAAGATATTTTTCGCTTTCTTCGCTTCTAAAAATTCTTGTGGACTTTCATTAGCGTTTGTTTCTTCTTGTGTTTTGTTCTCAAATGAGATGAAATATTTCCATAAACTTTCTAATACTTTAACTAATGTACTAAGCGCTTCTTTTTGCGCTTTCTCATTTGGATATGAATTTCGTACTATCGAATTAATACAATTCTCAAATATGTTCCTGAAAAAACCAGATTGATCACAATCATAATTAACAAACAAGTCAACAAGAAATTGTGGTTCTTCTGCAATCTTAGAAAAGATTTTTAAGGTTCGTGTAATGACATTTGTATATGGTGAATTTAATGCAATTGATATTCCTCGATCTAATACTTCATTTAAACCTTCAATATAAATCGAGGCAAATCGTTTCCATATGGAAATGATTAAATCAGAAGTACAGCTTGCTAAGCCTTTATGATTATCTAATGATAAGGTCAATAATGCAACATGAATGTTGGTGGTAAGTAACGATTGAAAAAGTTGGCTTTTCAAAAAGTCGGAATTTGAATTGAGGATTATGTGGAGAGAAAGACTGCAGACAACAAGAGTATGGACATGATACTTATGTCGTTCAATGGCATCTGTAAATGACTTACACAAAACTATAAAATCGGCATCTTGAATTGTGCCTTTAGAATCAGGTAAAATTTCATTTATTATTATCGAATTCATAACAATATTCGTGACTAATAGCTCGGCAGTGTCTTTGTTGGATGATGAAATTGGAACAAGAACAGGCTTGGTATAATTGGCTATTACTCGACGAACTAAATCATATATTGTCATTGTTGCAACTTCTCGAACTGTTTGACTTTCTTTTTGATTATGCAATGACAAAAGGAATTGGAAACATTTTCCAAGAAGTTTACCATGTAAGTAAAGATTGCCAGTAATGGATTGAAAGATTGATGAAATTATTTTTACACATTGAAGACAATGTTCGTCAGTTAATTCTAGTTTAAGCAGCTTGAAAATTGTGTTTAAAACTTTCGTTATTAAATCACAATCAAATAATATGTTTGACGAACTCATAAAAATAGTTGTGAATGTGTTTAAAATAATTGTCAAATACTTTTTCGAATCAATTTTATAAGCAGTAAAGAATGGCGTAAAAAGTAATTCAATTTTTGGTTCTGATTCTTCTGATAACTTTTGAATTGCAGATGTAATTTCATTCAACAGTTCCTTCTTCCCCCATTTCCCACACTTTTCTTTCAGTGATAGTAATCCTTTTTTTAAAAAAGGGATCAGGCTAGAAGACATTTCCCTTTCGGTATTAAACGATCAAAAATCATTGGAAAACTCTATCAGCCGGTGGTTCAATTGTATGCAAAATTTTCAATAGAATTCTCTCGTTGATCAAATGACCAGTCATAGGATTTAAAAACTTATATAGTCAAACAAAGTGTATTGTGTAACTGTTAACACATTACTTTTCGATACAGGAAGAACATTAAATCTATCCATATAGAATATATAATATATGTACATAATTGATATTATAGTTTAATATGAATGCTATATTATATTCAAGTGAAGATGAGATAAATTCATTTTGAAATCCCGAAAAGTGACGAGATTTGACTTTTGTATTGTTTACTTTGTTATCGGTTCTTATCGTTGTGATGATGGAGTACGATACATGAACGATAAAAAATATCTTCTTTGGTGTTACAGCAAAAAGTAAAATACTTATCGATTTTTATTGATGGCAAAGAAATTGATATTTCAGAAGCTGATATATTTATGTCAATAAGGGAATCAAATGTTTTAAATATGAATTGAGCCAAAATTCTAAATGTGGTTTTGAAACTTTGGTATGCACTAAATAATATTATTATTGAATTTACTACAGACATCATAGGGGAAATATTTAGTATTTGACTTAATTTCACTACGAATACATTTTCACAATCAAATTCATTCACTAACTCATATACATTCACAAGATCAAATACATTTACAATTTCTATTCCATTTGGTTTAATATTAACAAATTTAATTATTTTTTAAAGCTCATATTCACTTACAGAAACAATTATTCAAAAAACATTTGATTTAAGTACTATTACATTTTATATAATTGATTCAAAGGCAACTTATATTTATACCAATATTATTTATTATAATTATACTTGAAGGCATACGAAGAATTAGCTCTGATGCATTCAGAGGATGTTCAAACCTTATGAATATTTATATACCAAGTTCTGTTTATTCAATTGGAAATCCATTTTTAGAATGTACGAAACTCAATTTATTAATGTTTCAGAAGAAAATTTTGAATATTCGAATTATGAAAATGATGGAGTTTTATATGGTAAAGAAATTACACAAATTATTAGTTATCCGAATGGGAAAAGTAAAACATTTCCAATTCCTAATTCGGTCACTTATATTATGAATAATGCTTTCGTTTGTTGCATTAATTTAGAAAGAATTTTTATTGGTGAAAATGTTCATTATATTAATTCTTGTGCATTTATTAATTGTATATCACTTCAATGTATTCATTTTAAAGGAAAAATTTCACCAGAAATACAAAATGATGCATTTATTAATAAAAATGCGGCAACAGTTATGACATTAGAAACATATCAAAATGAAACATTTGGAAATATGAATGTTACTAAGGGAACAACTTGACGAATGTCTCCGGCCAACACCCACATCCACTAATTCAAATACATTTATGCAATCAAATACATTAACGAAAAGTGATACACTCACTAAGATTCATTCAAGAAAGCTTGATCAGTTGACAAGACAAAAAAAAGCGGCCGTTTAGAGGAGCATTCCTCTGAAACTTTGGGCTTGCATTTGGAATTCAATGCGTCGTATTGCTGTTAATTGTGATGAAACAAACTTTTTGAGCGTTTTTCTTTCAGAAGTTTGTTCGCGATGACAAACGATATCATTTTCTTTCATTTTTTAGGTGTTTCTGTAATTGAAATGAATTTCCCGTCACTTTTCAATAAAAACATTACGTTTTCTGCTTTGTAAACATCTTCCGATTGCAAAAACAACAAAACATGTATCAACAAAAGTTGAAACAATGAACCGACGAAAAGGCGGCGCGGTTGAATCTCTCTGTATCGTTTTTGGCTGATTTATTAGCAAGTTTCTCAAGTTTTCTCGCAAATGTGTTTTTTCCTTTTGGTTTTACCCATGCATATCTTTTGCTTATTACAAACCTCTCCAAAAAATTCAGGTTCAAAGATTTTTAGTGATCAATTATCTATTTCTCAAACTCTCAAGCATTCCCTTTACCTTACTTTAGAATCCAAAGGGACTACATACTTATCATTCTCACTCCATAACAAAGAGAGTGTATCCATTAAAAACACAAATTTCATTATTCTAAAAGCGAATGAATCGAATAAATTCAACATCATCACAGAAGAATATCAGCGTCATTCCTCTTTATTAAATTTGCCGATATCATATGCTAATCATTATATCAAATTCTTTTCTTTTGTATTTAATCATTTTTCAATAAAATCTCATTTACCAATTTCAATGAATAACAACTTCATGAGGAAAATGTTCAAATTCAATGAAACTGTTCAAGTTCTAGTGTATAACTTTTTTATTTTGGGATTTTTTTTATTTTATGAAATCAAATTTTTAATGAATAAATTTAAAACAAAAGAAAAGAAAAAACAAGAAAATATTTTAATTTTTGTTATATTTTTCATGAATTCTTATCAAATATATAATGAAGATAATTTAACACTTACAATTATAAATTCAAATGAATTTAATGAAATTTCTCAATATCAAAATATAGCGAAATATATAATTATCAGTGAAAATATTTATTCAATTCCAGGTGATGCATTTTCAGAATGGTCTTCAGTTGTTTTAGTGAATTTTGGTGACTCAGTATCAAATATTGGAGGTTCAGTGTTTTCGTCATGTTTTAATTTAGAAACGATAATTTTTGGAGGAAATGTTACAACAATTGGTGGTGGAGCATTTTCATTTTGTTCAACAATCAAAAACATTACGATACCAAATTCAGTTACAACAATTGGAATTTCATCATTTGCATTATGTTCTAATTTAACTTTATTAATACTTGGATATGGAATCAGAGATATTGGAAATTCAGCATTTGGGAATTGTTATAATCTTCGATGTATTTATTATTATGGAGATTTAGAACCAAATATTGATGAAAGTGCATTTTATAATGTTTCAACAAGTGTTATCACATATCCAACATATATAGAGAATAAATTTGGACATTTAGATGTTGACAAAGAAAACGCAGAAGGAATATGCGAACCACTTCCAACACATTCATTTAGTCAGTCGAATACATTTACTGCATCACTTCAAAGTGATATTTCATTATCATTATCATTTTCATATACATTAACAATTTCATTATCAATTACACATTCATTAACTGTTTATGAAACAAAAACGAAAACATTTTCATTATATATCAATAATTCGACATTTTCATATATTGAAACAGAATTTATTTATTACAATTATACGATTGTTATTTATTCGACTTATTATAATTATTATTCCAATTTCTTCACAATGTTTCATACTTCCGACGAAAATTCGCCAAATGGAATTACGACAAATGTTTTGATTGGAATTATTTGCGGATCATTTGCATTTGTTTTGATCATTGTTGGAATTGTTATATTTTTAGTGAAAAGTAATAACAAGAAAGAAAAATCGAAATCAAAGTTACAATTCAAGGACACGACGACATCAAGTACAAAGCAAATCGAAGAAGTAAATAGTTTAGTTGAAGATATTGTGAAAGAAGATGAAGACAATTGGCTATGAATAAAATGTGTAATAAAAATTATTAATTTTAATTTTTATAAACAAATATAAAATTATTTTGTTGTTATATAAAATAAAATGAAGTCATATTAATGATGAATCATTTTGACATTTTATGTTTGCAATTATTTCATTTTAATAAGAAATTTTGAATTTTAAAGATGTATAACTATTATTACTGACTTTAAATATAACAAAATAAATATTGTTGAACAATGATCAATGGTTTTAAATTATGAATACATTTACATTAAATGTTGGCACTTTTCTGAATGAAATGGAACAAACTTTACTTGAATTCATTATTTATAAAAGCAAAAAATATATTTCAAATAAAAAATACACTGAAAGAGAATTAGTACATAAAGATCTTCTTATTTTATGTTTATATATAATAAAATAAGAAACTTAAAATTAAATAATCGAAGAATTTCCAATGGTATAAAAAAAGATTAAATTTCATGATGATGAAAACGTTTAAAATGAATGAACAGCATATCAAATTAAAGCTTAAAATCGATTCTATAACATATATTCATTGAGTTATTTAAAAGTGAAATTATAATGTTATAAAGCTGTTTCTTTGATTGTTGTCTTAAAAAATCGATAGAAATATTTCAGGAGTGATTTGAAAGACCACAATTCAACAACAGGTTTTTTAAAGTTTAACCGTGAGATTTTAAACTTTTGAGAAAGCCGATGTATAATTGGTGAAGGTCTATAAGTATATTACAAGCTGAAACATGATAACCTTTCTTTTGTTCAGCATTTTGATCATGATGAAACGATTTAAAACTGACACAAAGCTTATTACACCTTATACTGTTCAAAAAGAAATCTTACAAATACAAAAATGTAAAAGCAAGGAAGGACTGACTTACCAATGTGATGGAGAAGTTTCAATCAATGAAATTATGCTCAAAAAATTTAAAAGATTTAACAATAATTATAAAGTTTTGTTTATCAATGAATTATTTTTAAATTTGATACCAAATAATGAATCTACATCAATTGTACATCATGATTTTAATAACAAACAAAAATTTCATAGAACATATTTTTCGAACATTTTGAAGATAGACTTTGAAATCAATATATTTGTCAAAAATGGCATATTTGATGAAACCTTGAACAGATCTTATGAAGATACATCTTCCATAAAACGTGAATTTTTACATTTTTCGATGATGCGAAACGACAACGAAGAAGGACCAAATATTTTGAATGTTTTACTTCATTTAACTGTCATTTTTTCAATGATATTTTCGGTTATTCATATCAAATTTTATCAGAAAAATACAATTTCAGTTCAGAAAATACTAACGACCAAATATATATTGAAAGTAAAAGAAAAGAAAAAACAAGAAAATATTTTAATTTTTGTTATGTTTTTCATGAATTCTTATCAAATATATAATGAAGATAATTTAACACTTACAATTATAAATTCAAATGAATTTAATGAAATTTCTCAATATCAAAATATAGCGAAATATATAATTATCAGTGAAAATATTTATTCAATTCCAGGTGATGCATTTTCAGAATGGTCTTCAGTTGTTTTAGTGAATTTTGGTGACTCAGTATCAAATATTGGAGGTTCAGTGTTTTCGTCATGTTTTAATTTAGAAACGATAATTTTTGGAGGAAATGTTACAACAATTGGTGGTGGAGCATTTTCATTTTGTTCAACAATCAAAAACATTACGATACCAAATTCAGTTACAACAATTGGAATTTCATCATTTGCATTATGTTCTAATTTAACTTTATTAATACTTGGATATGGAATCAGAGATATTGGAAATTCAGCATTTGGGAATTGTTATAATCTTCGATGTATTTATTATTATGGAGATTTAGAACCAAATATTGATGAAAGTGCATTTTATAATGTTTCAACAAGTGTTATCACATATCCAACATATATAGAGAATAAATTTGGACATTTAGATGTTGACAAAGAAAACGCAGAAGGAATATGCGAACCACTTCCAACACATTCATTTAGTCAGTCGAATACATTTACAAGATCAAATTCATATGCACAGTCAGATTTAATTTCATTTTCAAAATTATATTCATTTAGTCAATCAAGTACATTTTCTAAATCATATACATTTACTGCATCACTTCAAAGTGATATTTCAGTTTCATTTTCATATACATTAACAATTTCATTATCAATTACACATTCATTAACTGTTTATGAAACAAAAACGAAAACATTTTCATTATATATAAACAATTCGACATTTTCATATATTGAAACAGAATTTATTTATTACAATTATACGATTGTTATTTGTTCGACTTATTGTAATTATTATTCCAATTTCTTCACAATGTTTTACACTGATAATAATGATGATCAAAATAACGATAATAAAACAACGATTATCATCATTTCTGTTTGTGTAATCGTTATAGTAATAGTTATTATCATATTCTTAATTATATTATTGAAACATATTCGAAATAAAAAAGAAGAAATTTATGAAAATGACAAATCAGAACAAAATGAAAACGAAACGACGAATACATTTACTACAGGAATAAGTAACATAAATATTGAAGAAGATCCATTTGCCGAAGATTTTCGAGAAGAAAAATTTATTGAACAAATTTAATATAAATATCAATAAAAATACAATTTTTATGAATATTTGATATTTATATGTTTTATAATGATATTAAATATATTTTGAATCTTATGAAACAAAAAAAATATTTCGGTGGTACATAACATTAATGCATTACATCGTGTTAATATTAACTAGAGATATATAACGGGGACAGCCTCCAAAATTTCAAAAAAATAAGTAAAGCCGACTTAATATGAATTTTTGTTCAATGATGAGAAATTTTCAATAAACTTTATGAGGTATATATTTTTCTAAACCTTTTTAAATCAACAAAATTATTTTACACTTTTTATTCGAAGATTCAACGCTATGGTCTAACGTAAAACAATCGCTTTCGAATGAGTGTTAAGAACTCTTAAATCAAAGTTTTAAATAATGTAAATTTAATATTCATTTTGAATACATTTAAAAATAGAATAGATTTAGCAAACAATGTTTCAAACGTTAAAAAATATATGGCTTTTATCCACAAATAAAAATATATTTTCCTTTAAAATGCAAGAATTTGGGATTATCATGCTTTCGATCGAAACCTATGGTATGAAATTTCTTTCATTTCTCGTTTTATCATGAGGAAACAAAGCCAATTATTGGTCTGTCATTTAATTTATAAAATGCATATATCATTTGATTGACGGCCAAAATTGAAGAATATTGAGGCATTCAATAATTTTTGAAATTGAGTAAAAAACAATCGTTAACCATTTAATTCCACATTTCACATTAACAAGAATGTCATTATCAATTTTATTATTTAATAAATTTGTTCTTTGTCTATACTTTGTTCGAGCGTAAAATCATTTGGGCAATGAATTTGAACGTTTATTATTCAATGTTAATGCATAATTTTTACCATCTACACCGATAAGAATTCAGAAAAATCGGAATAAACTTTTCGATAAACATTAGAAAATTGTACAAAAATCGATCTTACATTGAAATTCAAAAAGTGTTAACGTTGTAGGTTCCCAAAAAAACCGTCAACAACTTTTTCAATTAATTCAATTTTTGATTAAAATGGGTAAAGACAAAACTAAGAAGCAGAAAGGAAAGAAAAATGACCCCTTTATCCCATTTAAAGTCGAGTCTATTCCTGATAAAATGCCATCAGATCCAGCCAAGGTAGAAGAAATTTTTATCCAATTAATGAATGATCAAGATTTGGACACTGAAAAGCGTCGTCCACTTCTTCAAAAGCCTGTTGAGTTCAAGTGGAATCTTATTAAAGCCCAGCAAAAAACAGATGAAGAAACGCCAGCTCCTGAGTATCTTTTAAACAAATTAAGATCAGAAGTCACCAATGAAACACTTGAAAACATTCAAGTCAATCTTAAGTCAGGTCGTATTTCCTGGTGTATGAAATTTATTGAACAAGAAGGTCATAAAGAACTTCTTAATATCATATCAAAGATTTCCATTGACGTTAAACTCGAATCCAACTATGATCCACTTATTCTTACTAATGCTCTTTTATGTATTCGTCACATTTGTAATATTAATGATGGTAGTAAAGCCATGGCCTTACAAATCTCATTTCTCCCCACATTAGCACATGCATATTTACCACATTATCCCAAAACCATTGAAGTTGTTCTTCAAATTCTTTTAGCCTTTTTATATAGCGGTGAGAATGACCGAAAAGCATCCAAAATCATTGTCAAAGAACTTCAAGAAGAGGACTGGTCACTTTTCTCTCAATTTCTCGATTCAAAAAGTTCCAACCTCAGCAACGTTATGATCGCCTTCCTTAACGGTCTCTGGTATTCCACCAAAGATATTCCCGTGGTTCATTTTGATTTACTCTTTAAGTTTAAGCGGTCCAATTTCTTTGACACACTTAAATCAATATATCCCACATTAGATTTTACAATTTCACTAGAGGAAGAAATGAATTATCTTAAATCGTTATTACCTCAAAAGCCATTAAATATCTTTGATCCCAAAACTATTATTAATGAATTATGTCGATCAAGTAAGCCATCACAAATTGTACGCGGTTCATTAATTTCATTAATTGAACTTACGCAACGTAACATCAAAACATACCGACAATTGTCGATATATATCTTTAACTTATTAACAATATTACGCGTCAAAATTCAAGCCGGAGAAGAAATCCCATTAACGCAAGCGTCGTTTTATGCATCACGATATCAAAAGCCGATTTCTTTAAACATATCGCCAATGAATCCAACCGCGTGTGGCATTGGCGACACGACGATGTTTTATCCGATGTCCGAACTCAATGGAATCTCATTTTTGGAGATGATCAAAACCAATTCGTCTGAAGAGAACAGGAATGTGAAAATCGAAGAACCCAAAGAAGTCAGTGCGAATTCGAATGTGAATACGACGACAGCTGATAACAGTAATAGTAATGATACAAATAGTATAATATACTCAGCTATCATTGAGGACTATGAATCGAAGCTAAAGGATTATATGACACAAATGGAATCAATGAAGTCAATGTACCAATACTTAAAAGATAAGAAAGATCAAGAAGAACGGAAATTCCTCACGCTGAAGAGACAGTTCGATGACTACAGAGAGAAATATGGGAAAATCGAGCCATACATTGCATTGCTACAAGGGCAGCCATCGAATTTGATACCGAAGAATAATATTTCGGACATTGATAAAGAAATCGAAAAGCTGCAAACTGAAGTTGCGATTAAGACAGCAGAGTTATCATTCTTCAAAGATGTCGAATTTGGCATCGAAGAGCAAAAGATTAAATCGCAGATAAGCGAGAAAGATGCTGAGATAGTGAAGTTGAATTCAATCATAAAGAAGAAAAACGCGAAAATTAAAGAGAAGCAAAATGAAATTAAACAATTAAAAGATGCATTAGCTGCTGATAAAGTACTTCCTGGCGAACTTGAAGAAGTGTTAAAAGAAATGGAAAAAAAAGATCAGCTAATTAAAGAATTAAAAAGCAAAAAAGGAACTTCAGATATAGACACAATATTAATACAAGAAATGAGAACTAAAATAGAAGAACAGTCAAGAGAAATTATAGAGCTGAGGAAAATTTGCGAATCGTCTTCAAAGTCCAAAAAGGCTTTAGCGAAAAAGGCAAGAAAATCGTCTTCGTCATCAATAACCGATTTAATGGTCGCCAAAACCGTCCCATCGGCGCCGACCGTTGGCGGCGTTGTCAAAACTGAGTCGTCTCCAGTGGCTCCTTCGCCACAAGCAGAAGGACAAGGGGCGAAGCAACAACAAACACAACAACAAGCTGATGCTCCAATAGATGAAGAAGGTGACGCTGTTCCACCGCCTCCACCTCCACCACCTCCTCCTCCACCTCCACCATCACCAGCACACTCAAATGTACCGAAGAAAAAGAACCCTCCGCCACCAAAGAAACTTAAGCCTATCTTTTGGACACGTATTCCAGATGCACAATCACCAGATACTGTTTGGATTAATATTGACGATAGCAAAGTTGATATTGACGAAAACGAAATATGCGAATTATTTGCACAGTCAGAATCAACTGCACCAAAGACTACAACTACAACTACATCAACTGCGCCAAAAGTTGTCGATTTATTAGATCCTAATAGAAGCAAATCTATTGCCATTATGTTATCTCGAATCAGAAAGCCAATCCCAGAGATCGTAAACCAAGTCAAAAACCTTGGAACAGGTTTCACGGAAGATGAAGCATCAGCTCTTCGAAGAAATAAGCCAACTCCGGATGAAATACAAATGGTTCAGTCATATAGTGGAGATGTTTCACTTCTTGATAAGCCAGAGCAACTTTTCATTGGTCTATCTCAAGTACCATTACTTGATCAACATATCGAGTTCATATATCTACGGACAGTCTTTGAGACCCAAATGTATGAGATTGAATCACCTCTTGAAACTCTTATGAATGGACTTAAGCTTATTAAGAATTCTTCCACGATAAAGAATCTTTTCACGATCATCCTTCGCATTGGTAACTTTGTGAATGGAGGTACAATTCGTGGAGGTGCTTATGGGTTTAAGATTGATCTTCTTGGCAAGCTAAATGACATTCGAACCCAAAAGCACCAGTACACACTTTTGAATTACTTAGCCGATAAGATAAACACCGATGAAATGTCAAAAGAGTTACAGCCTCTGAAAACGTGCCTTACGATTGATTTGGATTCAATTCGGCAGAACTATCAAAAAGTTGGCGAGTCCATTCAATACGTTCAAAAAGTTATGTTTGAAGCAGAAAAGAAGGCAATAAACGGCTGCCTGCTTTTCCCTGAGTTTACCAAGTTTATGGATGGCCAACGAACGAATCGATATAATTTTGTTGGTAAGAAGCTTAAAAAGATCGACAAAGAATTCAACAAAGTTGCCCAATTATTTGGTGAAGAACCGAATTCAATGAAAATGTCCGAATTCATTAACTTATTTGTAAAACTTTCGGAGGATTTAACACGAGCTAAAGAGGCAAATAACAGAACACGAGAAATGGAGCAAAAAATGAAGTCGCGCGGTATGAGGGGAATCGACGGAAGGCCGCTGATGGGCGGCGGCGACACGCAGCGCGGCGTATTGGACGAGCTGATGAAGAAATTGGCGTCGGGAACACCGCAGCTAAGGAAGGTGAACGCGCCGGCAAAGCCGAAGCAAGAAGAAAAAGTAGTGAACGAGTTGGAGGCGGCGAGGTCAAAGGTGTTCGCTAAGAAAAATGGAGCAAATAAATAACGAAAGCGATGTATTTGAAACTGATAATGGAAATAATTGTTGACTTAGTAAAATTTTTGGATTTATTCTTTTGGAATTCAAAATTTCGTTAATTGCAGTGTTTCAATTCTTGTTTATAAATAAGAAGTTATGCTCACGTGTTATTCTTAAATGATGGTAAAATCGTTTCGAAACCATTTTAATAAAAACATAAAATTATTTCAAGAACGAAATTTCTTTTTATTTTCTTAGTTAAATCGAAAAGATTGAATAAAGAATTCAAAAAAAAACAAAACAAAAATCAATGCATTTAAACAAATGTATGATAAAATTGGAGTGAATTTACTTTTTACTTCTCAAAATGTACAAAAGAACAAATTCATTTAAAAATTAAAATGAATTATATCCATTGATCATTCTCATTGTGAACAATTTCACGAAATTCTTCATTAATAAATTCAATTTGCTGTTGTTTCGTTGTTGAACTTTTCGATGTTTCTGTTTTAGAACTAGAATTCGAATGCAAATTTCGTGTCCGATTTCGTCGAAATAAAAATATAATCATTCCAATGATAATAAGAATTATTAATATTGAACAACAAATAACACCAATTATTACATTTTTTGTGATTTTGTTATCATTCTCTATTGTTTCATTTTCAAATTTACTAAAGAAATGACTATAATATATATAATAAGTCGAATATTGATAAATTATATATTCATATGAAATAAAATTCGAATAAATATAATAATATGTTGAATTAAAGAATGTGACACTCATTGTATTCGTAAAAATTGATATTGAAATCATTGTTTGTGTAATCGAATATTTTGAAATTAAAGTTTTAATGAAAGTTACACCAGATTGCAAAGAAGCTGTAAATGCATTTGATTTAGAAAATGTATGTGAAAATGTGTGTGATTGAGTGAATGCATTTGATTTAGAAAATGTATGCGAAAATGTGTGTGATTGAGTGAATGAATTTGAAAATGTATTTGACTGAGTAAATGTATCAGATTGAGAAAATGTATTTGAGTTTGAAAAAGTATTTGACTTCGTAAAAGTTATCGAATCCATAGTAATATCACAATTATATATATATCCTGATTCTAACGAATTAATTTGAATTGCTTCACCTACAGATTGTCCATTTCGAACAACAGATAACGTAATTCCATTTGTTAATGTTTGTGGAAATAATATCATTTTACATCCAATGGTTTGAGAGGCTGTACTAGCATTGCAAATATTTGAAATGTCCCAATCATTAACTATAGCTGCATCTGAATTAGCAGCCGCTCTTCCATCAGTGTAATAATTTCCATCATGTTTTATGCCACTAATATATAAAGTATACTCTGAAAGAGTCTGTGATGTAATTTGTGTTGTGCCAAAATGAATTGTTAAATACAAACGAGCCATTTTTCTAGAAAGTGTTACAGTTACTGTGTCAGTAGAGGATCGAATTGTGCTTGATTGACCAAACATGAAATCTAAAGCTTTCATTTTTACTTCGCCATTTTGCTTACGTGTGTCAGTTATTAATGCATTCGGATAGAAGCAAGTTATAGTAAAATATGTTCCTCCAGAAGCAGACACTGATCCTCCTGAAAACATACCTTGTTTAAACAACCCACTTGAAGAAGATGTGGTCCATACAAAATTAGTCATGGACATACCATCGCCTACAAGATCTACTCGCATTTGATCATTTGCTTCCCATGAACTATCTGTTGCAAGAAGTTTTCTTAAATGATTATTTGTGTTTTCATGTTCATTACTTAACTTATAAAATGCATTGCTGAGCTTAGATGATTTGATACTGTTACTACCAAGTTCTAACCAGCTTACATCAAATCGTGCAGTTAAACCTTGGATTTGTGATCTTTGATAAGATGATTGAGAATGTGCTGCTGCTAAAAATAGAAGAATCAACATTTTGATTTGGGTTAAAATTTGAAAAAAGTTATTTGTGACAAATAATACAAAAGCTGTTGATAAATTTTGAGTTCAGAATTGAAATTTACATGAGGGACCATTCAGCTTTCTTTGAATTAAATTTGACCGAACTTATGACATTGGTCACACATTAATTTGCAATTTTTTTGTGAGTTTGGTTCCAAGTTGAATCATGACTTTTCTGCAGGTTTTGCAGTTTTATCGTTTTTTATCAATTCAAAAAAAATGTAAAGTTTTCTATTTATCAATGCATTGAATTCAATTCAAAATCAATTAATGAATTGATTTCGTTATAAAAATTTACGCCAAAAAGAAAACCAAAGCAATATAATATGATCAAATGATATCAGCTTAATTTGTTAATGGTTCGACAATAATTTATTTCAATAAAAACTGTGAATATATTGGACCAATATATCAATTATTTTTATTTTAATTTAACAATGTATCATTATATTATTAATATAATATCAATCTGAATAAGAACTAGAATCATCAAAAATTGGTGCAGTAAAACTTGATTTTAAGTTTTTGTTACGTCTGAGTCTGTGTCAGTAGAGGATCGAATTGTGCTTGATTAACCAAACATGAAATCTAAAGCTTTCATTGTTACTTCGCCACTTTGTTTTCTTGTGTCTGTTATCAATGAATAAGGATAGACGCAAATTAGATAAAAATATGATGCAGATAATTGAACTCCGCCTGAAAACATACTTTGTTTAAACAAGCCACTTGAAAAAGAAGTTGTCCATGAAGTTGTAAAGCCTATACCATCACTCATAAATTTAACATATATGGTCATATGCTTCCCATGAACTATCTGTTGCAAGAGGTTTTCTTAAATGATATTCGTGTTCATTATTTAAATTAAAAAATGAATTGGTGAGTTTAGATGTTTTGATGCTATTGCTAGCAAATTGTAACCAACTTTGTATTTGAGATCTCTGATAAGATGATTGAGATAGTACTCGTGCTAGAAACAGGAGAATCATGATGTACTACTAGGATTAATTAAGGTTGGGCTCTGATGTATCGATAAACCGCTGATAAATGTCATAACCGTTATCGATATTCTATCGGTCTCACCTGATAAACACCAGCTGATAAAAACATCAGATTTTATAGATATCACCCTGATGAAAAAAGTGACATCTATCAAATATATTTTTTTCCAAACTTAGTTTAAACTTTTAATATCAAAATAAACATGCATTAAAACACTATAAGTAGAACTCAAAATGCATTAAAAATAGATAAATTGGAAAATTAAATTTAAATGCAATTTTATTTGACTAAATTTAGATAAATTTAGTTCGTTTTATATGGGGGCTGATAATTGCAGGTGATTTTATCATATAAAATTTGCAATATTAGCATTATGCTAAAGTACTTTTTGAGCGAAAATAATCAAAAAGTAGATATCTTACGAAAATCAATTTTAGCTATATATCAATTTTATACATATACCATTTGGTGAATTAGATAGAAATTATAACCTCCTTAAATTATAATTACTATAAGAATTGATTTAGCATAAATATATATCGATTTTCACGAGATATTTTTATTTTTATGCTCATTTATTACATTAATTGTTATTGCGCATTTTTTGGTTCGATTAAATGTTTTAAATATTTGTTATTATCCAAAATGTATATAAAATTCACTTATAAACACATAATTTATTTCACACTGCAATATCGAAAGAATTCTTCATTAAACCCAACGATCTTTCGTTAATTGCCTTGTACAATTCACGAACAGATTGCACAGTTTTGTCTGCCCCAAGTGAGAACGCGATTGGCAGCAGCGCGCCCATCGCTTTTCTGTACATTTCTTCGGCGATAACATTTTCGCCTTTTTCCTCCATCAACGCTCCGTTTCGAGCAAAATCTAATGCCTTCTCATATAGAAACTGGAAAGGTGATCTTTTAGATTCAGATTCGACTTCATTCTTTAGTTTATTCGCTTTCTCAGAAAATCGAGATGCAATTTGTATAATATCACCCTCAATTTTAGGAAATCGATCATTCACTTTCCGTTCTTCTTCCAAAAAATCTAAAAGAAACTCAATTAACAAAACTAAAAGCTCAAATAACTCAGATTTTTCTAAATCATTAAAGTATTGTTCAATAGTTTCAACACTAAATTTGGCTTCTAACAAAAAGGATTCGGCCTGTTGGCCTGTAGAATCAGGTGAAGCTGTTAAAAATGAAAATCTTCGAATTCGCTTTTTTTCGTTAACGGTCTCTGATGGGGGAACGTTAAATGTAATTTCATCTTTTTCGATGGAGAAGAAAGGGTGCGTTATGAACTCGTCAAAGGTAATTCGCTCGGCAGGATCGATTGTAAGGAGCCTCTGAATAAGGTCTCTTAGTTCTGGTGATGCATCAACATCCATTGGTAAAGAATAAGGTTGTGACCCTCTCATTTTAAGCTCTACTTCAAGTTGGTATTGGTTTTGAATGTTAGGGAAAGGTGTCTTAGTAGTGATCAACTCGTAAAGAATTATACCAATACTCCACATATCAACATTTGAATTATACTTGAGTCCAAATTGAATTTCTGGAGCCATATAAATAGGTGAGCCACATATAGTATCGGCAAGGTCCATTGGCTTAAGAAAACGAGCAAAACCAAAATCAGCAATTTTGAGAATGATTTTTCCATCTGTGGTTTCTGATAATAAAATATTGTGTGGTTTGAGATCTCGATGAACAATTTGATTGGTGTGTAAGTAATCAAGACCAATTGCTATTTGCCTTCCAAAATTACGAACAATTTTTTCTGGAAGCCCAACCTTATAATTACGGAGATAATGAATAAGATCACCTTTGTTACAATATTCCATTATTAAAAGAGTCTCTGTTGATGTATGTTCAACACCATAAAGTTTAACAATATTTGGATGATTAAGTTGAAGCATCAAAGATATTTCTTGATCAAGCTTTTCTTTTTCTTGTTGGAAAACCATTCTAGATGCTGAAATTGTTTTAATTGCAACAAAGTCATCAACTTTAAGTGAATTAAAATCTTCAATCATGCGTCCTTGATAAACAGTTCCAAATGCTCCTCTTCCAATTTCTTTACATATATGAACAAGTGATGAATTTGGAGGATCTAAAACCAAATCTTCATCTTCCATTTTTTGTGAAACCATTTCAATACTTTATATCATAAAAGTGTCTAAAAAAAACTCTAAAACAAAAAATCTGTTGTTTAGATAAATTCATGTAAAACGTATAGATTTCACCATTAATATAAGCATTATGTCATTTCTAATAATAAATGATGTAATACAAGTTAACATAAAATTAGATCGTTAAATTTAATCATATTATTGGTTTAACAATTTATAAAAATATCAACATATAATCGTTTTTATTTAAACATTTTACTTATCCAAAGTCATCTAACACCGATGAAGTCAACAACAAATGATTTTTCATTTCATTTCTTAATCTTTTATTTTTCCTATTATTAAGGTATAACACGAGTATTACCACAACAATTGTTACAACGACGATTGATCCACCCACAGATACACAAATGGTTATTACTTTTTTATTACTATTGTTATCTGTTTTTGTATCCTTATTAAACAAACAAACATCGAAATAATTATTTGGCGCTTCAGCCAACAAATTATTCCATTCATTTGTATTATTTCTGTTATAATTTTGATAGTTTTTAACATAAGGCAAACATAAAGTTATATTATAAACATTATGGTTATTTATATTTATAATATTTCGATTAGTTTTCGAAAATATTTTCGAATTAAAATTCGGCGGGTCTTCAGGCAATGATAATATATAAAGGGAATTACAATTTTCGAATATATTTTCATAAGAATTATCAACAGATGAACTTAATTGAGGTGCATGAAACACCAAAAGTGACATGCAATTTTTGAAGCAAAAATCGCCATCGAATTTGTAAAGGTTATTAAAAACTGCCATCTTGAGTGAAATACAATTTTCAAATGCGTTATTACATATTGTTCGTAATTGTTTAAATTCGAGTGATTCAATTGAAGTACAATTATAAAATGAATATGAATCAATTGTTTGTACTTCATCCAAAGTTATGTTAATTAAATTAATACAATTATAAAAACAATATAAAGAAGTTGTAGTTATTTTTGGTAAGTTGATATAAGTTATTTTTGTGCAATTTTCAAATGTTGAGGCTCCAATAGTATCAACTTTAGCTAAAGAAACGTTTTGAAGAGAAATGCAATTTTTAAAGGAATTAATATTAATAGTTTTAAGGTTTGGTAAATTAATGTTTTGAAGAGAAATACAATTTTCAAATGATGAAATTCCAATTAATTCGACGTTAATTAAAGAAATGTTTTGAAGAGAAATGCAATTTTTGAAGGAATTATTATTAATGTTTTTAAGTTTATTAGCATTAATATTTTGGAGTGATTTACAATTTGTAAATGCGGATGTTCCAATAGTTTCAACATCATCTAAAATGATAATTTTTAATGAATTACAATTATTAAATGTTTTCTCAATAATTTCATTAATTTTCTTTAAATTAATTGTTTCTAATGAAATACAATTCTCAAATGCTGAAACTCCAATTGTTTCAACGTATTCAAATGATATGTTTATTAGTGATATACAATCAATGAATGCATAATTTCCAATGATTTTAACTTTATGGAAATTAAAACATATTAAAGAAGAACAATTTTTAAATGAATTCTCACCAATTGTTATAACATTAGATTCGATATATTTTAATGAAATACAATTCAAAAACGAATTATTACTTATATATATAACATTTGGTAATATAACGTTTTTAAGTGAAATACAATTTTTAAATGAATTTTCGCCAATGTTTTGTAAATTGTTCATTTCGATTTTGTTTAACTTAATACAATCAACAAAAGCGTTTTGTTTAATATTTGTTAAATTGTTTACTATTATAGTCGAAAGACTTTTACATGATTGAAATGCGGATTCTTCAATAACATTTACATTTTCACATTCGACTTTTTCCAAATTTATACAATTCGAAAAACTTCTAATATTAAATGATTCTAATTTATTAAAACTAATTTCTTTAATTCCACAATTCATAAAACACTCAACACCAATTTTTTCAACATTGGGTAACATTAAATTATTAAGAGAAGTTTGATCTATAAAACATTGGTCACCGATTTCAATTAAGTTAATAGCTTTAAAACTCAACAAAAATGTTTCTTTAAACACTTCTTTTCCTAAATATACTAAACTCGGTAAATTAACCTCAGTTAAACTCATACAATTCTCAAATGAATAATCGGAACAATTCCTTAATTTCGGGAAATTTATAAATTCAAGATCAACGCAATTATAAAATGCGCCAATTCCAATATATTCCAAATTTAAGCATGAAATATTATATAAGAATTTACTTCCTTTAAAGCAATAATCGCCAATTATTTTCACATTTAAATTTAATGTTTCTGAAGTTTCACTACGAAATGTCGAATTCTCGAAACATGAATCACTTAAAATTTGTATATTCGTAAGATCTAAATAATGAATTTCTTGATTCGAGAACAAATAATTTGGCGCAATTTCTAGACTTGGTAATATAAATCGATTTATAGTACTTTGACCTTGAAACAAATAATTATTACAAGTCTTTAATTTAGGCGCATTAAACGAAATAATAGAATCACAATGATCAAATATATATCCGCCGATTTCAACAAGATTTGGAAATGTACAATTCTCTAAGTAAACACATCTTTCGAATGCTCGATCACCAATTGTCGTAACATTTGGGAAATTAATTGAAATAAATGCAGAACAACATGAAAAAGAAGATATGTCAATAGTTATCACATAAGGGAAATCAATTGTCTCTAAACTTGAACAAAATGAAAATGATGATAAACCAATTTCTTTAAGTTTCGGTAAATTTACTATTTCTAAATTTAAGCATTCATAAAAACACATTTTAGGACAACTTTCGAGTAAAGGAAATGAAATGTTTCTTAACTTTTTACATTTATAAAAACAATTATCTTTAATGACTGTAACGTTTGGACAATTCATTGATTCTAATGAAATACAATTCGAAAATGTAGAAAGTCCAATTGTAGTAAGAGAATTTGGAATTTCAACGTTTCGTAATGAAGAACATAAATGAAATGCATAATCACCAATACTTGTAACACTTTTCCCTATGATAACAGTTTCTAAAATAGAACAACCTAGAAACACGTCGCCTTTTATTGTTGTAGTTGAATCAGGAATTGTTATATTTCGTAATGATTGACAATATGAAAAAGAATTACTTTCGATTGACTCCAAAATCGAGTTTTCTTCAAATGTAACATCTTCAAGAAGTTGACAATCATAGAATGAACTCGATTCAATTTTATTTAATTTATTACCGATTTTTATTGATTTTAAATTAAAACATTGTGAAAATATTCCAGAAGAAGCTGTTGTGATTGTATTCGGTATTATAAAACTTGATATTTTCGTATATGTGAATGCATAAATTCCAATAGTTTCAACTTTATCGCCTAAAATGATTTCTTCTAAATTAGAACATGTAGAAAACGCATAATTTCCAATTCGTGTAACAGAATTTGGAATTTTTATACTTTTTAATGAAGTACATGCATGATATGAAGAACTATCAATAGTTATTATATTATCATTAAAAACAACTTCGGAAAGTTTAGAACATCCATTAAATAAATAGCTACTAATTCTCGAAATTTTGTTTGGAAGTGTAATCGACTTTAAATTCGTACAAAATTCAAATGTATTTGCTCCAATAGTTTCGACGTTTTCTCCAAAATTTATTGTCTCTAATGATGCACAATATGTAAATACTGAATTACCAATTGTTATAACTGAATTCGGTATTGTAATCGTTTTTATTTTGAGACAATCATAAAAGGATTGTTCTTTAATAGTATGTATATTCGAACTTATTAAAATAGTCGCTAAATTTTTCGATGTTCGAAATGCGGATTTTTCGATAGTTTTGACTGTTGTTGGAATTGTATATTGTTCAAATGGAAATCCTGATGGACATGCTATTAGTTGTGTGATATCTTTGTTATATAGAATACCATCATTTTCATAATTTGCATATTTTGTATTGTCTTTTGACACTTCGATTTTTTGAAGATTTTGACATGCCAAAAATGCGCCATCACCAATTGTCGAAATAGAACTGGAAATAAAAACATTAGCTATAGGGCACTGTGAAAAAGCTGAAGAACCAATCGAAGTGACTGAGATGGGAATTGATAATTTGGTCAAATTACAATATTTAAATGCTCCATCGCCAATGGTTGTTAACTTTTCACCAAAGGTTACAGATGTTAGATGATCACATGATGAAAATGCACTAGAATCAATTAAAATTAAAGAATTAGGAAATGTAATTTCTTTTATACTAGAACAATATGTAAACGCATAACTCTCTATTGTTTCTACATTGTCGCCAATTGTGACAGTTTTGAGGTTTAGACAGGATTCAAACGAACTATAACCAATTGTTGTAACTGAATTACCTATATGAACAGAGGTAAGATATTCTAATGAGGAAAATGCTTCATCTATAATCTTTTTTATTTCTCCATAAATGAAAATATGAATTGCTTTGTATTTATATTCACTAGCAAACTCGCTTTCATCAAGGATAATAAATGTGCTATTGTTTTCTATAAAAACTTGTCTTGAGTGAATTAAAAAAAGAGCAAAAACACAGAAAACTAAAGAGATTTTCATTGAGGCATTTCTGTATCGTTCCGGAAATTTAATAATTTACATTTAACGCGATAACTGACTGATCAAAAGAATCATCGGAAATATATTATTATTAAACCAGCTTAAACCCTTATACCGAAATGAGTGATTTAACCACATGAAAAATCACATCTTATTGTTTGTAGTATTGGATAATATGATTTTCAAATTTAAATGATTTACTTAAGTATTATTAATGCTTTTAAATTCTTGTTATTTTCCTTGATAAACAGATGCTTGGTTTTTTTAATATATGTTGAAATATCAAGCATTTTGTTTTACTAGGTTGCAAGTAGTTGCAATTCATATCACATGTCATATGAAGGAAAGTTGGTCAGTTGCAATTTGAGGTAGTCTGTTCGCACATTGCAATGGAAGAAGAGAACATAATCAAGCGATTGATATCTCTTGTCGAAGAACTCAATGGAAATAATGTTCACCAAACAATTTGTAGTTTTTATGACATCCACAATCAATTTAACCATGAAATCTTACGACAACTTGTTGAACATTTTGGACTCAATTATCCCCTTGATGAAAACATGGGCCAGCTTAACCCCCAACAATATATTGCGTTATCACTTCCTATCATTATGTATCAATCTAACAATAATCTCATTGCCGAAGTACGTGAACTTATTCCTATAGTTCTTAATGTTATGGAATCACATGAGATATTACGCCAATTTGATCGTCTCTATTCCAAAATATATTTCTTTTATGCAATAACTGCCGAAAATCCACTTGAAGTTCTTCTTGCTGCATATCGTCGTTCATGTGATGCTCATCTTCATCAAACCCAAGCCACAATAGTCAACTGTTTACTTCGTTATTATGTCACCACTGGCGGTTATAGTCTTGCATTATCTTTCCTTAAACATTGCAAATTCCCAAGTTATGCCTCACCAGCACAACTTGGCCGCTACCACTTCTTTGTTGGCCATCTTAAAGCCGTTGCTCTTGAGTATGCCGAAGCCCAACATCATTTGCAACTATCACTTCGACGTTTACCACAAAATCGCTACTCAGAACCATTTCGATCACTTGTAGTTGAGCATTTAGTTGTAGTTATGATGTTACAAGGTCAAGTTCCATCTCGCGCTATGTTATTAGATCATCCGATATACCTCGATTTGGCACGATCCATCCTTAAAGGAGACGTCATAGCCTTCCAAGAAGTCGTAAAGAATCCGCAATTTGCCGAAGACGGACTTGCGCCATTAGTCCAACGATTACGAAGCTCAGTGATCTTGGCAGGTCTCACGAACATATCACATTGTTACTCGCGAATCACGTTTGCCGACATAGCCGAAATGTTGCACATTGGCAGCGCCGAAGATGCCGAAGGGTTCTGCGCAAAGGCGGCAGCAGACGGAATCATCGACGCTGAGATCGAACACGAAAGCGGATGCTTGAAGTCGAGGAACAGTAAGGACGAGGCAAACACTGGATTCAGCGATAGGATAAATAAGGACATCCAGGATTGCTTCAGCATAAGAGAAGATACACAGAGAATAATGCACGAAGAGGCGGTGCAAGAATAAACACTTTATGTCAAATGTTTTAACTTGTGAATGTGAAAACACTTCAAATGAACACTCTGGGACAATTAATGAATAGAATGAATTTGGCTAAACATTTTGCGTGATACAAAATCCCAAAAAATTTATATTCATTAACATAATTGATGTCAATTTTTTTATTTAATGAAAAGTCTTCATGAAGGAGAATTACGATAGGAATTTCAGAATGACGATGTTTCATGGATCATTCAATTTGCCTATCGTTTGTCTACGGATTTTTCACACTAACATTACTTTTATGTATGTTGAAGTAGATTGTCAACTCTTTGTTCACAATTGATTGTTAACTCAAAGAGAAAAATTAAATATAAAAATACAAAATATTTACAAAAAAATAATCAGTCAGAAGATGTGTGCGACTCATTAAGAAACTTAAGGAATCGCCGCCCGCAGAATGTTTGACTGAGATTTTGTGTTGTTTCTTTATTTTGGAGAACAGAAACATTGCTTTTGTGCCGTTTAGTGGTTGCTGTTGGATCAATGATGTTTAAAAGTCTACTGTGATAATTGTTGCGCCTTTTGTTTGTGACAGGAGAGTGTCTAGTCGAATGTAATTGAGTATTTGGATATTGCATTTCTTCATTTTTGCTTAAATTCTTGATTTCATCCAAAAGTGAAAACTTCTCTTGGATGTTTCTAATGTCTGTTTCATCTTGTTGGTTTGGAGGATGTGTATCATCAGTTTCCGAATCTTTTTCATTTGTATCAAAATCTAAACCAAGAGAAAAGTAGTCGCTATCTCCAAGGTAACTAACAAGTTCATAATCAGAATCTTCAGAATCAGATTTTTGGTTATCTGTATTTGATGAATTTTTTACATTTTCTTGATTTTGTAAAATCCTAGGGGAATTGTACTTCCTTTCGGATCTTTCTGTTTCACGCCCAGAAATTTGAGGGGAAATTTCCTTTGGAGAAAAGCTTGCTGAATTTTGGGCTTCCAATATACAACTTACTTCTGACTCGCTAAAGAGGATGTTAGAATTTTGGAAAACCTTTATTCCTGAATCTTTTTTTGATTCAGATTTATTTTTGTTATCTGTAACTTCTCTTCGAAATTTTCGAAATGTAATTGGTTTTTCATCGAAAAGCACCCACCCATTTTGATTGCCTTTTGTGTATAGTGGACTATTTCCAATTTTGTCATCCATATGGAAAAGCTTGTGTTGTGCAAAATCTTCGAATTTTCTCTACAAAAACGATCGAAAATAATTCAATATTGAAACTAGCTGGTCACTTTTTGTAATGGAAATTTTGACCGTTATTATTAAACGTTCTTTTGATTTCAATACTTTAAATGGTCGAATACTTAAATTGAATCATTAAATGCTCAACCAAAAAATGCCTTCATAAGATCATTTTTTTATTATGTCAGCTATAGGTATTGATTTAGGTACAACATACAGTTGTGTTGGTGTTTTTAGACACAATCGTGTTGATATTATAGCAAATGATATGGGTAATCGTACAACACCATCTTATGTTGCATTTACAGAAGATGAAAGACTTGTTGGTGATGCAGCAAAGAACCAAGCAGCCATGAATCCAACAAATACAGTCTTTGATGCCAAGCGTATGATTGGCCGTAAATTTAGTGATCCAGTTGTTCAAAAAGATATGCAACATTGGCCATTTAAAGTTGTTCGTGGCGAAGCAGATCGTCCAAGAATTCAAGTCCAATGGAAAGGCGAAACAAAACAATTTTATCCAGAAGAAATCTCAGCTATGGTCTTAGGCAAAATGAAAGAAATTGCCGAAAGTCAACTTACAGACAAAGTCAAAGATGCAGTTATTACAGTTCCAGCATATTTCAATGATGGCCAACGTCAAGCCACAAAAGATGCAGGTGTTATTGCAGGATTAAATGTATTACGTATTATTAATGAGCCAACAGCAGCCGCAATTGCATTTGGTCTTAACGAGAAATCCGATAAAGAGCGTCATGTTTTAATATTTGATCTTGGCGGCGGTACATTTGATGTTTCATTACTTGATATCGATGGCGGCATGTTCGAAGTTCGTGCCACAGCAGGTGATACACATCTTGGCGGCGAAGACTTCGATAATCGTATGGTTAATTACTTTGCAGATCGATTCCAAAAGAAGTTCAAATGTGATTTAAGACAATCGCCGCGTGCATTACGTACATTACGAACAGCATGCGAACGAGCTAAGCGAACATTATCCACAGCCACATCCGCATCAATTGTTTGCGATTCGTTATATGAAGGTCACGACTTTATGGATAACATTTCACGTGCAATGTTTGAGAACTTAAATGACGAATTATTCAGATCTACAATGACACCAGTTGCACAAGTATTAAGGGATGCGAACATGTCCAAGTCAGATGTCACCGATATAGTTTTAGTTGGAGGCTCATCACGTATTCCACGTGTCCAACAATTGCTACAAGACTTCTTCAATGGCAAGCAGCCATGCCGTGGCGTTGATCCGGATGAAGCAGTTGCATATGGCGCAGCAGTGCAAGCGGCAATTATCAAAGGCGATACATCAGATACAGTGAAAGATATTTTATTGTTAGATGTTGCTCCACTTTCATTAGGTATCGAAACAGCTGGCGGAATGATGACAGTGCTCATTCCACGTAACACGACGATTCCAGCGAAGAAGTCAAATGTCTTCACAACGTTCTCAGATAATCAGCCCGCAGTCACAATCAAAGTTTATGAAGGAGAACGTTCGCGAACATGCGACAACAACTTACTTGGCACATTTGATTTAACAGGTATTCCGCCAGCACCACGCGGCGTACCACAGATTGAAGTTACATTCGATGTTAATGCAGATGGTATTATGAACGTTTCGGCACAAGATAAGTCGACAGGTAACGTGAAGAAGATCACGATTAAGAATGAGAAAGGACGTCTTTCACAAGCAGATATCGACAAAATGGTTGCAGACGCAGAGAAGTACAAAGCACAAGATGAAGAAGTGCGTAAGAAAGTGGAAGCGAAGAACGCACTCGAAGGATACTGCTTCGGCGTACGCAACTCATTAAATCAAGAGCAGTTCGCTAACGCATTGTCACAATCAGATAAGGACACAATCAACAAGGAAATCAATGACACGCTCGCATGGATCGAGTCTAACCAAGACGCAGACGTCGCGACAATCGAAGCGAAGCAGAAGGAACTCGAAGGCAAACTGATGCCAATTATGCAATCAGCTTATCAACATGCAGCAAGCGGCGCACAAGGCGGAATGCCAGGCGCGAACATGCAAGGAGGAAGTGGAGCATCAGCAAATAGTGGACATTCATCAGGGCCACGTGTTGAAGAAGTCGATTAAATGAATAAAATGTAATACAATGAATAAAATTATGTTTCTTTTGTATGTAAGCTAAAAACAGTAAAATTTTGTAAAATAAAATTTGATTCAAACATTTTTATGTGTAATACAATAACAAATAGAAAAAAAAAATATTAATTAATTATGAAAGGAAAGTTATATAAAGTCTCTAAAGGCATATTGAATTGATGCAACTAATTATATATTGTGAACTTCATCAAAAAAATGATTATTTGAATAGTTATTTTATTTATTTTCATATAATAATATCATGAAGCAGCATATAATTTTGTTCGTGTATTTAATTCATTAAATTTTTTTATTTCTTCTTTTCTCCATTATAGTTTGTATCTTATCATTCTATTTATGATATTGTTTATGGTGTTTTTGAATTGGTCAGAAATGAATATCATTGATAATTCTTCAATTCGGAGTCAATTTTGTTTTGAATTGCACTTTTTGCATATGTCAAGTGAGACACAAATTTTACTTTCACTAAAACAAATTATTTTTAAACTAAATGAAGAAAACTTTGAAGAATCTGTTTTAACTTCAATAAAATTGTTGAATCCTGATATCCCTTATTCTTTTAACATTGTAATTTGCATGCTGATTTATTCCATATTCATTTTTAAAAAAAGACATGTAAAAATATATTTTGAATATTTAAAAGCAATTGATTTTCAAGAACAAAAAATTAAGAAAAATATTAATAAAATAATTGATATTTTCGCTAAATATTTATTACAACAAAAGACACAAGAATCATATTTCCTTCTTGAAAAGATGATTAATAAAGAATTAATTAATTCAAATTTAGTTGATAACAAATATAGTATGCATTTTGCACATCATAAAGATAAAGAAGAAATTAATATACATATTCAAAAAAAAGGTCAATATGAACTAGTTTTTGAAGAGGAACAACATTCTAATAAACAACTTTTCGTATCGATATGGAGGGATAAATTTATATCAAATTTAGAAGAACTTTCAAAGAATGATTGGGAACTTCATAAAAAATTAATTAAAGAAGGACATAATCCTAATGAAATTGTGAAAATAATTCGAAATGATGAAATAGAAAAACTTCAAGAAATATCATCACAAGAAAATTTTGATTTTAGTCAATTTATTGAACCATCACTTTATGAAAGATGTTCATTTATTAACAATTGGTATGTTACATTAATTGATTATGCCGCATTTTTTTCTTCTATTAAATGTTTTAAATATTTACTTATGAATGGTGCAAATGTAAAAAATACAGGTAAATATGCAATTGCAGGTGGAAATTTAGAGATAATTCATTTATGTGAACAAAATCATTCATCATTTAAAAGATCATATGAAACAGCAATTCGATTTCATCGAAATGATGTATTTAAATATCTTTATGAAAATAAAAATATTAAAATTAAAAATTTGGCTCAATTAGGAAGAAAATGTATTTTATATAACAATTATGAAATATTCTTATTTTTGGAAAAAATGGGAATGATAATTAATGAAGATATGGTTATTCTATCTTTAAATATTGGGAATTTATATCTTCTTAGATATTTTATGAAAAGCAAATGGATATCGAAAAGTTATCAAACATTTGGAAAAAAAAAGTTTTTGCAAAAACTCTTTTTTGAATCCATTCATTCGATTAATCCAGAACCAACTAAATTTCTCCTTAAACAAAAAGAAATTGATATTAATGCTAAAGATTTTCATCATTTTTAATCGATATTAATTAAATTATTTTAAAATTTTATGCAAATTTTTGAAATTTTCTTAAATTATTTAAAACGGCGTTATTGTATGCAGCTAAGGAAGGTAATGTAGAAATTGTTAAATTACTTGTTGAACAATATAAAATTGATATCTATGTTAAAGATATTCTTAAATTTCATTTGATGTTTTTTTAAATTTTTACTTAATATTTATAATAAATTTTTAATGGGAATTTAATAATATTATTCCTACTTCACTTATGTATGCTGCTCAGAAAGGTTTTACAGAAATAGTGAAAATATTAATACAAAAAGGTTTTAATTTTTCATTTATAAACGAAACAGATAATTTATTTTAAAATAATAAATTTTTTATTCATGCTTTATATCTAATCTATGCATTTGGAATTTCTTTAATTTTTTCTTCACTGCGTTAACTTTCGCAGCTTCAAAAGGTTATATTGATATTGTAAAATTATTGATTGACACAGGTTTGACGATAGATGATCCTTTATTTTATTGACTGTTTTTGATGCTTATATTTTTATTCTTCTGTTTCATATATTTTTTTGAAAGTTTATTTATTTTTTCCATAGCGCGCTTAAGTGGGCATCTGATAAAGGTCACGATGATGTTGTTAAAATACTTCAATCAAATAATAATAATAATACTCAAGTAGAAAACTTTTAACTAAGATATTTATAAATAAAACTTTTAGAGTTTTGCGTTATTTTTTTTAATCGAGGTATGCAATATACTCTCTGAAGTGGTTCCAGGTGATGATTTCGTCAAAACGATAACTTTATATCAAACGAAGCAAGTCAATATTTCCATTCATTTTGTTAGGGTAAAGTATTGAATAAAATTTCGACAATATTCAAACAGACTCTGTCAATTCCAGAATGGAAGAAAAAAAAACACCGTTCGCACAATGCAGATATAAGAACTATGCTTGGACACAGAGATATGGATGAAGACATGTACGGCACTGAGGGTATAGAAACAAGACTTGGCAAAGATGATTATTACGAGAAAAGCGATTTACTTGCACGAGCAAAAAATATAAAAAGGGAAACAATTTCACAAGAAAATCTTCTCCCATTTTTTGAAGTTGATTATTCATTGCTTCAAAACTAATATATCAAATTAAATAATTAACAATTCTGTAAAATTAAATGAATTATTTGTTTTGATTTTTTTTCGATTACAAGCTCAACGAAATAGTGTGTAACTCAAACATAAGTAGATTTAAGAGTCTGTTACATTTATATATATTATTTAACAAATTCGTTTTGTTATTAATTACATACTGTATTTAGTTTAAGTTTATACATGTAAAACATTTACTGTGTAAATGGTCAACATTTTTGATAATAGTTACTTCATGTAATATACACATGCATTCTTTGAAAGTTGAATTAGATGAAGATCTTAATATGTCAATGGATATAAGTTTCAATATAAGTATCAAAATGATAAATTAAATCATTGTTTTGATAATCATAAAAAAATTATATTTTTCCCTATTTAGAATATTTTTTTTCTTTAACTAGCCATATAAATTTATTCTTGATAGTTTATTTCACAATTTCGATCTTCAACTATTAATCAATAAGAGAAATATAAAAAAAAATATTATTTCATTTTATTTTATGTAAATACATGCAACATATTCTTCAAAATCTTTTGAAATAACATATGTATTAATTTGAAGTAATGAGGATTTATAGAAATTATCCTATCATATGAGAATATAATGAAAATTTAACATTCAAGTGTTTGACAATTTTCAGACAAAATAAATATATATATTCCTTTTCATTAAAGAAGTAAATTAGCAATTTCTGCATGTCCAAATCTGGATGCTAACATATACGCTGTATTAAATAATGTATATATTTTCCAAATATTATTATGAAATATTAATTTATTAATATAAATTTTATATAAAACATATAAATATCTTTAGCATTAATATCTAGACCTTCTTGTTCAAGAAGTAATTTAACTATTTCTATTTCACCATATTCAGATGCATACATAAGTGCTGTTTTAAATAATTGATATTATTTCCAAATATTATTATTCAAAAAAAAATATTGAATAAAACAAATAAATATCTTTAGCATTAATATCAAGGCATTTTTGCTCAAGAAGTAATTTAACTATTTCTATTTGACCATTTGAAGTTACCCAAATAAGTGCTGTATTAAATAATTTGAATAATTTCCAAACATTGCATTGAAATATCAAATTATTAAGATAAACATAATATAATATATAAAAATATCTTTAACATTAATATCAATTCCTTCATGTTTAAGAAGTAATTTAACGATTTCTGTATGATCATTTGAAGATGCCCAAATGAGTATTGTATTAAATTATTTAAATGTTTTCCAAATATTATTTTGAAATTTCAAATTATTAAAATATATTTTAAACAAAACAAATAAATATCTTTAATATTAATATCAATTCCTTCATGCTTAAGAAGTAATTTAGCTATTTCTGTATGACCATTTTCAGATGCTAATCTAAGTGCTGTATTAAATAATTTAAATAATTTCCAAATATTATTTTATATTAGTCATATCGATTAAAGCAAATAAATATTTTTAGCATTAATATCAATTCCTTCTTGTTCAAGAAGTAATTTAACTATTTTAGTATTACCATTTTCAGATGCAATCATAAGTGCTGTTTCAAATGATTTAAATAATTTCCAAATATTATTTTGAAATATCAAATTATTAAAATAAATTCTAAATAAAACATATAAATATCTTTAGCATTAATATCTAGACCTTCTTGTTCAAGAAGTAATTTAACTATTTCTGTATTACCATTTTCAGATGCAATCATAAGTGCTGTTTCAAATGATTTAAATAATTTCCAAATATTATTTTGAAATATCAAATTATTAAAATAAATATTAAATAAAACAAATAAATATCTTTAGCATTAATATCTAGACCTTCTTGTTCAAGAAGTAATTTAACTATTTCTGTATTACCATTTTCAGATGCAATCATAAGTGCTGTTTCAAATGATTTAAATAATTTCCAAATATTATTTTGAAATATCAAATTATTAAAATAAATTCTAAATAAAACATATAAATATCTTTAGCATTAATATCTAGACCTTCTTGTTCAAGAAGTAATTTAACTATTTTAGTATTACCATTTTCAGATGCAATCATAAGTGCTGTTTCAAATGATTTAAATAATTTCCAAATATTATTTTGAAATATCAAATTATTAAAATAAATTTCAAATGAAACAAATAAATATCTTTAGCATTAATATCTAGACCTTCTTGTTCAAGAAGTAATTTAACTATTTTAGTATTACCATTTTCAGATGCAATCATAAGTGCTGTTTCAAATGATTTAAATAATTTCCAAATATTATTTTGAAATATCAAATTATTAAAATAAATTTCAAATGAAACAAATAAATATCTTTAGCATTAATATCTAGACCTTCTTGTTCAAGAAGTAATTTAACTATTTTAGTATTACCATTTTCAGATGCAATCATAAGTGCTGTTTCAAATGATTTAAATAATTTCCAAATATTATTTTGAAATCCAAATCTATTAAAATAAATTCTAAATAAAACATATAAATATCTTTAGCATTAATATCTAGACCTTCTTGTTCAAGAAGTAATTTAACTATTTCTGTATTACCATTTTCAGATGCAATCATAAGTGCTGTTTCAAATGATTTAAATAATTTCCAAATATTATTTTGATATCCTAAATTATTAAAATAAATATTAAATAAAACAAATAAATATCTTTAGCATTAATATCAATTCCTTCTTGTTCAAGAAGTAATTTAACTATTTCTGGTTGATCATTTGAAGTTGCTTTCATAAGTGCTGTTCTAAAAAAATTGAATGATTTCCAAATATTGTTTTGAAAAATCAAATTTTTTTTGAAAAAATAAAAAATAAAACAAATAAATATCTTTAGCATTAAGATCAATTTTTTTATGTTCAAGAAGTAACTTAACTATTTCCGTATAACCATTATAAGATGTTAATATAAGTGCTGTTTCAAATAATTTAAATAATTTTCAAATATTATTTTGAAATATCAAATTATCAAAATAAATTTCAAATAAATTAAATAAATATTTTTAGCATTAATATCAATTCCTTTATGTTCAAGAAGTAACTTAACTATTTCTGTATTACCTCTTGAAGATGCTAAGAGAAGAACTGTCCAAAATAATATTCATAATTTCCAAATATTATTTTGAAATCTTAAATTATCAAAATAAATATTAAATAAAACAAACAAATATCTTTAGCATTAATATCAACTCCTTCGTGTTCAAGAAGTAATTCAAAGATTTCCATGTACCTCATTATATATGCATAAAGAAGTGCTACATTAAATAAATAACATAATTTTTAAATAATAAGACGAAATATAAAATAAGACGAAAATATATCTTTTGCATTAATATCAATTCCTTTATGTCCAAGAAGCAATTTAACTATTTCTATATAACCTTTTTTAGTAGCATAAATAAGTGCTGTTCTATATATTTAAAATAATTTCCAAATATTATTTTGAAATATCAAATTATTAAAATAAATTCTAAATAAAACAAATAAATATCTTTAACATTAACATCAATTCCTTCTTGTTCAAGAAGTAACTTAACTATTTCTATATAACCTTTTTTAGTAGCATAAATAAGTGCTGTTCTATATATTTAAAATAATTTCCAAATATTATTTTGAAATATCAAATTATTAAAATAAATTCTAAATAAAACAAATAAATATCTTTAACATTAACATCAATTCCTTCTTGTTCAAGAAGTAACTTAACTATTTCTATATAACCTTTTTTAGTAGCATAAATAAGTGCTGTATTAAATATTTTAAATAATTTCCAAATATTATTTTGAAATATCAAATTATTAAAATAAATTCTAAATAAAACAAATAAATATCTTTAACATTAACATCAATTCCTTCTTGTTCTAGAAGCAATTTAACTATTTCTATATAACCTTCACTAAATGCTATTATAAGTGCTGTTTCAAATAATTAAAATAATTTCCAAATATTATTTTAAAATATAAAATTATCAAAATAAATTTCAAATAAATTAAATAAATATTTTTTAGCATTAATATCGATTCCTTCTTGTTCTAAAAATATATTTAACAAGTTCAATATTTCCTAAAACTGTTGAAAAACCTAAAATATGTGGAAAATGATTTCCTTCAATAAAATGTTTTATAGCAAATATATTTCCAATTCTAGATAATTCATTAATAAGAAAATCATTAATTCTCATTCCGTTTTCTAACAAAAACGAAAATATTTCATAATTGTTATATAAAATACATTTTCTTCCTAATTGAGCCAAATTTTTAATTTTAATATTTTTATTTTCATAAAGATATTTAAATACATCATTTCGATGAAATCGAATTGCTGTTTCATATGATCTTTTAAATGATGAATGATTTTGTTCACATAAATGAATTATCTCTAAATTTCCACCTGCAATTGCATATTTACCTGTATTTTTTACATTTGCACCATTCATAAGTAAATATTTAAAACATTTAATAGAAGAAAAAAATGCGGCATAATCAATTAATGATACATTTTTATTAAATTTATTAATAAATGAACATCTATCATAATTTGAATAATTAATTATATCATTAACATCAAAATCATTGTACACTGCAATTTCTTGAAGTTTTTCGATTTCATCATTTCGAATTATTTTCGCAATTTCATTTGGATTAACTCCTTCTTTAACTAATTTCTTATGAAGTTCAAAGTTATTCTCTGATAGTTCTTTATAATTATTTCTGAGATCTTCCATATCTCTATAATTTAATAATTTTTTGATTTTTCGGACTGGAAGTAAATGCATAAGATTTGGGATTATTAATTTATCATGAGAAATTTTTGTAAAATCATATAAATTGTACTCAGACATTTTAGCAATAATATAATCCGATTCTTTGCTGTATTTATTAAAAAGAAGCCTTACAAATACATCAAAAAAATATGGTTTGATTTGATTGCTCTCTTCAAATTTTTGTATTTCCTTTGCAAAATTTAAGCATAAATCAATCTCATTCATTCTAACAATAAAAAATGAATATATCATTTGGCTGACAACTAAATTAAAAGAATAAATGTAATTATTATCAATTTTGTTAAATAATAAATTTGCTGTTTCCACATAATTTTCTTTGTTTAAGTCAAAAATCATTTGGTTAATTGATAAAAATGTTTCCCAATTATTTAAAGTTTTTTGTTTTCCATCCATTGTGTTGAACTTTGAACCAAAGCGAAAATTCACAACACTTTTCAGTAAACACCTGAATGTTTTCAACACATTTTTCGATCGGTTTCAATTTAATCATGTTCAAAAAGTGAAATCGATATATCCGATTTAATAAAGCTACTAAAATAAGTTCATTGAGCTTAAAATATGTCATTAAATCTGCTACATTGTTTTAATTTATTTATAATTGGTCAGTGTTTTATAATATTTCTCATATTTAAGAAATATTGTAGAGTAAATTTGGTATTCACTGGTCTAGATATTAGATATATAATTCGAAAAAATTTAATTATATATCAAAGAAAAACAAAACAATTAATTAATTAACATTTTATTTATTTCCGCCAAATTTCATTTTACAATTTCGTATAGATTTAATCTTTGGTTATTTCCCAAAACATCATTTTCTTGATCAAACTTTATGATCAATTTTGCGTATTCTATTACACTCGAGTCTTTAGTTTTCAGATTTTCGCACAAGTTATTTACTAATGAGTTATGATTATGAATTTTCGTTATACATTTCGAAAGCACAAAAAGCGAACAATTTTTCGATATTCGACTCTCATAAGTAATAAAAGAAGACGAATAAAAGGAAAGAAGCTCAATATCAATGTCATCTTCTTTATATTTAAACAGCAAAGAAAGACACAAAAATCCAGAAAAAGAAATTTTTAAATTTTTCTGATCGAAGACATTTCGTAAGAATTGGTATAGAACGTCTTAGATCAGTAAAATCATTAATTGTTAAAAAAGAATATTCAATGTCCATTAAATAACTTAAAAAATTTTGTCGTTTTTGCATTTTGAAGTAAATTTACAATTTGATTACAAAGATTTGATTCTAATATCAAATCAGATCTTACTTCATTTGACTTGAAGATTTCTACTAATTCCGAAATTTTATTCGTTGATAGTATATAATATGAAACATAATAAAATTCAGGAAATGAAAGTAAAAAATCCGTTAAGTTGGGGCAGTCCAAGAAAATTGAATACAGCTCCGATAGCTTCTCAATATTTGAATTACCGATAGGAAGAAATTCTTTTACAATTTCAGAAATTTTTGAATAAAATTCGTTACAATAATAAATCAATAAATTTAATGCGTTAATGTTTGATTGTGATGACTTTGCTAAAGCTAAAATCATTTCTTTATATGATGAAGGAAGAGATTGTTTCCAGTATGTAAATAAATCGATAAATTCATCAAATTTTCCAATTGTATTTTCCCATAAATAATTTGCTAAATCATTAAAAGCGTCAAATCTAAATGTATCTTGAATACTAATTGATAATGCTTGATAACAACTTATCGGAACAATATTCATTAACATGATTAATCTTTTCATATTATTTTCATCGATCGAGTCCACTTTTTGAATAATCTTATGAATTGTTGTCAAAAGTTTTTGAAGGAGATTTACCGGCTGTTTTCTCATTGAATAATTAAGTAAACCATTCAACATCCTCAACTTGTCAAATGTCACTTTTTCCACGTCAATCATTAGCAGCGCTTTTAAAGCTCTAATTCGATTTGCTTGTTGATTTTGTTGTGCCAATTGTAACAACGCTGCGATCGTTTCTTCTGTTAAAAATGAAGGATATTTTTCGAAGTCCAAATTTGGCAAAACTATACTTAATACTATTTCATCATTTGTCAATAACAAATTTGGGATGAAATCCTTTGGCAAATATTTAACAGCGTCTTTTGCCTCCAGCATTTTAAACAGCACTTGCAGCAATCGATTCTTACATAAAGGATGTGCCTTCTTATAAATATCAACGAGGAAAGGCACAGCCTCATCACATTTAAATGAATCCTTATCAACTGATCTCAAGAAAGACATCAACTGAGAAATGCCATTATTAAAATGTTCCAAATGTCCCAACTCCACTGCGTCATCAATTTTCTTCAAGATTCTCATTCCGAAATCCGCAGAACCGCCCAAAAAATTATTAAAACTCAAAACTCTTGAGTTAATTGGTGAGAACAAAGACCTCGATCGAATATGTCCGCTTTCACTACTGCTATGTATCATGATTCCCTTCTTATCGATTCCAGGAAATTGATACTCCGCGTTCTGTAACAGCTGCACAATCTTCGTGAAACTCGGCCTCTTGTTATTGTCTTGGTCCCAACATTGTCTCATCAGCTTCGCAAGTGGCTCTGGCGTATTCTCCGGTATTATTGGCCTTCGTCCATCCTCTACAACTTGCACTGATATCGACGAAATGTCTTCGCCTTCATACGGCCTTTTCCCAGTCAGTAATTCCCATAATAATATACCAAATGAATAAACATCTACTTTCTCATCATAAAAAGGATTCGAAAGAACAACTTCAGGAGCCATCCACAACGTAGTCCCAACTAATCCGGTCATTGGCACTGTCGACTTCGTTCGCGCTAATCCGAAGTCGCATATTTTCGCGCGCTTCTTCTCGTCTAACAAAACATTCAGACTTTTAAGGTCGCGATGAATGATGCCGCGACTGTGTAAGTACTCTAAGCCTAACGCAACGTCCAGTGCTATTAAGGAGCGATCTGTTGGCGTGAGATCTTCGCCGCGTTCTTTGAGGAAGTTATATAATGAACCATTGACCATGTAATCTGTGAGGATACAAAAAGGTGCTTCAACTGTGTAGCCACGGAACTTAACAAGTGATGGATGTGAGAGCATTGATAATGTGAATACTTCGCGACGAAACATTTCAAGATCACTAGCTTTGAGTTCACGTGTTTTGAGGATTTTTACGGCAACTTCTTGCCCTGTGTTCTTTATTCGACCACGTACAACTTTGCCACTACGTCCAAAGCCGATTTGTTCTTCGAATTCGATATCTTCATATTTCAAGATAAAATTAAGGGTGGGTGGTAAATCTAAAATTGGGATTTTATCGGAATATTGGGAATCGGAATTATATATACCATATGATTCAAGTGATATAAGACGATCTTCTACGCGTTTTTTGACATCTGGTCGAGACGAAACATCACTCCGATTTTTTACTTGATTGATAATGATAGAAATCCATTTTACATCAACTTCGTTTTGAAATGATAGATCAGATTCTGGGATATCAAATATTGATCCTAACTTTGGAAAACCAATTCCTTCAAATGCTTTCTTAAAAGACTTTCTGAGTTGAATAAATTCTTGATAAACATTTCTCATTGATGTCATTATAACAAATTGTGTTGAATTTTCTCGGGAACATTGACTTTGAAGTTGTTGAAATTGTTCAAGACAATCACATAAATTTAATAATTCTTTTTTGTTGATCTTTTTTGGTATTTCCATTTGAGATGCTTGAGTTTGAATTATTTTATGTACTTCTCTAAGTTTTGATAATAAGTCATTTACTTTGGAACGATGAACATAAGGATATGGGTTAGCTTTTAATGTTATTGCAATTCGATTTGAAATATCAGTTAAAAGTTTTACATCCCCCATGCAAAAATCGAAGATTATTGAAGAACGTTTATATCATAGTACGTTAAAATTCTTCAAAAGGGATTTTTGCTTCTGAAAAATAATTTTATACAAAATCAAAGAAGTTGAAAATGAATTCTTTAGTTATTGGTGCAGGACAAAACTTTTCTGGTCAAGTTGGCGCTGAATCAGATGATTCTTCAGCTAATGGTTATCCAATTGTAAAAGTACCAGTAGCTATTCCTATTGATCCTAAAGGAATAGTTTCAATAGCAGCCGGATTTAAACATTCCGTCTTTGTTTTTGATGACGGTAAGGTAGTTGTTATTGGAGATGATAGAAATTCACAAATTGGTACTCCTGATAAACAAGCGTATTTAAAGCCAACAAGTGTAACTATAAATACACAGCAAAAAATACTTCAAGCAGCTTGTGGTCAATATTATACAGCTTATTTACTTGATGATGGTTCAATTTTAATATGTGGCTGGAGGAGAAATGGCGAACCATTTACCTTTAAACCCGATGAAAAATTTGTTTTCATTAATGCAGGATTTGATTCTCCTGTAGCCATTGATTCCAAAGGTGATTTTTATATATTTGATTCTGATTATACAAAACCCCCACAAAAGTATCATTTAGATCAACCAGTCTATGACATAGCGCGTGGCCAAGATTTTGTACTTGTTGTAACCCTTGATAACAAAGTCTATGGCAATGGTATAATGAATGAAGATAAATCACAAGATTTCAAACTCATCAAATCTCTTTCTCCATACAAGATAACACGCGTCTATGCAAGTTATTCCGTTGCAGGCGCACTCTCCGATGACGGCAAAGCTCTTCTTCACGCGCAGGAAGGATTCGTTGTCGTCGAAGGTCTTCAAGACGAGAAAATCATTGATATGGACGTCGGCCAATATTACTCCATATTCGTCGCCGAAGATGGGAAGATGTACAGCTGCGGCGATAATATTTATGGGGAACTTCTTTTGGGAAGGACTGATGATCAGCCTGTGTCGATCACGTTGGGGCCTTTCTCGCTGAGGTCAAAGATTTCATACGTGAAATGCGGAACGCATCATTCATTCGCAATTGTAAACGGTGGAAATGTGCCGCACTTAGGAAAGATGGCTTTCAATAAATGAATAATTGAAAGAGAAGAAAAGTTTATTGTAAAAATTGTTTTTTTTTTTATGCAATTGTTGTGAATGGTTTCTTACTTAAATGAAAACGAAATAAATAAATCATTAATTTGTTTTGAAGAACTTGAAATCAATGGGAATATAAAAACGTTATAGTGGTTTGTTGTTTATTCTTGTTATTCATTAAATAAATAAATTCTTTAGAGATGGATGGTCATGCCAACAAAAAGGCAGAAGATCATTCGAACTCAAGAAATTTCTTACTTCTTATTAATATAATATTATCAAAAAATTTAATTTGACCGTTTATATTTCAAAAAAATGCCGTCGTGGCAAAACGGTCGTTTTTGTGGGGCACTCCCATTGAAAATTACCCCTTGAAATGTTAAATTATGGAAACAACTTGTCGAATAGAGCAAAACAATATTGCTAAATTCCAGCCGAATATTCAAAATTTCGAAGCTGCTGTAAAGAAGGCAGAGGGAAAACCAATTATTTTTGTAACTATTTTTGGTCAATATCAAATTGGGAAATCGTCAACAATCAAAAATCTTATCAATGATTTGAATATTCAAATTGGCGATGGGATGAACGATCAAACGATGGGAGCTTTTGTTTATGGGCCAATTTCTTTAAATTTTCTCCGAAAAAGATTTGGAATGGAAGAGATAACAGTGATGAGACGCAAATATTTTTTGTTGATACAGAAGGATCAGACGGGAAAGAAGGAAATGGAAATCCTATAGCTTCACAAAATTTAATGATTCAACTCATCTCACCATATGTGATACTTTCGGATGTTATCATACCTACGATTCCTCCAAATGTAGTCTCCGACTCTCTCCAAACGTATCAAGCTATTCTTAATTCAGTTAATCAAATATACCTTGCAACGATGGGGTGTCAAATAGTCAAACGCATTATTGGACTTGTACCATCAGTTGCTGAATATCAACCTGAAAAAGAAGGAAAATTCAAAAAGAAACAGAAAAAGGTTACCAAATCAATGAACATAAAATTTCATAACAGTATTTCTTTCACTGAGTATATTCCCCTTTCATATTACAACAATAGCTTTGATGTATTTAATCAAGATCTATCATTTAAAGCTGGTTTTAAGATCTTTGCGCAGCATTTAATTAAACACATTGAAGAAACAAGTAAAGAATTTGTCCTTAGTTCTGACGAAGCTATTGCTATGTTTAAGAAGGTAACAGAATGCACTGAAGTTAATAATTACTATGAAATTGCACAACAAGCTATAAAACATGCGAAGAATGAAATGTTATTTAAGAAATACGATCCAATTGTTAATGAAATGATTGATAATGAAATTAATGAATTACAGAAACAAATTGATGAACTTCAAAATGAATTTGAAAATGAAAAAATTATTAAATATTGTCCAATAAATTCTGAATGTATTGTTAAAAAATTAAATGGAGAAATTGCAAAATTTGATATCGATGATGTTTTATCAAGTGAATTTAAACGAAGAGTTTTAGAAAATATATCGAAAAAAGTTAATGAATTTAATAATTTATATAATAAAATTAAGGAAAAGCAAACCGAATATATTGAAGAGATTTTTATGTCATATATTAAAGAAAAAGAAAACGAATGTAAAGAAAAAATTCAAAATACAAAATTATCAAAATTATCAAAAATCTTAAAATTAATTAATTTTTATGAATTCGAAAATGAATGTGAATTAAAACTTACTGAACTTTTTTCCGATTTTCGGATTTTTTTTGATATTAAAAGTAAAATAAAAGAAAAAATTGAAAATGAACAAATAATTTTAACAATAAAAAACGAATTAAAGAAATTAGCAAAAGAAAAAGCTAAAGAAAATACAGAAGAATCAATAAAACAACTTGAAGAATTAGCAGACACAATCATCGAAGAAGAAATCGAATCACAAAAAAGTAAAATCGCCGAAAGTAAAAATATCACCGATTTTAATGAAAGCAAATTCACTTTAATCAGTCAAACAAAACGAAAATGTTTAAATGCACTTAAAAAAGAATTCAAAGAAGAATTTAAAGAAAAATTAGATGACAACAAAGAAGAAATAATGGACAAATATATATATCATCAATTAGTTAAACGAATGAATGAAATAAATTCGTTCATCTCTGAAAGTAACAAAAGACAAATCGATGAAATAACAAGAAAAATTGAAAGTGAAATGCGATTATTCATTAACGAGAAAATACAAAAAGCAACAGCACAAATTGATGAAATGTTTTCTACTGATACAAATGAAATCTTAGATAAAAGTAAAATCAAAAGAATCGAAAGTGAATGTCAACAAAAGTTAGAACAATTATGTAATGATTTATCTATTAATCAAACAGTACGCGAACGAATCGAATCATTTATTAAACAAGAAACGAAGACAAACATTGATCAAATTAGTTCAATAGCAGAAAATGCAGCACAAAAAAATGCACAAACATTAATACAACAACTTCAAGAAATGGCAGACGGAATAGTTAATAATGAAATGACAAATCAAGAAAACAAAATACGTCGAAGTGATTATGATAAGTTAAAAACAACATCAATGAATTTGCAACAATCAATCATTACTAATTGTATTAGTAACTTAAGATTAAGTTGTAATTGTCGAGTTAAAGAAAACATACAAAAGAGAATAGAAAATTATATTACAGAGAAAATATCAAAGCAAATGCAAGAGTTAAATCAACTTAAATCTGATGAAAGAAATAAGAAACTGAAGAAAATAATACAAAGTTATAAAGAAATGATTAACAATGAAATAGAAAATGGTAAAATGAAAGCTGAAATGGAAATTAGTGATAAATCTGATGTTAACTTTAAAGATATTTATCCAGAGAATACAATTAAATTCATTGATAAAAAATGTGATGCAATTATCGAAGGAGCAATAAGTGAAATCCAAGATGAACTAAATCAATATAAAATTATGGAAATGAAAAATTGTCAAGAAGAGTTATGCGAAATGACTAAAAGTATAGCAAAAAAGAATAGAAAGAACAAGGAAAAAGTACGTAAAATCCTTTGGGATGTGGCAGAGAGCGTGACATGCATTGCTGTGAAACTATTTTTCCCATTTTAAAAGGTTTATGAGTAAAACATATGAAATTTTAAAGAACATTTGTTCAAATATCGATTTTTAAAATAAACTAAATTGATATTTATAGAAATGTGTTATGTGTTGACGTTCCAAATTGTAAATAAAGAAATATTTCAAATAAAAAGAAGATGATTATAAATATGGATTTTGATTTCTTTAGAAATAAATAAAAAAAAAATCGATCAAATAGTGCAGAAGGTAAAATTATGATAAGGAAAAAATTTAATCAATATATGCATATTTTAGAAATATTTATTTTATTGCCAGATGCATCCAACTATTGCTTTACAAAATAAACATACCCTTTTGGTCTCCAAAAAGTTGTTCATTTACAGCGAGCACCTTATGTGAATTTCAGCGGGATTCAGCAGAAAAAGACCGAAGGCTTCCCAGCGATGATAAAACCATAGCCGAACCTCACCCCCACATCGTAGCGGTTTTTTCAATGCCATTCGAATTCGAATTGAATGCTTTATAAAGGTTGTGTAAACAGTTATTTTCAATTGTTATTTGAACGTTTTGGATGTTTCACTTTCCTTGCAATTCTTTTCGTTTATGCACAACAGATATTCATTGAAGGCAATGATACATTGATAATCCTCAATGAAAATGATTTAACTAATGAATACAAAGACATTACGAAGCATATTTTGATTTATGGCATAATTCCAAAAAGCTCATTCAACGAGTGGCCAAACATTATTTCTGTAAACATAAGTAATTCAGTCCGTTTGATTGACTCAAATTCTTTTTCAAATTGCAATAAATTAGAAAACATTAACTTTGGCGAAAACTTAATAACTATTGGTACCTATGCATTTTCCTATTGTATATCTTTGACAAATATCAATCTTCCTAATTCAGTTACGACAATTGGTGAAACTTCATTTTCATTTTGTACATCATTAAAGAAAATTATTTTTAGTGAAAACATAAAAAAAAATTGGCGCTCAAGCATTTGGTAATTGTTACATGCCTCAAAGCATTAAAATTCCACCTTTACTTTCGATTATTGCTGCTTATACATTCCAGAAGTGCACAAGTTTAACGACGGTTATCCTCAACGATAACATAGAATTAATTGGAGATCGTGCTTTTAATGAATGTTATTCGTTACGAAACATTACAATTCCAAATTCAGTGATCACGATAATGGGTACAGCATTTCGTAAATGTTATAATTTAGAAAATGTAATTTTGAGTGGAAATTTAACAGATATTGGTTTTTCAATGTTTGATAACTGCATTTCATTACGCAATATAACAATTCCAAATTCAGTTACCAGTATTAATTCTTATGCTTTTTCCAACTGCACAAATTTAGAAGCGATTTATGGTGGCGAAAACATTGAAAGAATTGATAATAAAGCATTTTATTCATGTTTCAAATTAAATGTAATTAGTTTTAGTAATTTAACCATAATTAAAAATAATGCATTTGAATCATGTTTAAGTATCGAAACGATTTCATTTCCATCTGTAACTTATATTGGCAATAATTGTTTTTTACATTGCCAAAATCTCAAAAATGTTTCGTTACCTAAAATCGAGATATGTTCAGATGGATGTTTTTCAGAATGTACACATTTAATGCATGCAGATATACCTAATGTTAAACGCATTGGAGTTTTTTCGTTTTCTTATTGTTCTTTAGTTAACATTGATTATCCAAATGTTGAATTCATTAATGAGACAGCATTTTATTGTTGTTTACATCTTGTTTCATTTCGATTTGAAAATGTTCAAAGAATTTGTAACAATGCGTTTGAGAAATGTATTTATTTAACAAGTTGTTATTTTCCAAATCTTATTGAAGCAGGTGATTATTTATTTAAAGAATGCAAATCTTTAACTACTGTTAAAGCGCCTAAACTTATAAAATGTGGTCAAAAAATGTTTCAAGGACAAAACAATATCCAAAATTTCGATCTTCCAAGTCTCGAAGTAGCTCCCGATTATTTATTTTCGAACATCAATGATATATATACAATTAATATTCCGAATTGTAAAACGTTTGGGAAATCATGTTTTGCGAACTCAAAAATAGATATCTATTATCTCAGCATTGAGATTTTACAGTTCAATGTAACATTTATTGACGATTATTGTTTCGATAGTTGTTTTATCATTGGTAATGTTTATTTTCCATATTTGGAATATATTGGTAATTATTCATTTTATAATTCTTCGATAACTTCTTTCAATTTTCCTTCATTAAAAATTTGCGGTGATTATGCGTTTAAATGTTGCGATGTCTACAACCCAGATGGTAATATAAATTGGTCGAATTTGGAATTTCTTGGTAATGAAGTTTTTGGTGATAATACATTTCAAAATTTCTTTGCACCAAAGTTAATCGAAATTGGCAATCGATGTTTTGTTGATCAACAAGAATTAAATAATATTTATATTCCAAATGTAGAAAAACTTGGAGACGAATGTTTTATGAATTCTAATATCGAAAAAATCAATTTCGATAAATTATTAACAATTGGAGAAAAATGTTTTTATAATTGTAGTCATATAAAATATTTTAATAATTCAAATATTAAAGAAATTGGTAATTCTGCATTTGAGTTATGTAAAAATCTTGAAACAATTACATTGTTAAATATAACAGAAATAAAATCATTTGTATTTAGTGTTTGTAATAAATTAATACATTTAAATATTCCGAAATTACAAATTGTTGGCGAATTTGCATTTTATAAATGTCAATCACTGAAAGAAATTAATTTTCCAAATGTTGTGCAAATTAATAATTCGGTATTTGAGGATTGTTATAATATGTCAACAATTAATTTACCAAACATTGTAAACATTAAACAAAATTTATTTAAGAATTGTATATCATTAACAAATATTAAAATAAATAATATAAATGAAATTGGAAATTCAGCATTTGAAAATTGTATAAAACTTCAAAGTATTAATTTATCTCAAATTACATGTATACCATCAAAATGTTTTTATAATTGTCAAAATTTAATAAATATTTCATTAGAAAATATCGAAGAAATTGGAACATTTGCATTTTTCTTATTGTTTTTCTATAACAAAAATTGAATTGAACAAATTGAGTACTTTACAAAGTAATGTATTTGAAAATTGTAAATCATTGAAAATTGCGAAATTTGGAATTCTAGAATGACATGAAATTAAAGGTGATTATTGTTTTAAGAATTGTATATCACTTGAATTGATTCATATGCCTTCATTAATATCAATTCCATTAAATCTGAAAAATGTGTTTGAAAATTGTTCTTCACTTTCTATCATTTCATTTCCTGATGAACCGCCGAATATGAATTCGAATATATTTGCTAATATGAATCGAAATGTTATTAAAGAAGAAGGACATTTAGTTTATGATATCAAATTGTGTTTACCATTTAAAAAGAATTATCCAAATTATGACGTGAACAAGACGAAAGTTTGGAATAATATTTTGGCAATTGAACCTGACAATTATTTCGATGTTTGCATATATGCAAAAGATTCGAAAACCAACCAAACAGGTTTCATTGTCGCTATTGCCGTTTCTTCTGTTGTTTTTGTTTTGATTATTGTGATTGTCTCTGTGCTATATTATATGAAGAATAAAAAGAATCAGAGACTGAGAGCCGAAATCGATGAACACATTTTGTTGTCTTTGTCTGTTGTTACAGATTTTGGATAAAACATAATATTATGTGCTAAAGCGTTTTATTTATAAAAATGATATAATTAAAAATTTTATTGTTTGATAATAAAAAAAATTTTCCCATTTCTCATTCCATTTTTTGTGTGTGTGTGTGTGTGTGTGTGAAAGATTCTTTATTTAAATATTGAAAATCTATTTTAGATTTGAGAGAAGTAAAGAAAACTTTGTAAAAGAAATAGTTATTATCACAAAAAATTTATTTATCATAAAACATTTGATTTCACGTTATACATTTTTTTTTTACTTTTTCCAAATTAAAAACATAAATAATATTTACCATGGTAATCATTCAGCGAAAACTTCCATAACATCCGCCGAATTATTTTTTGTTATTTCCCAATAACAATATATATGTTATGTGTGATTAGACTTGACTCTAAATCTCTGTGTCACTTCTTTCACTGCTTTCGATCTATGACAGAACATCGATGAAGCCGAGTGAACAAATGTGTTTTTAACATTAGAGTTGTCATACTCCAATTTGTAATCATTAAGAATTGAATCATCAAATGTCATCCCATTCGATATCCGTTGTATCGTGTTCCACTTCGGCTTTTCGAGTAACTTCCGAATCCAAACAATTCGCCGTGGTATCGATGGCGCTTGGAACAATGGATGTTCAACAATTTCTTTCATCGTTAAACGTTCGCTCGGGTCGACCGTTATCGTTCGATGGATGAGATCGACAACCATCTCCGGGAGGCCCTTCCTGAGGCGGATTGTGCCTTGGGAAACCTTCTCCTTGAGCCCTCCTAATGATTCGTATTCCCATGGGGAGTAACCGTTGGCCATTATTGCAAATGTGACACCTAACGACCAACAATCTGCTTTAAGTGGATCATGTGACTTCTTTTGAAATATCTCTGGTGCAGTAAAGGCTAATGAGCCTGCAAAGGATTTACATAATTGACCATTAACCGTTTTCATACAAAGACCAAAATCTGCAACTTTGGGGTTGTTGGCATAATCTAGTAAAACATTACTTGGCTTAATGTCGTTATGAGCAATGCCTTTGTTATGACTATATAATAATGCATTTGAAATTAATTTTCCAATAAAAATAAATCTGTCAAGTGATAATCCGGATGTTTTGTTGATTTCGGCTTGAAGTGAACCATTTGGACAGTATTCAAGTATGAGATAATACTTATTTGCAATACAGAAATGATCATAGAGTCGAATGATGTTTGGATGATCAAGAGATGATAAAGCATTGACTTCTGCATCAAAGGCTTTCCATTTTTCAGACTGAGAACCTTCTGTCATCATAACTTTTGCAACAAATGGACAACCAAATCTTTTATCATTTACCAAATATACTTCTGCAAAACCACCACGTCCAACCATTTCGATGAATTCATAATCTTTTACTGTGAATAATACCTGTTCTGGCGGATTTTGTGGGTGCATCCGCGAAACTTATAATTTACTGGAAATGAAAGCGACTTTTTGAATGCCAAGAATATGGTTCCCATTGTTCACAAAATCTTGAGCACAATTTTTCAGAGGTTGAAATCGAACGTTCCTCTGAAATTTTTCTTGCCCTTCATTCAATAGTGGTTGACCAAAACTTTCAGGGTAACGACCAATTACTCGCTCAAAACTAACCATACAAAAGGCAAAACGTTCGAGAAATATTTCTTAAGTTTTTGGTTGATGTATAAAAAAAAAATATTTATTTAACGTTATACCATATTGTTGTATATGTTATTGTTTTATGCTTTTGTTGAAATTTTTTATGTTCAATGTGTATAATATGACTTGAAATAAACATGAATAAATATTGTTATGAGCGCACATAAAAATATAAAAATCAAACATAAAGTTTATTGAAATATTTCTGAAATCCATCGAAATATATCAGTTAACCCAATACCATTCACAGAACTTGTTTCTAAAAATTTAATCCTTTCTGTGTTGAGGAGATTCTCAAAACCAATGATCTCGTCTATTGTATTGAAAGTAAGAGATTCCGGAATATCACATTTTGAAAGTGCAACCAAAACTTGTTTCTCTTTAAGGTCTTCATCATTTAGCAAGCGGTTTAGATAAACAACATTATATGCAGTTTTAGTATAATCAGCAGAATCAAAAACATAAACAATTGCCTTAGAATCAATTGAATGACTTTTCCATTCTTTAATTGAAGCACCTCCAAGCTCTTGAAGTGATAATGGTTTTCCTTTTAGCTTTAAATTTGATGTTGAAATTCCTTCTGTCGGTGTAGTTGTAGGAATCGGGTCAAAAGGGGTGAGCTTCTTTTTGTTTAATAGTTCCAACATTCTTTTAATTAATAGAGATTTTCCTGAACTATTTGGCCCAAGGAAAATTATTTTATCGCTCATTTTTTAAATAACGTTTTTTAATATTTAGGGCAAAAATTACCCACAAAAAGAAAAGTGACGAATAAAAAACGGTTATTTAATTTCGTTTTTATTAATTCATAAGCGCAAAATCATTTTGAAATAAATAATTAAATATTTAATTGTCAGACATAATTATCCGATGTATTATAATAATCAGCTCTACGTTTACGATAACAACGCCAAGCAATAAATCCACAGATTCCGAATATTATAGCAAATACAATAACAACAATTTGGGTTGTATTCGAAGGTTTTTTAGGGATAACCCATGTTTTATGATCAGAGTAATCATTCCATTTGCAAAGATCTCCTGCGCAAAGAGAATTAATGGAAGTTGGGTGAAGAGAATTAATTGAATTACTTGTTGATGATAATGAAAATTCGGCAACACCTCCAACATCACGAAAACCTGTTTTATATATAATTTCCATTGTGCCAGAAACAGGATTTAAAATTTCGGTAGAATTGACATCAGTTAAATCAAATATTTCCGGAGTTTTGGTATATGAGATTGTGGTATCTTCTCCAGTACAACCATTTGTGATTTTGTACGAATATTCATTGTTTTTGTCCCAGGCAAACCAAAAGCAAATTGCTTGATAATTTTCCATTGTTGTATTAGCTGTTTCAGTATAGTCAAGTGAAACTTCCCATGAATGTGATGATGGTGGGTTAATATAAATATCAATATTATTACAACTATTGTTGAGTTTAAATAAAGAATAATAAAATGGTTGTGTTTCGCTAGATGGATTTGAAATTGTAATGCTTGCTGTTGTGGTAAAATTGATAATGTAATGTTGTGTATTTCCAAATATTGGTGTAGAACCTAAAGATCCTGTGATGTCTTGTGGATTAATGGGAACTAAAACATTACCGCCAGGAATAGTAATGGTTGCTACTTCTTCTACTGCAAGAGTGTACTTGTATTGATCTCCAAATACTAACGAAAATAGAACGAAAAGCATCAGGGGGCTTTCCTAAAAACAATTACCCAAAATGACATACAATTTTCTAGGCTATTATCAATTTTGAAAGCTTTAAACGAAGTTATATACTTAGAAAAAATGTTTTTGTAAACCATACAAATACAATCAAGTTCTAACGTAGAAAAATCGATAATTTAATTGGGAAAAAGTTCGAAAAAATTGATTAGAAATGCAATACAACAAAATAATCATGTGAACGATCTATTAGACATGAAATTATTTTCGACAATATTTCTTAAAATATCAAAAGTATACATCCCAAATAATCATTGCTATGACTATGGTACCAAAAATTTGACATTTTCATAACCGCGGTTCTCAAAAATTTGTGATGAATGAATCATTGAAAAAGTGGTGGAGTTATCGAATGCTTTATTAATTTGGATAAGCAGGTGGATAACCTTGTTGTGGTGGATATTGTGGTGGGTATTGTGGTGGATAATCAGATGACTGTGACTTGTCTTTAACAAGAACGAAATTATTTGATGATCGAGATCCAGCACAGCATCCGCAACATGCGCCACAGGCAGCACCGCAACAGCAACAACAAGCAATGATGGAGACAACGACAACGACAACAACACCGACAGCAACGCCAATAAGGATTTTGGCAAGGGATGAAAGGCCACTGATTGTGGTGTTCCAAAATGTTTCATCCACGTAATCATTCCATACGCAATCAGAAGTGGAACAAACCAAGTTCCATTTATCTGGTCTATAATAATTTTGAATTATATCTGATGTTGTTAAAGTAAAATCAGCTGAACCTTGAATGTTAGAGTCATCAGTCTTAAATATAATTTCCATGGCTCCAGTTTTAGGTTCAAGATTAACTTCACTTGAAACTTCTGTTGTAGAATAGGATTCAGGATGTTCTGTGTACGAAATATAGTCATATGTCTCAAGGCCATTGTTTCTGATTGTGAAAGTATATTTGTATTTTTGATCCCAAATAAACCAAAAGCAGATTGCTTGTTTGTCAAGCATTGTTGTATTTGCTGTTGAAATATATGCTGATGAAACAGTCCATGTGTGCTTTGGTGGTGGGTTGACGTAAATATCAATACTATTGCAATAATCATTGAGTTGGAATAAATAATAAATAAAAGTTTTGGTTTCCAAACCTGGATTTCGAACAGTAAATGAAGAATCAGATGTGAAATTCAGGATCTTATTGCCTGTTTGCCCAAAAATATTATAAGAACCAAAGGTTCCTTCGAAATCATTTGGATAAAGTGGAACAAGGACATTATTAGCTCTAACAGAGATGCTCTTTGATTCACCTGGTGCGAGGCTTACCTCAACTTTATCTCCAAAAGCAAGGGAGAGGAGCAAAAAGAACATTCGAATGGCTCAAATTTTGATTCAATTTTCTGAAGCACTTTACCGCATTCAAAAAGTGTTTATCGTTTTCACCCAGCGGTTGTTTACTGTCATTTCCTTCAATGTTCTAAGGAAACATCGTTCTGCTTTACAAACGGTTGTTTTATTGTATTAAAAAATGTGGTTTCACAGAAAATTGAAGGCAGATATTTCAATTGAAAGTTAAACACATTGACATGTCAACAAAATTCACACGATTTGACACAAAATACAAAATAAGAATATAATAACAATTTATTCACTAAAGATTATCCTCATTCCAATAGAAGCAGCAATGGCTAAGTCTTTTAATATTTTTGCAACAAATGATTTATCTTTATATCCTTCAAGATGTGATGTATATGATTGAAGTGATATCGGATTATAAAAAGGAAAGCTGGGGAATGGATATGGAAAAGAGATTCGAGGTGACAAATAAATACAATCTTCCGAAATTTGCAAACTTTTGTCCATGTTCAGCACAACGTTTGGCGGATATTTTTGGTATATTTCAACAGTGTTGTTAATGATTTGATCGACAGTGAAATTTGTATCTTGTAAAATTGATAATATTGTGTTTGGATCAAAGTTCCGTTTCATCATCTTTTCTCTTTCTAAAGAAATAATAGAAATAATTGTATATGTTGGAATAAGTGGATGTGATGCGATGAAAAAATCAAGAAAACGAAGTCCGCTTTCTATATCTGGAACGTTGTGTGCAAAGAATGTTACGATGAAGGAAACTAAGAGATGAGATTGTATGTCTGATTTTTCAAAAGAAACATAAATATCATTATCAACAATTCGAAGAAGAGAGAAAGAGAAATCAAGAATAGTCTCAATACCTCCAAGGGTTTGACCTAGAAAGCAATGCAAAGGACCAAGAGCAAGAGCTTCAAGAATTTGAAGTGCAAAAGATTCACGAGCAAAAGTAAGAACAATAATAGCAATCTCTTGGAATCCCTGATAATATGTTAAATCATTATGACGCTCAAATAAACTTGATAGAACTCGAAGTAATTTTTCTTTTCGATATGTTTTGCATTCCTGCGATTGAATAGAGGAATAGCTACGATGCACATCCTTTTTAACTAAATCAATGTCTTTAAAATCATATTTTGGTGCAATTGTTGGAGTAAAAGCATTTGGAATATCTAACAAAAGTCGATAAGATGCTCGTCGTTGAGAATTATTTCCATAACCATGAACACAATGTTTTCGAAGTGAAGAAATATCTTTTGTATTTTGAGCATTTTGAATTATGGCCCCAAGTTCATCCATTTGCTATGGGCTGCCCCATTGGATTGAATTAATTATTTCAGTCTATCGTACTTTTAAGGAAATTCTTGATGAAATTATTGTAAAGAATTATCATCATTAAAAAAATTATCATTTTATGTGTTTTTCAGCTCTTCTGAGTTTATCCTCACTAAATCTAAATAGACAACATTATGTTGGAAAATTTTTACAATTGATTAAATTCAGCCACAAAAAATTTTAGTTTAGTTGTAAAACATTCCAAAAGTTTATTTGTTTTGATGGAAATCAAGTCCCCAACCGAATAAAACAGGGTTAAACTTATCTTTTGCGGATGTTTCAGAACTCAGACTGACTGTCAGCCATTCTGTTGGATCAACTGTTGTTTTGAAATTGAGTCTTCCATCTGTTTGACATTTTCCATAAAATTTACAATTTCGATCAACTTTAAATCCTATTGTGAAGTTGAAATTATTCGATTTACTCTTATATTTGGAAGAAATACCAAACTTCATGTTGCTGGAGCGAACAGATGACATTCCAAATGAAATGGTTCTGTTGATGAAATCGATCATGGCAAACCAATTTGTTGGTCTAAGACATCGATAATATCCTATTCTAATGTGGTTAAGCTTTTTAGTATATAAGTCACCCTTAATTGACCCAAGTGTGTGGATTTTAGGGAGAATTAATTGAGTTTCAAGGAGATTCATTTTACTTGTTACCATACTACTAACTTTTATATATGATGCTAACGCCTGTGATGAAACAGAAGTAACAATAGTTCTATTTTTTGTCATACCAACAAAAGCATTAAGATAAATTGATTTTGGATGGTAATTTGTTGTCACTGAAAAAACACAACCTTTAGCAGACAGCTCTTTTTTGGTATTATTATAATAATTTGAGAGAGATGCGCCAAGAGAAAATGGAATTTTTTGGAAATTATGTTTAAAGGATAAAAATGCTGATAAAGTTGAATCTGCTTCAAAAATGACTGTATTGTTTTTAAAGTTTGAGTTTAACTTTGCTTTTGCTTGAAGCATTTTTGTTGGATGTGGGGATATCACAAGTTGAATATCATGTAATTGATTTTTTTTAGAAAAAGATACGAACCCAGTACATTCATTTTCTAAAATTTCATCGATTGATGATTGTATATTATTAATTAGAGCATAGTCGCAGAATTTTTTCATCTCTTGGAATCCGACCGAATATCGTTACAAAAAGTGAATCAATACAACGGTTTTGTAACAGTTTTCGAACGTTTAAAAAGAAAAGAAGAGAATTAGTTCTCTTTACTCAGCTTTAGCCAAAATCTCCAAGAGAGCAGTTGTAGCCTCGCGTTCCATAGTGTATTTTCTATCATTGTCAAGGAAATCTCCGGAGGTTCTTTGAGCAAGTGTGATGCAAACAGCGCCAACTTTGATTTGTGCTGCTGGGAATTTGTTAGCAAGAAATGCTAAAACATAAGTTTCCATTTCAAAGCTAAGTGCATCTGGGTCAACTTGCAAAATCGTTTCGATAACTTTTTCATTGTTGTTTCTAAATGCGTCATCTAAACGACCTTGTGAGCCATAGAAAGTATCGGCTGAGAAATCTGGACCAATAACAGTGCGATATTGTGGCATCTTTTGAGTAAATTCATCATGAATAAGTTTAATTAAACCTGCATCAAGGTCAATTGGCTTCTTGGTGATTTCGTATGGGAATGCGTCATTTTCATAACTTTGGCGTACGGCGTATGCCTTATTTGTTAAGGCAAAGCAACCAACAGGAACATCGGCATGAAGTGAGCCACATGTACCAAAGCGGATGATATAAATTGGGCCATCAACGATAGCACGAATTTGAACAAGGAGCATTTCAACCATAGCGAAACCCATACCAGTTGCAATAACTGAAACTGGAACACCGTGGAACTTACCTGTGTATGTTGCATATATCATGTTTGATTGACGAATGATAACAGGAGAATCTTTGTCAAAGCATTCTTTGAACTTATTGGCTCTATTAGGATCACCAACAGTGATAATGCGGTTGGCGACTTCGCCCTTCTTGCAGTTCAATGGCTGAATGCGTCCATCTTTGTCGAAGATTGGGCCTGATGGTTGTTTCCAAAGGAAAGAGTCCATTTATTTTTTATAGAAAACGATGAATTTTTTTTTGAATGGAAATTGAATGCACAAAAACGATCAGGCTGAACCACATTTGCCTTCGGCTTAGGGTGCCCTTATATTACCCTTTTTGATCGTTCTTTATTGAATTTTACCCCAAATTTTGTGTTGATCAGTAAAGTCATGTTAAGTCCATGTTAACAATTGTTTTCGTTTCAAATAAACTTAAAAAATATTTTAAATATTAAAAATATTGGAAATTTATTGCATTGTTCATGTGTAAAAATTCTTATGTATATATATTAATTCTAAATTCTAAATAAAAAAAGACCCACACAATACCTTCAACAATAATCACCCGAAGAATCCCTATTCATTAGTTAAAAAGAATTGATGTAAATGCTAAAGATGTTTACTTATATTAATTTTTGTAATTTTTAATTTCAAAATAATATTTGATATTTCAAATTATTTAGAATTGTACTTATGATTGCGTCTGAAAAAAAAATTACCAATTAATATAAAATTACTTTCTAAACATAAATAAAACCATTAATTATAATGAAAATAAATATATTTATTTTGGTTGAAAAAGAAATCGGAAATCTCATAAAATCACCATAACTTTATATCTAGGCTATTTTAGATATTTTTTTTTCGATATTTTAATCACATAAATATATATCCCATGTTTTTTTCTTGTTGTCTGAATTCTATTGCCGATGGTAATTTGATTAAAATGTTGCCAATATTATGTTTATGAGTATCAGTGAATCCTTTGACACCTGAACAACATTTCATCGATCATTCTGTCAGAACGCCGAGTACCTAACAAGTGCTAAGTGTGTTTTCTAGTAACTTTTCGAGCATGATTAGCCTATATGATATAACAAGGTGTAACTGAAACTTCGCATTTATCAAATTGGGAGAGAGGTTCATATTTAATTCCAATAAGTTCTTTTCCAAAAATTTTTCTTTAATTTTTTTATATTTCACATATATATTATGGATTATGGATATGATTTCTAATGAAAACTTATGAAAGTCTTTTTTTCATAAGGCCATATTTGTTTTGAGTTTATCTACTACTTTGCAATATGTGAATTCGATCAAATCTCTAAATAATTTCTTTCAAAACATTTTCATAATTCAATATACGATCGGAATCTTTATGAAAAACAAATTATATAATAACATTTTTTAGTATATTCTCTTTTCCTTCAACAAATTCCATAATTCATTTAATGACAATTCCTTAATTTTCGTTCCCCTTAACTTCATTGGCAGCATTTTATCAGCCTTTTGAACATTCGTTTTTTGTTCTTTATTAAAAGTAAACCATTTCGCCGATTTCTCATCATATTCGACTTCTTGCAGCGCCAACTTCGACGCCAGACATGCGCGGATCCGCTTATGCAATGGGAGGCCTGAGAAAAGGCCGTCGCTATTCGAATACGCAGGAAGCAGCTTCGCAAGGCCATCAATTGTCATTCCTTCCTTGTGACTCTTGAGAACAGATAAAACGCGATCTTGAAAAGGAACTTTTTGATCGCTAATGCAACGACTCGTTTCCTTTGGGGCTTCGGCAGTGTTTGGCCCCCATTTGTTAGGGTCTGATGGTGAACGTACAAATAGGAAACGAGAATCTTTCTGTATGGAATAATTAATGTGCAAAATACGTTTGTCTGGAAATTGTCGTAATTGGCGATCGGCATTGGAGATAATGTAATCCCAGAAATGATGAAGGAAATCAAGAATTTGATCATCACTCGCATAACCCCCATGAATTTGCATGCAGTAAAGAATGGCTTTTTGAACTGATGATAACTTACGTATAGGAATACCAGCTAACTCAAATGGGTGTTTGACATTTGAGATTTCACTTGGATCAATTGAATCAAGATCAACTTCATCTGATTGAACAGTTGGTGAGTTTTTTTTAGATTCTTCATTTTTATCTTCATTATGATCTTCATTAGACTCTTCTTTAGAAATTTCTTCTGTTGAAGATTTTTTTCCTCTGTTTCTTTTTGGTATATTTTCTTCTGTTTCATTAGTGTCCTCTTTGATGTTTTCTGTATTTTCTGAGTGTTCATGATTTCTTGAGGGATTTCTTCTTCTTGTTCTCATCATTTTTTTTTACAATGGTTTACGAAAAAAGAACGATGACAAAATGAATCCAAATTACAAATCCAAGATACAGCCAAAATTTAAAAGAGCGAAATCAATCGAACTCGTTGAGAATGAAAGTGGTGATTATACTTTTGATGAAGAAAATCAAAAAAATTTAATTGATAACATTTTTTGTGGATATCAAAATAAAAACATTTTACAGGTAGATAATACTCTTAAAACTCTTGGATCTCTTTTGTGTAAAGATGATTACCATATTTCAATAAAATTATTTACTGATACGCAACTTTTAACAATTTTAATAGATTTGATGACGCAAATTGAATCCGAGGACAGACCGCTACGAAAAATTGGTTTTTTATCTCTTCAGTGTTTGATAGTGATCACATTTTTAACAAATGAAGTTTCAGAAAAATTAGTTTCACTTAGTTTTTTACAAACTTTAATTGACTTCATTGACAAAGTGTCAAGTTCCAACATTGAATCCATTCTTATTTGTCTCTATAACATCTTATATGACGTTCCATCACAAATTACTTTTTTATATTCTCATTATAATCCGACGCACTTTTTATCGTTATTTTATACGGAAGAAATGGAACCATATCGTAAATATCCAAATTCATTACATAAAAGAATCTCGAACGTTCTTAGTCTTTTTTGCCGGTCAAAAGTTATGATGAGTGATAAAGACATATATCACATTGCGCATTTATATTGCACATATTTATGTAACGAATCCTATAAATTATTCAAAGTTGGCTTAAACGGAATTCAAATTATGCTTGAAAACAATTTAATAAAGTCAATAAATGTTAATTTATTTAATGACATTCCAGATATCTTAGAGAAAGCATCTGAACATGAAGATGAAGAATGCAAGAAATTAGCGTTAAGTATCATATCAGAAATGTATAACATTTCATATTTTTACCTTAAATTTGATATTCGAGACATATTTGATGAGTGCATTAAAAATTTGAATAATGAAATTGGTTTATATTCTTATAACGCAGTTTATTCAATATTAAAAAATACTGAAGAAAGTAAAGTCGAAGAATTCCTTTTATGTGATCACGTTGATTTCGTTGATCAAGTTTTACTCGATGGAATTATTGATGGACCATTTGCAATAATGTGGCTTGCAAATTTGGCATTATTAAAGACATTAAAAGAATCGGGCGAATATATACTAAGATTCGCTTCAATGAAATTCTTTTGTGCTGTAGAAAAATTGTTGTTGACCGATGATGAGGAAATAATAAGTCGAATCTTGGAATGTCTTTACATCTTTTTCTTCAGATGTAAATGCATTAACATGGATTGTTTTAATGAGTGCATTGAAATGATTAATCAAACGAGTTTGGTGGAATTACTCGAGAAAAATTCGTCTAGTAATAATGAAACAATTGCTGGTAATTGCACAAGCATATTAAATCTGATGTTTAAGTAAAGATTTACGGAATTTTTCAAAATTGTCATAATATTTTCAATGGATTTAGTTCTGCCTATTTGGGGTGCCTCGTTGCCAATAATGTCTTTTCGCTCTTTTCCTTCAGAAGTTGCAACACTCCTTGAAAATAAGCGGTACGCCGATGCAATTTCGATCTGCAAAGACAAGTGTATCAGTTATACAATGATTCAAGAAATGGTTCATAATCAAGTTCAAATGGCAATTTCAGCTTTCGAAAATAGTGACCCTCAATTATCTATTGATATCTTTATTACTACAATAGGAGTTGTTGAACCATCAATTGTTCTTTCTCGTTTCTTTGCACCCCATCTTACTCGATATTTAACACAATATTTAGTTGAACTTCATAAAAGAGGATATGCAAATGAACAGCATACAAAACTTTTATTCAATATGTTTTATCATGATGAAGGACGAGAAACTCTTCGTGAATTTATTGATTATCTTAAAAAAGCTAAAAAAGCAGAAGAAACCCGAAACGACTCAAAGATACGAAACTTCTTAAAGAGCAAGGAAAAGAAAGAAAAGCAAGAACAATATACCAGATTTTTCAAAAACTTTAATGTTGATGCAGCTGTTGATACACTTATTAACAATGATATGGAAGAATACGCATTTGAGATATCCAACATCATGGAAGTATCAAAATATATAATTTCATTATTAATTAATTCTCAAAAAGATTACTTCCAAGCTGCTGCAATCATCTACGAGAAGGCAACACAAGCCAGTGGTAAATCTCTTCTCATAGATTTTGGTCCCACGCTTCTTAGTCAAGGTGGAGAGATCTCTGCTATGATATCCAAAGCTGCCCATGCACTTTGGATACAAGAGAATGAGCGAGATGACTCAGGTTTCATTAAGATCTTTTGGGGATTTCCTGAAAGTCTCAAAGAATTCATTAAACGGGCGATAGCCGACAAACCGACGCCACTTTTTGTTTACACGTACTTTGATCTTCTTATTCCTAAGAAGAATAACACCCCTACGATGGGTGGTTATCCCACATCTAACCCTCAACATGTTATAGAATGTATTGAAGATTCATCTTTTCCAATATATGATGTAAATATAGATCCATTACTGTTTCTCTTTAGAGAAAATGACTTTAACCCGGGAACGATTTCATTACTTCGCCGATCTAAGCGTTATAGTGACATAGCACAGCTCTACATGTCACGAAACATGACGCAAGAACTTGTTTCATTCATCAGCCGCAGCGATGTCACTTTTGACGATGAGACTCAATTTTCTATTTTCCGCTATTTTGCCAATTCTGATGACAATGTATATACCAAAGATGTAGATTTCATGAAGAATTTACTTGACACAGCCCTTAAAACTCGACCATTGTATTCATTGATTGAAGAATTATGTCGAAATAGTAACACGACATTTGATGTCATTAAAGGACATTTGAACACTGAACTTCATGACATAACACAACAATATTCATCTGAAGAAGAAGAACATAAAACACTTTTAGCTGAGCTGAACGATTTGGAAGAAGAAATTACGCGTCTCGAAGAGGCGGACATCCAAATTCGTCCTGTTTATTGTGACCAATGCGGCAAATCACTTTCGCCACCGTACATAGGGTTCTTTTGCGGTCATAGTTTTCACCCTGACTGCTGCTGGGAGAACCACAGAGGCGAAAAGATGTGTCCGATATGTGCTGGTGATGAGAATGAGAATGAGCAAAATGAGAGTAATAATAATATAAATGATAATAATGTGAATATTGCAGTGGAAAATTGTAATGAAATACTAGAATCAACTGTGGAACTAATTAACGCTGGTTATTTCTCTAAATAAAAAATAATTAGTAAAAATATATGAAAATTTATTTGATTTTTATGATCATGATCAAAAGTAAAATTTCCAATTATTGTTTCATTTGTATTTTCAAAACAACGCTTTGAACTTTTTGGAGATATTGGATATTTTTAGTTTTTATATTCTACTTCAATATAAAAGGAGGCAGACAGAAAACGCCCAAATAATGTGAATCTATATCTTGATAATTTATGGATTTATTTTAAAGAGAAAAATTGGATTTTAATTTCTGCTACATATTAATTTAAATAAAATAATTTAATTTATTTAATTTTCTGATTGATAAATTTTATTGTGATTATGTTTAGCAGTTGAACTCATTTTATGCTGCAGCTGCGGATATAAGCAAAACTTTTCACATTAATTATTTTTAAAATTTAAATAAATTTCCAATCACTTAAAACTCATACAAAAAGAAATCATTATAAATCTAGAAAGCGCTAACGAAATAAGCTTAAAAAAGAATGTAACCCCCAAAACTTAATGGTGGGCTTTTTAGAACCAAACTTTTGTTTGATATTGTGCGACAGAATAAATTGAAAGGGAAAAAACGACATATTTATTTTCTTTGAAATACAACAAATGAAGATCAACAGCCCCAACCTAAAAATTTTTATTATAGCTTCAACAATATTGGGAGTTCTCCTTTGTTACATTGGGTTGTATATGATTTTTGTTCCCTTTGTTGTACTTGCTATTTTACTTGGTTATCGTATTTCAAAGAATCAAAAAAAGGAATTTCATGAAAATGCAACTCATGCAGAGCAAACACAAAACATCCAAACTGATGATACCATTGAAACAATATTTTCAGATGAATTTGATAACCTTAGTTTTGCAGATTTAATCCAAGAATCTCATAATATTGAAAACGTCAATGAGTTTATCAATCACGTTAAAGCATTCTTTCCTGAACATAATCTCATTTGGGATTTTATCAATATAATTTTAAATCATGAAGATGAGATAACACTCATTGGATTCATTCAATCCCGATGCCAATCTGATTTCAGACATTATTTTTCTGATTCACTTACAGTTTATGATTCCATTAAATCATGTATCAAAGAATATCAAACTAAGCCAAATTTATTTGCAGATTCACCAGATGAAATCATATTTTGGCTTCTTGTTTTTCTTGATATCCATTTTTCCAATGTAAAGATTGACTTTTTATCAACGATTTCCAAATTATTCAACAACAACGTTGAACCTTTTTTCTTCATCAAATTAATTTCCTTGATCAACGACACCATTAAATCCGAATGCACTAAAATGTTACCGATTTCTAAGTCATTACTTAAATTTGAGTTATCTATTGGTATGGAAACTGAGTCATATTATTTGATTTCATTAATTGATGAACTTGACATCAATGAAAACTTACATGACAACCCAACAATTCTTGAAGAAAGTCATGTTACGAAGTACAAAACCGAAATTATTCAATCGAAATTCAACAACGCATTCATGAACATTGATTACTATGGATTTCTTCACGAAAAAGACAAACACGACTTTATAAATTATTTGAACATTTCCGAAGCCGAATATCATTTTTATACAGCGTCACATAGTTATCCTAATTCATTAAGTGATTTATATGATGGAATTTCATCATTACTTTCATGTGAAGAAGGAAAACAACGAATAAAAGAAATATTTTCTAATTTGTATATTATTTGGGATTCGAATTTCCGTAAAATATCAAAAATGCCAATCGAAGAATTGATAATATTGGCGGACATGTTTTATGATGGAGAAGACTTTGAGAATGCGCATGATCAAGTGAATAAGTTCAATAAGAACATCGATTATGCTTGCGCTATCTATAAGATGCTTTTCGATGATGAAGAATTAATAGACGACGAAAATAACAAAAGGAAAATTCGACTGTTAAACTATTTGGAAAATAATAGAAACGAATTAAAATATGAAATTGCAAACGCAGGTTTTAAGACTTTGGCAGAATGGAATAATAATACAAACTCTAATAATGAACAAAGCTTATTGTTAAACGCTGACTTGGTTCGTTATGGTGAAACAACTTCAGAACAAACATTGTCAGCTTTAAGAAAGTTATTATTTAATTAAATAAATAAAAATATTATTTCAAAGAGAATTTTTGGCAACGATTAAAATTATCTGAAAAAGTCGAGTCGGAGTAACCGTCGACTTGCGGTTTGGTCGGCCTTTCGGAAATGGGACACATTATTCGTGCTCAGCGTAAAGGTAATGGTAATGTTTTCCGTGCTCATACACACCACAGGAAAGGCGCCGCTAAGTTCATGCCACTTACAGCCGCTCAAAGATCTGCTCAAATTGTTGGCGTTGTCAAAGACATCATTCATGATCCAGGAAGAGGTGCACCACTTGCCCAACTTGTTTTCCAAAAAGCTGGCAAAGCAGGTCTTGAAAGACACCTTGTCATTGCCCCAGAAGGTATTCATACAGGTCAATTAATCCAAGTTGGTTCAACAGCTTCCCTCCACGTTGGTAACATCCTCCCACTCGGTCAAATCCCAGAAGGTGCTGAAGTTTGCAACGTTGAACATCATCCAGGAGATGGCGGTCGCTATGGCCGTTGCTCAGGCGACTCATGCCGTGTCATCACACACAACGATGATGGCTACACACGTGTTCAACTTCCATCCGGCCGTAAGGTCGTTGTTTCCAGCAACTGCCGCGCATGCCTTGGCGTTGTATCTGGTGGCGGTCGTCTCGAAAAGCCACTCCTTAAGGCTGGTACAGTTGCACACAAATACGCTGCTAAGAGGAAGGCATGGCCAGTTGTCCGTGGTACAGCTATGAACCCAGTCGATCACCCATATGGTGGTGGTTCACATCAACACATCGGTAAGCCATCAACAGTCTCTCGTAACGCTCGTCCAGGTCAAAAGGTTGGTCTCGTTGCAGCTCGTCGTACTGGTCGCAGGAGGGGTACAATCTCAGTTGTCTAAACAACGAAATCATTTCATTTTTTTTTATTATTGAACCAAATCTTTTGTTTCAATTTCGCTCAAGATGACTGCCATTTATAATATTATGTCAAAGGATGAATTCCATTTTTTTTAATAACGATAGATATTTTCAGAGAAAAACGATGCTATTCTTGTGAAAAGGTTCAAACAAAATTTTGCTAAAAAATATAAATACAAATTGTTATATTAAAATATTAAAAAATCTTAATCAAATTATCTTTCGATTAAATGAAAGAAATGTCGAGCAAACTGTTCAACAAACAATTGATTTTTTTGATTCAGTTTACCCATATTCATTTAATTTAATTATTTGCAAATTAATTTATTTAGGATTTTATTGTCAAAGAGAAATAGATGTAAATATATATTTAAGATATATACAATTATTGCAAGTCAAAGAAGAAGAAATAATCAAGGAAAATATTAAAATTATTGATATTTTTACCCAACATATACTTAAAATCAAGTCACAAGAATCATATTATATTATTGAGAAGATGATCAATTTGAATTTATGCAATAAAAGTATTACAAAAAATATTTCATCCAAATATTTTGCACATTACAAAACAGAAAGAGAAAGCCGAAATGTAGTAATTTTTCAAGATCCATTCGAGCAAAATTTTATAAGGCATTATGAAGAGCTTTCAAAGAATGATTGGGAACTTCATAAGAAATATATTGAAGAAGGAATTAATCCAAATGAAATTGCAAAAATCATTCGAAATGATGAAATAGAAAAACTTCAAGAAATATCATCACAAGAAAAGTTTGATTTTAATCAAAAAATCAGGCCATCACTTTATGAAAGGTGTTCATTTATTAACAATTGGGATGTTACATTAATTGATTATGCAGCATTTTTTGGATCAATTAAATGTTTTAAATACCTATTATTAAATGGTTCTAATATTGATACAAGTAAGTATGCAATTGCAGGCGGAAATCTTGAAATAATTCATTTATGTGCACAAAATCATTCATCATTTGAAGATGCATATGAAACAGCAATTAGATTCCATAAGAATGATATCTTTATATATGTATATGAAAATAATCTTGTGAAATTGCAAAGTGATTTCTTTAATAAAATTGCTATTTTTTGTATAAGAAATGAGAATTATGAAATACTTTCATTTTTGGAAGAAAAAGGAATTATAGAAATTGAAAACGATATTATCAATGAATCTGCATTATTTGGTAATATTTATCTTCTGAAACATTTTCTTCAAAGATATCAAATTCCTAAAAATATTTTGTGTTTTTCTGTGAATTCAGAAAACTTGGAACTTATTCATTATGTTCTTGAACAAAAAGGAATTAATATTAATGCTAAAACTATTTGTTTGTATTATTTAAAATATGTTTTAATAATTTAATAATTAAAAATATTATTTGGAAATTGTTTAAATTATTTGAAACACCACTTATGATAGCATGTGATAAAGGGTATGAAGAAATTGTAAAAATTCTTCTCCATAAAGAAGGAATTAATGTCAATGCTAAAGACATTCAATTGTTTTATTTAAATTTTATCTTTATTATATACTGTTTTAACATAATATTTGGAAATTGTTTAAGTTATTTAAAACAGCTCTTATGAGTGCATCAATACATGGCAACATTGATATAGTTAAAATACTTCTGGATCTAAAAGAAATTAATGTTAATGTTGAAGATGTTTATTTGTTTTATATGATGCTTATTGTTGGAATTGAATATTTTATATCAATAATCAAAAATTATTCAAATAATTTTGGACAGCATTGATGTATGCATCCTTGGGTGGAAATGAAGAAATTGCTAAATTGCTTCTTAATCATGAAGGAGTTACATTTAAATTTAATAATGATTGGAGCTAAGTTTAAAATGAAATATGTTCATGTAAATACATGTGTAGAAAAAGTACTTTTAATAAAAATAAATAATCTTGCTTTAACTCAATAATGAGCATGAGACTTAGTTGTTTATTTATATTATCGTACAGAATAAATCTACAATAAACATTGTGTTTCAAATTGTACAGAATGTTGTTGTAATAGTTGCAGCATGCATTTTATCATGTTGTGTCGTTAAATATGCTTTAGATGCAGCTAAAGCTGATTCATCATAAAATACTTTATGTTTTATGTTTTTAAATTAATAATTTTTTTGTTATCAGTAATATATTAGAGAAATATTATTATACAATAAAGCAGAAAATTGCATAGATGAACTAAGAAGAATAATTATTATCCCCAGTAAAAAAACTCTGTTTTTGGTTTTAACAAAAAATTCTTTGCCAATCTTATGGAAGTATATGCATAGTTCTCAAATTCATTTATGGTTTTGTTGAGCAGAAAATGATGATTGTAAATTTATTTGTTTTCTTTCTTCAATTATTACTTCTATCATATGACTATCTTTGATTTTCGATGGTTATGCACATTTTTGCTGACATGTTTTCGATATCAAAATAGGTGGCAAGAAAGAAATTTGTGCCATCATCCCAAAATAAAATAGTAATGGCTTTCGATTCACATCACAACAAATGTATTTTGGGTTTCGCTTGTATCGACTTGTTAAACCAAAAACAAATTAACTTCCCGAACGAAATGAAAAGCAAACATAAGTATGTTCCATTTATCGGCTTTGTCATTAAACATATTGAATGGGAAAAGTAAATAACAATTCTTCTCGAGGACGACAGCTCCTCCTGTAATGATAAAATCGGGGCATGATTCGCACCCCAAATCGTAGTTACGTCGTTTTTTGAATGCACTCTCAATCCAATACAATCAATTTCAACACAAATGTAGTTATAAAAAGACGATCAGTATTCAACCTGTTTGGGGAGTACGTCTTTATTGTTTGCTGACTATGAATCTTCAGCTGAAAAATGATGATTCATAACAGCACGTGTATGTGTTGGTAAAATTGAATTGTTGTAAATACATGTTTTTGCATTTGAAATAAGCACCTGCTCAATCATTTGAAAAGTTATTTGAATATTATGAACGATCACATTCATTTCTTCTTGAATGAGCCGAAAAGATAACTATATTACATTATTAAAAGAACTTGAATCAATTATTTTCGATATAAATGAAGATAACATTGAATCAAAAGGTGAAAGTGCCATGAATTTATTTGATATTAATTTTCCATATTCATCTAATCTTATCATTTCACGTTTAATATATAAACCTTTATAGTTCAAAAGAAAGATATTAAAATATATTTATTATTCATAAATATAATTAAGTCAAAAGAAGAATCAATTCAAGAAAATTATAACATAATCGAAACTTTTACACATTTTCTTCTTCAATTAAATTCGCAAGAATCATATTATTTTCTAGATAACATGATTGAAGAAAATTATATTTCTTCTAATGTAGTTCAAACAAAAAACACATTATATTTTGCACATTATTTTACTGAAACAAAAATTATTCAATTCAGAAATTCTGAAAAAGTAAATATAAATTTTTTTATAGATATTGAAGATCTTAAAAAAGAAAACTGGAAGCTACATAAACAACTTATTAAAGAAGGAATTAATCCTATGCCTGTTATTAAATCGATTCGTAATGATGATATTGATCAACTTCAAGAAATTTCATCACAAGATGATTTTGATTTTAATCAAATAATTGAACCATCACTTTATGAAGTTTTTTCATTTGTTAATAAAAAAAATGAAAATGTTACCTTAATTGCGTATGCAGCATTTTTTGGATCTATTAAATGTTTTAAATATTTACTTATGAATGGTTCCAAATTAAATAATATAGGTAAATATGCAGTTGCAGGTGGAAATATAGAGATTATTCATTTATGTGAACAAAATAAATGTACTTTTAACCAAGTTCATGAAATTGCTTTAGAATTTCATCGGAATGATGTCTTTGATTATTTTTATAAGAAAAACACTATTAAAATCAAAGAATTCACTCAATTAGAAATTGAATGTATCAAAAATGATAATTATTCTTTATTTATATCTTTATTAGATAATATAAAGTCAAAATTTTATATAAATATCATTAATGAAACAGCAAAAATTGGTAATATTTTTTTAGTGAAATATTTTATGAATGATTGTAAACTTCAAAAGAAAACTTTAACTTGTGCAACAGAGTCAGGAAATTTCGAATTAATGAAATTTCTTCGTGAACAAAAAGGAATTGATATTAACTATGGAAATTTTTATTTTATTTTAGAATTCCTAAATCATATTTGGGATCAATTTAAATTATTTGAAACAGCACTTATGATTTCATCTTCAAATGGTCATATAGATATAGTTAAATTACTGCTTGAACATAAAGGAATTAATATTAATGCTAAAGATATTTATATTATTTGCATAAAGTATTTTAGTACAACATAATGTTTTTATGTTTAATTCGGTAAAACATCTTTAATTCTAGCATCTGAAAATGGTAATACTGAATTGGTTAAGCTACTTCTTGAACAAGAAGGAATTGATATTAACACTAAAAATATTTATTTGTTTTATTTGATTTTTATTTTAATATTTTTGGATAACAAAATAATATTTGGAAAATATCTAAATTATTTAGAACAGCACTTATGGTTGCTTCTGGATGTGGTTATACAGAAATAGTAAAATTACTTCTTGAACAAAAAGGAATTGATATTAATGCCAAAGATATTTATTTGTTTTATTTGATATTTATTAAAATAATTTAGTATTTTAAAATAGTATTTGGAAATTATTTAAAATATTATGTTCAGCACTTTTTTGGGCATCTAATATAGAAATTGTTAAATTACTTCTTGAACAAGAAGGAATTGATATTAATGCTAAAAATGAAATTTATTTTAATAATTTTTTATTTCAAAATAATATTTGGAAATTAATTAAATTATATGATACAGCACTTATTATAGCATCTAAAAAAGGCCATACAGAAATAGTTAAATTCCTTCTTGAACAAGAAGGAATTGATATTAATATTAAAGATATTTATTTGTTTTATTTATTATTTATTTGAATAATTTTATGTTTCAAAATAATATTTCAAAATTATTTAAATTATTTAGAACAGCACTTATGTATGCATCTTCAAATGATCATACAGAAATAGCCAAATTACTTCTTGAACAAGAAGGAATTGATATTAATGCTAAAGATATTTATTTGTTTTGTTTTATATTTATTTTAATAATTTTCTATTTCAAAATAATATTTGGAAATTATTTAAATTATCTGAAACAGCACTTATTAGAGCATCTTTTTATGGTTATATAGAAATAGTTAAATTACTTCTTGAACAAGAAGGAATTGATATTAATGCTTTAGCTATTTATTTGTTTTATTTATTATTTATTTTATTCATTTCATATTTCAAAATAATATTTGGTAGTTATTAAAAATATTTTACACAGCACTTATTATAGCATCTAAAAAAGGCCATACAGAAATAGTTAAATTCCTTCTTGGACAAAAAGGAATTGATATTAATGCTAAAGATATCGTTTATATGTGTTATTTGATATTTCAAATTTAAAATTTGGAAATTATTTATATTATTTATTACAGCACTTATGTGGGCATCTTTAAATGGACATACAGAAATAGTTAAATTGCTGCTTGAACATAAAGGAATTAATATTAATGCTAAAGATATTTATATTATTTGCATAAAGTATTTTAGTACAACATAATGTTTTTATGTTTAATTCGGTAAAACATCTTTAATTCTAGCATCTGAAAATGGTAATACTGAATTGGTTAAGCTACTTCTTGAACATGAAGGAATTGATATTAACACTAAAGGTATTTATTTGTTTTATTTGATTTTTATTTTAATATTTTTGGATAACAAAATAATATTTAGAAATTATTTAAATTATTTTGGACTGCACTTATGAGAGCATCTTATAATGGTCATACAGAAATAGTAAAATTACTTCTTGAACAAAAAGGAATTGATATTAATGCTAAAAATGAAATTTATTTTAATAATTTTTTATTTCAAAATAATATTTGGAAAATATCTAAATTATTTAGAACAGCACTTATTATAGCATCTAAAAAAGGCCATACAGAAATAGTTAAATTCCTTCTTGGACAAAAAGGAATTGATATTAATGCTAAAGATATTTATTTGTTTTATTTGATATTTATTAAAATAATTTAGTATTTTAAAATAGTATTTGGAAATTATTTAAAATATTATGTTCAGCACTTTTTTGGGCATCTAATATAGAAATTGTTAAATTACTTCTTGAACAAGAAGGAATTGATATTAATGCTAAAAATGAAATTTATTTTAATAATTTTTTATTTCAAAATAATATTTGGAAATTAATTAAATTATATGATACAGCACTTATTATAGCATCTAAAAAAGGCCATACAGAAATAGTTAAATTCCTTCTTGGACAAAAAGGAATTGATATTAATGCTAAAGATATCGTTTATATGTGTTATTTGATATTTCAAATTTAAAATTTGGAAATTATTTATATTATTTATTACAGCACTTATGTGGGCATCTTTAAATGGACATACAGAAATAGTTAAATTGCTGCTTGAACATAAAGGAATTAATATTAATGCTAAAGATGTAATTTATTTTAATAATTTGATATCTCAAAATAATATTTGGAAATTATTTATATTATTTAGTACAGCAATTACTTTAGCATCTGAAAATGGTCATCAAGAAATTGTTAAATTACTTCATGAACACAAAGGAATTGATTCAAATATTTCGAGATCTATAAATAAAAAATAAATAAAATTTGAAAATATATTTTCATTATTTACTTCTCATTTACGATTAGTTTATAATATTAAAAAATATTGTAGATATTATTTTGCTTCGATTTTTAATTAGTATATAACGAATAAATAATATCATGTTTCGCACCTTTACATTAAAAATGAAAAAATATAAAATTTCATATTTTTGATCGTTTTGGATATAAAATATTTTATTAATATAATCTACATCTTATTTATAAACATATGAGTAAAGAGAATTAAATCAAATGAAAAATGTTTGAAATCCCATTTTTGATGAATTCCAATTTTTTCATTTTAAACATAAAAAATTGAACAAAACAAATCACATATAAGATATCACTACACAAAGGAGTGCATATTCTTATATGTATTTATAAAAAATTGAAAAATTAAATTTGTCTGCACTATTTATCGTTCCATTTTTCTTGTAAATAACATCTCATTCCATAAAGGAAAAAATTTATCTAAAATTATACACAATAAAACATTTGAAAATTATATTTACTTTGTTTGAATATTTTCGGATTCCGCATTCGACATCTTTGACTGCTTCTAAAAATATTACAAAAACTAAAATTTTATTATTTCTTCAACAAGCGGTTGAGTATTTATATTTTCTAGTAATGAAACTTCAAATATTTTGTAATCATAATCTTTCTTGTGTTTTTCACATTTTTCCTTTAAATCATCTAATGAAAATAATTTTTCATATGATTTATCACTTTTGTTATTGTATACAATAATAAACTGAGGTTTACCAAGTAAATCTCGAATTTGCTCTAATGCATCGAAGGTTTTTAAACAATTAGGTTGATCAGGACTACAAACAATAATTATCTTATCTGAATCACGGACTATCATATTATATAATTTTGAATATTCTTCATCTCCTCCTACATCCCATACATTAATTTGTTTCTTGTCATCATTTATAATAAAGAGATCTGTTCCTAGAGTTGGTTTATAATCACCATGATCAATGCCTTGTAAAAGTTCACAAAGAGTTGTTTTTCCTGTTGTACCCATACCAATAATAGTGATTTTCTTTGGCTGAGTGTTTTTCTCAATAAAAATATCAGGTTTATCAGGTTTATCAGGACACCCTGTGTGACCCAAATATCGCCCCCACCTACCTCTTGCAACGTAGGGTCCATCATTAAATGAACGTATCCTGTAGACAGCGCTTTCGAGAGCACCCATTTGGATAGTCAAATAAATTGGAAATGGATTGAATACTTATCGTCGTTATAACGATCAATTTCAATTTAAAGAACTAGATTTTTCATTATTTATTTGGCCAGCCGGCTTGATCAAATCAAAAAGAGAGGGGATGGAAATGCACATTGTGACAGTGATATCAGTGGAATTTCTTACGAGATAGGATTCAATTCATTTGCTATTCGGCTGGAATTCAAAGTGCAACATTTGGAATGTCGAACACAGGCACTTCAATTGGTGAAAGTGCATTTTGATAATGTTCTTCAGTTGCTTCAATTGTGTATTCTTCATTTTATTCATGTTAGCAAATATTTGTTAAATAAATATTTAATGAACCATCAAATTTTTTTGGCAAAACTTTTAATTATTGTTTGTTGGATTATTTTAATTTTTGCCAACTATTATAGCTCACTTGTAATCTATCTGTAAAAAGATCTGATGTTTTATATTTATTATGCAGATATGATTTAGATAATATTATTTCATTTTAAGGAAATTTTTGGCATTGTAAAAAAAGAGGTTCATGCTTTATTTAAAATTAATCGACTTGTTTATGGGCTTATAATCATTTCATACGAAAAATTATAAAAATACCACTAACGTCAGAAAACAGGAAAAAGTTTCAAGAATATACAACAAATGATATTCCTATTATAATAGGGTTAATAATTGCTGATATTTATGAAAATAACTCATTAAATGCGTTTAGAATTTGGAGCTTTTCAGACATTCATCCAAGTTTTAGTATGTAGCTAAATAATTATATTCAAAAAGTTTAGTTCTAGCAATAACATTGTTGTTTGTTTTAATGGTCTTTATAGAAATGAAAGCGGAAAGCAAGGAAAATAGTGCAAAAAACAGCTTTGTATCTTTATGGTTATTTTATTATTTCAACTCGTCTACAAATAGGACGTGGTCTGGCCAGAAGTTCACTATTTTAAATGTTCCCCTATACAGGGGTGACAATCGGATTTGAATGGAAAACGATTAAAGTGAATATACTACTCAATTGATTTTAGTCACTTTCTTGGCCCCCCCCCCAAAAAAAAAAAAAAAAAAAAAAAATAACAAAAATCATTGACATAGCCTTTTTAACAAAAATAATGAACTGGAACTGAAAGGCTGATGATTATATTCATTAGATCTCCATTATGTCCAATTCAATCTGATTTTAGAATAAAGACGATCATAAATATCACAAATTTATGAAATTGACTGTTAAAAGAATCGATTCCATTTTGAAAGACAAATTTTAAATAAAAAACATACTGTTTTCACAATGAAAAATAATATGTGACTAAAAAAAATGTAAAACGCTTCAAATTAAACACTTTTTTAGGAAATGGACAATTTTTCTGGACAATGGACAATTTTATGTCCGATGGACAAAATTACTGGCTTATGAACGTTTATTAATTATGGCGGTTTTTTCTGTGGACAATTTTTTATGGCCAATGGACATTTTTTGCTGTCCGGGACTGTATATTGAATTTTAAAGAAACAATATCTTAAATTTTAGTCGGTAAAAGTTTTTTTAATTGTTAAATTTCATTGAAATAAGTATGTATACTAAAATTCTATATATTTTAATTTTTTTTTTGTTTGTCAAATTTTTTGAATAGGTTTAAATAAACATGCATGATGACTATATTTATCAAGATAGAGATGAATTAGAATTCCTGATTTTATTGCAGCTTAAAATTTTTGGAATGAACAATGAAAATCTTATGCAAACAGTAAATTCAATTGAAATACTTGAAGAAAAACAACAGTTAACATTGAACATAATCGTCAGTCAAATGATATATTCTTGTTTCGTTATTAAGCCAAATAGATCTCATATCATTTTAAATTTCATAAAAGAAATTCTAGTGTTTGAGGTGAATAACAAAAATAAAATAAATTTTTTTGATGTATTGATCCAATTTCTTTTAGAAAAATATACACAAGAATCAAATTATCTGATATGTAAATTGATTGAAAATAATTTTCTTGAACCAAAAATTATTGAAAATAGAAAAAACTTGTATTTTATTCATTATAAGTCAGAAGAAGAAATTAATGAATTGCTTAAAACTAAACGATTTATGGGTCAAATTAAAGAAAACATTGAAAAACTATCAAAAAATGATTGGGAACTTCATAAACAATTAATTAAAGAAGGAGTAAACCCTAATGAAATTGCAAAAATAATTCGAAATGATGAATTAGAAAAACTTCAAGAAATATCATCACAAACAAATTTTGATTTTAACCAAATAATCGAGCCATCACTTTATGAAAGATGTTCATTTATTAATAAAAAAAATGTTACATTAATTGATTATGCGGCATTTTTTTCTGCTGTTAAATGTTTTAAATATTTGCTTATGAACAATGCTAATGTAAATAACACAGGTAAATACGCAGCTGCAAGTGGAAATAATGAAATTATTCATTTATGTGAACAGAATCATTCATCATTTGAAGGTTCTTTAGAAGCAGCAATTATATTTCACCAAAATGATATTTTCAAATATATTTATGAAAATAAAACCATTAAAATTAAAAGTTTAGAAGAATTAGGAAAGAAATGTATTTTATATCATAACTATGAACTTTTTTCATATTTAATTAATAAAAAAATGAAAATCAACAATTATATTATTAATGAAACAGCAAGATTTGGAAACTTATTTCTTGTTAAATATTTTCGTAAATTCAATCAACTTCCTAAAAATATTTTAGTTTTTTCAGCACAATCTGGAAATATCGAACTTGTAAAATATGTTTTAAGACAAAAAAGAATGAATATAAATTTCAAAGATATTTATTTTCAGATTTTAATTTTGGATTTTTCTAAATACATTTAAAACTGCACTTATGTACGCATCTGAAAAAGGTTATTCTGAAATTATTAAATTACTTCTCACACAAAGAGAAATTGATATCAATTTTAAAAATCTTAATTTGTTATATTTGATATTGGTTTTGGGATTATGAGATTTCGAAATAATATATGGAATTTTTAAAAGTTATATATGAGCTCACTTCTTTTTGCATCTTCAAAAGGCTACACATCAATTATTAAATTACTTATTAGAAACAAAGGAATCAATATTAATGATAAAGATATTTTTTTGATTCATTTAAATTTTTTATTATTAATATGATATTTGATGCTAATAATTGGATTTTAATAAAATTATGTAACACTGCGCTTATCTATGCAGTTAAAAATAGTTATACTGAAATATTAAAATTACTTCTTAGTCAAAAAAGATTTAATATTAATATGAAAAATATTTTTATGTTTGAGTTAATGTTTATTTTAGATATTTAATATTTTATGAAAACTTGTGGTAATTTATCATTATATTTAAAACAGCACTTATTATAGGAGCAAAAAGAGGATACAAAAAACTCGTTAAATTACTTCTTGATCACAAAGGAATTGATATTAACTCCAAAGACGTTTATATGTTTTGTACAAAATTTATTTAAATTGCATAATATTTTAAATACATATTTGAAAATTACTCAACTCATTTAAAACAGCACTTATATATGCATCTGAAAAAGGTTACATAGAAATTGTAAAATTACTTCTTGAACAAAAAGGAATTGATATTAATACTAAAGATGTATATTTATTTAACTTTATATTAATGATAATAATTTTTAGTTTAGATATGAAATTTGGAAATTATTCAAAAATTTTAATACACCTCTTATGATTGCATCTGAAAAAGGTTACATAGAAATAGTAAAAGTACTTCTTGTACAAAAAGAAATTGATATTAATGCAAATATTTTTTTGTTTTATTTTGTATTTGTTTTAATAATTTTATGTTTTTGGTTAATATTTGGAAATTGTTCAAAGCATTTAAAACAGCATCTATTTATGCATTAGAAAAAGGTCACACTGAAATAGTGGAATTATTTTCCAAACAAGAAGAAATTGATACTAATACTAAAAATATTTTATTTTAACAATTTCAAGATTCATAAAATGTATGATAACTGGAAATATTAAATAAATAAATTAAATCGCGATTCATATTATGAAGTTCATTTTAATACTTACATGTATTCCAAGAAACCCCAACTTTAACAGCTTACATGAAATCTCTGGATGCGGATAAATGTTTGTAATAGAAAAATTTACAGTAAAAGATGGAAAGGGCTGGAACCCTAGTGAAATAGCCAGTTTTTGTTAACTCGAAAGCATAAAGCCAAGTGCATGCACTTAATATAGAAGTTTAACTTCGGTCAGATTCAAACAGATAAACATTAGCAGCACTTTTCGATCGGTTTTAATAGAATCGCGTTCAAAAAGTGAAACCGATATTGCCCAATTTTTTCCACCAGTTTAATTTTCTTAGAAACTGATCAAAATCCGAAGAGACCGTTAAAATAACTGTTTAAAAATTCTTTCATTTTAAGCCAACAAATTCAAATCTCTTTCATTTTAGTAGATATTCCATATATAACCTACTATTATTTTTGCCATATCTCTTTTGATGTTATTCTTTATATTAATATCTTATTGAATTTTGAAATTCCCTTATTAAATAGAACATTCGTTACGGAAGAAAAACAGCCAGAATAATCTCATAACAACGCATGCATACTGCAGCTTAGTGATCCTCTAACAAATTCTTTATAAACCAAGGAATAGGAGAGGTACTTCAACTCTAAATTCTTCAATAGTTTTTCGTTGAAAATCAAAATATATAAACAACTTCGGGTATTGAGTTTAAATATAAATTTTTAGGCAATTTCGATTGCTGAATTTTGAGATCTCGATCTGAACAATTTTTCTTTTTTTTAAATCCTTTCGAATAATAAAACCCTTCAAGGCCTCCAAAATAAATATCAAAAAATTTGCTTGGTTCTTATTCAATATTTGGAGAAAAAGTGAAAACATGTGAAAAAATCAAACATTTCAATGCTAATTCAAAAGAATCTCTATATATCGAGTGTCCACGTGATTTTATTATTTACGTATTAATATAAGTGATATTTTTTTCATAAACACATATATATCAGCATTATTTAAATTGTTAAGAATAAGAAATTGTAGTTTCAAAATAGGTGAAATGAAAAACTAAAAGTCAAATGAAAAGAGGAAAACAAACTCTTTTTCGATTTTTCGTTACGTGGGATAAATTCTTCGATAAACACTTTTTAAATCTAATTATATTAATAATATAATTACGATATTTCTATTGAGTTGTGTAAAATATATTATGAAATTTTAGAGATATTTTTATCCAAAAATATTTTCAATACATATCTGTTCGGACTACTATTGAATTTTTTCCAGAAGTTAACGTACTCAATCCTATTGACCAAACATGTCAATAGCTGGTCTAAGTTCTTTCAAGAATACATATTCTAGCTCTTCCTCCAAATCCAATCAAACAACGGGTGCTGCAGGTTCTACTGGCTTTAATTTTGGAGGATTCAAAGGTTTTGGAGGATCTGGAGGCGGAGGATTTGGTCAAAAACAAGAAAGCAAGATAAAAGAGACTGATACACTAGAAAATGTTGCCAAACTTCAAAATGAATCCATCCCCAAAAAAGACGAAAAAAAAGATGCAACATCACTTTCCAATGAAAAAAAAGATGCAACATCTACAAAAGGAAACGAAGTAAAATCTACTACAACATTGAGCCTTTCTTTCAACAAGCCTGAACCCAAAGATGATTACATCTATGCTGCCTCTGTTTTAGATGGGCTTATCAAAATTGTCGATAGTTTTCAAAAAACTAATCTTCCAATAGAAGGCACTGATGCCTTTGAAAAGCGTCTTTCTAACATTATTGAGAGTGCCACTCGTTCCATAACACATACATTAATCACCTTGACCAATGAACTTGATCATGGCAATTCATCCATATCCGAGTACCGGTCACTTCTTGAGACCTCCAAGCGCGACTTGACCATAGCCATGCGACCTAATCGTTCAGGGACGTCACCATTTCTTATTCGTTATGTTGATTCTATACAAAAACGTGGGAAAATATTAGAAGAAGAACTTGATTCCTTTAGTAAAGCACTTGAGTCTGATGACACCATCAGTTCATCACAATCATTAAAGAATGTATTGATGCAACAACAAGAAGCTATCATTCGCTGTGGTTCTAAAGTCTCACAAATTAAAGATAAAGCAAATGATATACAAAAGGAAATAATTTCAAAGTTTAAAATCCGCGGAATCGACACGTCAAAACTTGACGCGCTTGACGAGGACGAAGCCGAAATTTCGAGAACAAAAACAATCAAAGAAGAATACGAACAGTTTTTGCAAACAAGAAAACACGACTTAGAGAAACATGAAACAAATGAAGAAAAGTTTAAGAAGCCCGAAAAGAAAGCTGGGAATTCCTATAGTTTTGGTAACTTTAATTTCGGTAATTCGACTTATGGTAAGACAGGAACTAATACAAGTACAACTACTGGATCAAATGCGGGCAGCGGCGGTATCAATATGAATACAAGTTTAAGCTTCAATACAAAGAAGTAATAATAATTATGATATAGAAGTTAAAAATTTTGGAAATATGAATTAATTTTCATATCCTTACGAAAGCATTTAACTATAAAATATAATTATCTCAAAATTTTGATTGGCTTCCTCCAATAACATTAAGTTTTTTTATGATAAAATGGTTCAGAAACAATTTATCAACATAAACAGAATAAATATTTTACTATAAATTAAAAAACTTTTGCAGATTTTTTACAGTTTTTTTGTAAATGGTAAATTTGTGTTTCAAAGAAAAATTAAAGATATTAATAAATAACATTAAAAAACAGTTTTATTTTTTATTTGCATAATATTCTTGCCTTCTCTTTTGATGTGCAGCATTACCATCAACCCATAACCTCGTCCATATTGAGATATCTCTGTCATGTTGAGTAGACCCATAAGTGAATGGAGACCATAACCAAAATCCGAACAAAGTTAACATGCAGACTATAACAACCACAAAACCTCTATACTTCGCAGGCACAAATATATCTAAAGAAGCTGCAAACGAAATTGCCGCAATCATTAAAGGTATACAATAATGATATTGATACATAACTCTTGGCACCAAAAAGAATGGCGCGTAACAACAAAACCAACCACAAACAAATTTTATACTTGTTAAAAACAATTTAAAGTTTCTCAAAAACGAAAAAACGCACAATATAATTCCTAAAAAGCCAAAATAATAAGAAAAAACATTACCTAAGCAACGAATTTCTTTCCCATTACGACCCCAAAAATATGTTGCGATTCCAGTAAGTAAAGGCCATTGTTTGGGGAAACTCATCGAATCATGGAACTGAGTAATACCCATATTACCTTGATGCATTTGTATTGTTAAAACAATAGACCTAAGTATTAATCCTGGGCTTTGTAATACGCGCGCATAAATTGGTGCTGAAACGGCAGTGTTTGGTATTAATTGTCGTTTCATTTCATCATTCAAATATGGGGTGCCCGGACCCGCTATCGGCAATAAAATGAAATGTATAGAAAACACTAAAAGATATACTAAGAATTGTATGATAAATAATGGGACGCCAATAATGATGAGTTCAAATAAATAATCTAAAAATCCTTCTTTCAATAGTGGATATAATTCAATGAAAAATGTAAACGCATCAAACCCCATAAGACCCCACGCTGTGTTCTTACAACTACACGCAGCACCTAATGTAACACCAGATAAAAATAACCAGCGTCGAAAACGTGGTCTACGATGATTGAGAGAAACTGTATATAATAAAACAACAATATGAAGCATCGAAAAAAAATGTAAAATACCATCACTAAGAATATGACGTCCTTCAGTACCAAGGGATGTATCGAATATAATAAGAACTGAGGCTGCAAATGCAGAGACATGGCTAAATGATGAAAATCTGGAACAAAGATAAACTAGAGGACCACATAAAGCTGAAAAAAAAGCAGGGGTTATACGAAGTGCAATATAATCTGCAATCGGATAATGCGGTAAGTTATGAAAACTTATTGAGCCATCATACTCTGATAGATTTGCAAAAATAAATGCAACAATTTTTGCAAGAGGTGGATGAATATCATAATAAAATTGACCTTGAATATAATAATTTGTGAAATTACCGAAATATACTTCATCAAATACAATCCCATCTGGCCAATATAAATTCCAGAAACGGACAGCAAACGCAATCGCTGTTAGAAATAAGAGAAGAAATACATCTGTAGTATCGAGTGAAATTGTTGATTTATCTGTGTTTGTTTCTTTTCTCATCTCTTTGGTTGGCGGTTAACGGTCAAATAATAAACGGTCATAAAGTAGGAAAAAAAGACAGAAAATACAAAAAATTTTGTCTTTTTAAAATATTTTAAGCTTTGGGAAAGTTCAGCTTTGTTTGTTTGGTGGTAGGCTTCTTTTCTTGATACAAATATCTCCAAGGTTTGCTAATCCATGGTTCACCCGCATAATTTATACCAATTCGTGGTGTAGTGATGTAAGGAAGTGTTTCACCAATATCTTCAAGCCATATTCTTGAAGATTTAATAAGATCTTCACCATAAAAAGTTTTATCCAATTTTAATGCTTTCCCTAATCTCCCTGGACCATCAATTCCTTTGGCACCTCTGATAAGAACAGCTTGTGGTGAATCTTTTTGGCCTGTAACTATGTTCAGAAGCCAATACATCCCATAAATCAAATAGACATATAAATGCCCACCTTTTTTGTAGAAAGCTTCTGTTCTTGGTGTTCTTCCTTTTGCTGCATGACATGCTTTATCTTCTTCACCACAATATGCTTCAACCTCTGTAATTTGGAATCTTCCAATAGTACCATCATCAAATTTTCTGCAAATCACTTTCCCAATTAAGGTCGGGGTTACATCCAAAATTTCTCTTGTAAAAAATTCTCTTGGAATTCTTGTCATCAAGAAAACAGCACTTTCTCAAAAGTGACTAATGCAACAACAAAAAAGTGACATCATCTGAAATTAATTCACGACAAAAATTTCTTTAAAAATGTAATTTACCGAAAAATATCTTAGTTAAAGTTACATAAACGTTTATAATATGGTTTATCTAAAATTTTTCTATAATTATTTTAGCATTTGAGCAATTAATTCTTTTAGGACAATGATTTAAATAAATACTCATAATATGATTTCTAATTTATAAGAATTTGCAATAGTTATTTCTTAAATTTGGAAATATATTAAATCAACTGTGGAATTTTTATTTTTTGGAAAAATTGCCAGAATCGAATTTTTTTTTGGTTTGTGAACCGTTGAAGCCTGCGGGGCCCTCTCAAAAAGTTTGGTTATCCACACCCTTAACCACTTTTCATAGGGGACAAAATTGACAAAAAAAGAGATGAAAGAAGTAGCAGCATTAAAGGAACTTTGTCCTCAACTTGCAGCATCGGGCGTAATGCTTCTGCTTAGGGAGATTAATGCACCCGAAGAAACGTTTTTAGACTTAGCAGAAATATGTATACCAAAGCTTCAAAATGAGCCATTCAAACAAGAAATTTCCCAAATGATGTCAAGAATTATTGGAATGACTACAAGCGATTGCTTACTTTATTTTAATGCCTTAAAAGGAATAATTTTATCGTCATGCACAGAAAGGTCATTTCCAGAAACTTTCAACCAACTTGTTGAGAACATGTATGACTCTCTTGTTTTTGTATGTCAAATCACAGATAAACATGAATCATATAAACATGAACGATCATTAACTACGCCAGAAACAGTTTTCCCAGATTCCTTCTTCCCCTATATAGAGTTATACCTAGAACTTGTCTATAAGCTTGTTGAAATGCAAAAGAATATCGATTTTTCACAATTGTCAATTAAGATGCATTCAATTTTCTGTGACCTTCTTCTTCAAACTCCAAATATTCCAAACCTAGTTCGTTATGAAGGAAAAATTTATTCATATCTTTCAAGTAATTCCGAGTGGCAATCAGTCATATTAAATCGAATCCAAAATCTTAATGGAAGCAAACAATCCCGTAAAGTCCTTGCACCATTTCTTCGTAACCTTAAGTATCTTAAAGTTGTCGATCAAGAAACGATTAATCAATTAACATCAGCCGATATGAAATCTCTTGATTATGAAACTCAATGTGAATATGTGAAATTTGTTTCTAAGACAATTGTATCCTCCAACATCAAATCAGTTAGTCCCAAATTCTATAAGTTTGCATGTCAACTTTGTAGCTCAAAACAAAAGAAAATTAATTTCAGTGCATTAAAAGCGGTTTTTGACATCATTTCGGTTTCCACAGAAAAAGTCAAAAACGAGAAAATATCGAAACTTATCAAAACTTTATGTAAAGCAGAGCCACGCCAATTTTCCAAAATATTAGTTAAAGCATATAGGGCAATCTGTCCCAGCAAAATCCCCACATCCTTTTTCATTAAGGAACTTCATCAAAACATATTTAAGAAGTCCAAATTATTTATATTTCCTGAGACATATGCAGAATATTTAGATGGTATTTGTGACTTTTATGTAAGTGCTACATCAGATGATGTTAAATCGGTCACACCATTATTAAATGGAATTGCGACATTAGCACCACAATATGTTGACAATCAAACTTCATTAATATTTTTAATTAAAATGATCAACAAGTTATATAAAACATCGAAACAACTTTCATCTGATTTAGTAGATGTGATATCAGCGAACATTAAAACGTTTTATTCAACTAAAGCAACGAAACAATTACTGATTGAAATGATGCATTTAATACCAGTGTTATGGATACAATTAAAAGATGCGCCAAACACAATGTTACAAATGATAAACGAAGCAAATAACTTACAAAACATTGATGTGTCTATAGCAGCTGTTAAAGGATATACAGAGTTAATGAAATTAAATGTAGTTAATGAAATTCCTGCAGAGTTAACAATGAATATACCAATTAATTTAACAAAGCAAATTACAAACAAAATAAAACATGAACAAATTGTTCAAATATTATTATCATTAATTGATTTCTTTAAAGTATTAAAAGAATCAAATGGTTATAAAGAGATTAACATTGATAACTTATTATTAGCAGTTGAAAGTAAAATATTTCCATTTATATTCATTAAAAGTAAAATGATGTATACATCATTAAATGAATTATTTACAATATTTAATGAACTAACAAATAATTATAAATTAGCAAATTATTTCATTGATCAAAAGACAAAACAATTTTCATATTATATTCAAAAGAATGAAAATTGGTTTATTGATATTTATGTAACAAGTGCACAATATTGGATGACAATGGATCGTTTTCAAGATCAAGAATATACAAACACATTTTTGATGGCATTATTACAATTAGCACGTTCTAATAAAGATGGCCAACCAATTGAAATCACGAAATCATTTTTATTTGCAGCACTTGAATATATGTATCGATGGAAATTTAATGAAATCCAAAAATATATTCAAATGTTAGATCCATCGAATTGGAACATCTTATTCCAAGTTTATGAAGAATTAAACACTAAATATAATGGACAACCATTACAATACTTCTTATACATTCAAAACTCCATAATTACACATCGTAAATTTAAAGATTATAAAGGTGAAGAAGATATCTTTTTACCGACAATTAAAAATTATCTTAAAGGTAAACGACTTCGATTCGAACGTGATATACCATTAGATAAAATGTCATTAAATGTATGTTCGACTTATATTAGAGTACATCCAGAAAAAATTGATGAATTAGCACAACTAAATGATATCATCGAATTCTTAATGAAGAAAGTTAATCCAAAAGAAATATTTGTTATTGACGAAGTGTTTTTATTTGCAAGTTTGGACTTCTTTGCAGCGATAATAAAACATTTCCCAATTAAAGATGAAAGGATTAATGAAGTTGTAAATTATATTATCCAATTTTCGGAAAAGTCATCAGTTGATTCGATAATACAATATGTTATTACTGATTGTATCTCAAATTTATTTGCAAATAATGTTAATAGTCGATCAATAATTATTCATTCTGCATTATCTTCAAGAAGATCACAAATTTTAGGTAACGCTATTCTAAAAAGTAATGTCGAATTCACACGTATGGAACTTACGCAATTATTTGTGTTAGGAATGTCAATATTTAATATTGAGCCAAGTTTTGGTATTAGTGTTGCAAAGTTATTATTAAAGGATAAATTGGAAATTAATCCATTCAGTAAATATGATATCGAAACAGAACATAAAATTTGGGAACAAATCGAACAAAATCTTTCGGATGAAGAAGTCGACGTATACTTCGAAATGTTGGAAAGATCAGTAAATTCATTACAAAGATCACCAAAAGTTCCATTGTTCTTTTCATATTTCTTGGAAAAGAATTTGAATCGTTCCGATTTCGAACCACTTTTCACAATATTTTCATCTTCATATAAAAATGTTTCGAACTTTTTACCATTAGTAAAAGTGTTCGATAATTTGTTCCAAAATTGTTCAGATTCCATTAATGAAATGTTTGACTTTATGTTTGAAAATGATAATAATTATCAATCGACTTCATTTGTATCGAACATTGCATTTAAGTCATGTCCAAATGAAGTATCGAAATATCTTAAGTCGAAATTAAAGTTTTTATATACTGAAAATCCAGAAGAGATTTGGGAATCATTCGAAAATGAATGTAACATTTCATCGATAGCTTGTTTGAGTATGATATTTGCGTTACAAATGGATTCCTTAAAATATTTCGATGATATTTTGCCACAAATAATTTTGTATTCATTATATTTACAAGGTAAAAACGTCCTCAAAAAGAATATTCCAATTCTGACGCATACGTTAATATATCAACTGGAGGGAACGTTAAGCGAATCAATGAAGAGCACTTTTCTGTCACCGGAGATCTGTCGTAAAGTATTCGAACTTCTTAAGAAAAGCAGTGTTGAAAAAGCCGAACTTTTTGAGAAGCTTTGTATGCCCACGAAAATATCATCAATTTGTTTTTATATTATTAAATCTGTATCGACATTGTTTAGTGAGAAATCATTAAACTCATTAATTAATAACGCAGTTAATTTTGTCAAACATGATAACGTTAGTAACTTATTACAAATCCTTCCATCGATCTTTATACATTTAGGTTCTTTAGATCATCAGAAAGCTGTTTTATTTATGGAATTTTTACTTACGTTTGTCTATGAAAATAGAGATCAAAGGTTAATGTTAGCGTTAGCAAATAATTTATCGATACTTGTCAAGAACAAATTAGGAAACTTAAATGGGATCAACAACAAAGTCATTTTATACACTGCACTTTCATCATTACTCTTAGTAGAATCAAGTCAAAGTATATTATATTTGTCAATCATTAAGTTCCTTAAATACATGAGCAATTACTCCGCCGACAAAGAAGTTATTAATTCGGCAGCATTAATTCTCGAAGATTTACGTTCAATTCATAGCAACAACAATTCGATAACTTCTCTGATCAATGAAATAAAAGAAAAAACGCAGACTCAGTCGCGCTCCGACTTGTTGACGTTCTTGGTACGACTCGCGTCGTCGAACATCGTCAACGAAAGTAACTTCAGAATGAACATCGTCTCGTACGTCTGCGGACTGTTCGATATCGTCGAAGAAGCGGACAAAGAAATTGCGCCGTTTTTGTTCATCAGCACATTCATCAGCGACGAAGAACTGTCGATCAAATACGCGAAGTTGCTCGCAAAGGTCATCCTCAGTCACCACGACATCGACTTGGAGTTCATGGACGTGCTGTTCTACATGTTCCCAACAATTATATTCTTCGACGAGAATACAAACGAAGAGTTTTACGTCGTGTCGCCCGAATACTTAAGCGTACAAACAATGAAAGGACTGCCGAAGTGCAAATTCGACGAACTTTAAAAAGCAGTTTACGAATTAATTTTTTTGTGTGTGTGTGTGTGTGTGTGTGTGTGTATGTGTGTGTATGTGTATGTGTGTGTGTCTGTCTGTGTGTGTGTAAGCTTTATTTAATTTTAATAGCATTTTTCTGCTGGATATGAAAAAAAAGTGACGAAAATTAATTGAGTAATTTATTCAAATGGCTTTAATCGTTTTCGATTCAAATTTGAATTAAAACCCCCTCTAACTTGACACCCAATATGATTTGTTTTATTCTTGAATGTTTGCATCAACACATGAGTGATGGCTTATCTAAATATAAATTAAAACTATTTGCCAATTAAAAGATTTTCGATCTCTATAAAACCTTTACTTTTTGTCAAAACAAAAGATTTCATTTTTAATGACGTGAGAAAAAGGTTTGAACAGAGTGTATCATTTTTCTTGAAAGAAAACATTATGAAAATTATGTTTCATTTCGATTTTTATTTTATGAGATCAAAATATTTTTCATACGATTCAGCAATGCCATCAAAAGTTCTTTATGATGTTCTTCGTCTACAAAAGAAAATGTGACATTTTTTTGAATTATAGCAAATTACATTTTCGGTATATTGTTTACCATTCCACGTTGTAGAGAAACCTCTAGTCACACGAACAAGCAATATTGCTTTTGTTTTCGACTTAAAGTAAGATGTTCTTGTCCTTTCATTAAAATTTCCATTGTTTTTCGGAACATTGCAATTCCAGTTCTATTTCTTTTTGGTAAGCCCAAAGCACGACTTGCTTCATGATTTGACATAACGTTCGCCAATATAGGCGGTTAGACAATTTGGTCAGATTCATTCAAAATTCTATCGTTATTCAAAAGTGACGAACAACCGTTTATGGAGGCACCTCCAAATGCCACTTTTTTAAGAACGAAAATCTTCTCCAACGATTGGAGAATCAGCTTTTAAATTGTGTGAAAATTGATCAAATGTTACTATTGTTGCCAACACTTTTTTTGTTAGAGTTTTTCTTATAATACACTTTATAATATTATTGTATTTATGTTTTTGCATTTTGCTTTGTTAATCGATAAAATGTATAATGTATATTGCGATTTTGATGACTTTCATATGCTTGTATGTTGACATCAACTTTTGTTTTGGTAATTTTCTTTCTAGTGTTTTATGCGAACATTTGTTGATTTTGATTGTTAGCAATATACGCTTCATTTCTATTTCTTGTTGAAATTGATGATTTGATGTTATTGAAGATGACATTTAGAATTTTTTGTAATTTTTGCACGAAGTAAATTTACAATTTCTGTGTAACTTTCTTGTCGTGCAATTTGAATTGCTGTCAAATATTGTGAAAGCATATTCTAAATTATTAAAACATATTTTAAGTTTATAAAACATATTCCAAATTATTCAAATGAATATTTTTTGCATTGACATCAATTCCTTCTTTATCTAAAAATAATTTTACTATTTCTATATTATTATTTCTAACTGCTATATGAAGTGCTGTTTCAAATTATTAAAACATATATAAAATTATTAAAACATATTACAAATTATTAAAACATATATAAAATTATAAAAACATATTATAAATTATAAAAACATATTATAAATTATTAAAACATATTATAAATTATTAAAACATATTATAAATTATTAAAACATTTTGAATCAAACCGTCATAAATAAACGACCGTTTGAATAAAATGTGCAATTCATTTTTTTTTTTTGACAAATTTCACTTTTTGTGAATTCACAGCTGTTGAATCTTTGCTATGCAAGCGAGCGAAGAAGCACCACAAAACAATGATACCCTTGTTGTTTTTTATTCAAGGACTGGTCACGTCAAGAAAATGGCTGAAATAATTCAAAAGGAAACAAACGCAGATATATTTGAAGTTCGAACCACAGAAGAAGATAAGTACTCTGACTCATACATTACAGCTTGCTTCCAAGCAAGTAAACATTGTTTAACAGGTTTTCTTCCAAAACTTGCTGGAACAGTAGATGTTACCAAATATCAAAAAATTTTCATTGGAACACCTGTTTGGTGTTGGACTGTTTCCAGGCCAATAGCTTCTTTTCTAAAAAACATTGATTTATCAGGAAAAACAATTATTCCATTTATCAGTGAAGGAGGAAGTGGCCATGAACGAGCATTAAACGCAATGAAAGAAGAAGCGCTAAATGCGACATTCCTTGGCGAATATCTTTTTAATGAGAAGAAGGCCCCGACTGATCTTGAAAAAGATATCAAAGATTGGATCGAAGCATTGAATAAAAAACCAGAAAACAAGGAAAATGAACCAACTAAAGAAAACAGAGAAGTTTCTCCAAGTGAAACACCAGAAAATAATGAGCAACCTAATCAATAAACAAAATCATTATGAATGTCAAATTTTATTACAAAGAACAAATTTACATATTGTTCAATGTGAAGAAAATTCATGTTTTGCATTATCATTTTTCTGATTTACAAAAAATTGAATAACAAGATAGCATACATGAAGTTATTGCCTATAGACATTATTAAAATGCTATTTCATCAAAATTTCATTATAATTCTCAAAGAGCTTGTTTATACGCTTCTAGATGCACACCTTCCTAGAGAACTGATTGCATTTTCTAAACATGCAGGTAGAAAGAATATCCAAGACGAAGATATGTATTTATATTGCAGGAAAACATCGCTTAGAGAGCACTTAATCGAATATCGCTCAACTCTTGTTGAATCACCAAAAAAGCAAACGCGTAAAAAAGGAAATTAATTTCCTTCTTAATATTAAATTTTATACTTATAATTTTTATTTTATCATTGTCCATTTCACCATTTTTTCTTTAAGATAAATTAATTTAAAATTTTAATATCAATTAATTATTTCAGAAATATTTTGTTTTTCATCAAAAAAATTATAAAAGTAAAGATTTAAAAAAATAATGCTTTAATATAATAGCATAATGTGTTTAAAATAATTAAAAATTTTTGCAATTTAATAAGTAAATTTTTACAACAATGTTCATCTCATGATTTTAATTTTTTAAATAACACATAAAATTTTGGATTTTGTTGATATTTTTCAATAACGAAATCAAGTAACGATTTTTCATTTAAAAGTTTGAGTATATCACATTTCAAAAGCAATTCTAATTGTGACAACGAAAAATTTTGTTCTATTATTTCTTCAAAATGCTTTGCACCATATTCAATTTCTTTGTCAATATTAATTCCTGCTTTCGTTTTAATATTAAAAATATTAATTAAATTGTCATTATTGATTTCAAGAGGTAATTTTTCTATAAGTTCTGGATTTTATATTTCCTGTATTATTAATACCTTTAGTTTCTATTTCACGCATAAGTTCAGTACAAACTAATCTTTTACAGTTGGATATACCTTTTTCTTTTTCAAAAATAAAACCATAACTTCCTTGTTTTGGGTAGATTTGAAAATAATCAGCTAGGACACTTATTCTCCAGCTATAATCGGTATCATAACCATCACTAGCATGCATATCTATGTAAGGATATATTTCTAAAACACCATCGTTTTTTATGACTGCAATTGAAGGAACACTAATATCTAAATTTGAATCTGAAGGTCTAGAATTTAAAGCAAAACCATTAATTGTTGAACAATGAATATCTTCTGTATTTGTACCTGTAGGAATATCTGTTAAATCATTATAACTATGTGTATGATTTGACGCAGCATATTTTGTATCATGATTATGATCTTTTGAAGCATACTCTTCATGTGTATGATCTGCTGGTGGAAATGTTTCAGGTTTATCATTTAAATCATTATAACTATGTGAATTATCTGTTGAAGCATAGTTTGTATGCTCATGATCTTTGTTAGCATAAATCTCATCATGATTATGATAATTTAAAGATATTTTAGTTGTAACTACATTATTAATAGTTGCACATTTAATATTACCATTACTTCCAAAACTTAATAATGAACCAGTTTTTGATTTATAATCTAATTAATTAGTATTAGCAGTTATTTTCCATGTATTATCTTTATCGTAATCTGCATTATTATGCATATCAATATATTGTCCAACTTCTACAACACCATCTTCTTTTAATGTGATAATAGATGAAACATATAATTTTGTATCCCATTTACCACCTTCTGCAGTTGACAATTGAAAACCATTTAATGAAGTAACTTGTACATTCCCATATACTGTTGAATCATTATTTATTGTATTATGAGTATGACTTTTTGTAGAATATTTTTCATCTGATTGTGATTTATTATAATATAATTGTGGGATTGTAATCGAAGTTATAGTATTAAGTTTTTCTGTTATTTGATCATTTGTAGGATAATTTTCTGAAACTTCTTGTAAGTCATCTTCATCGATAATATCATAAGCAGCAACAACATTAGTTTTTATACCTTTCGTAGCATTCTCAATACTAAACATTGATAAAAATTATTTTTTTTTATTTAATGAATTAATAATAATAATTTTAGCATAAAATATTCTGGATCAATTTCTTTACCATTCATTTTTTTAAACCATATTTTAAAATTGGGTTTTCTACTTTTATATTCATATTTCTTATATTTAGTTCGATTGTCATTCGTATAAATACAAAAATGATCTTCATAATGATCACGTTCAATAAAATCTGCGTGCATTGAAACACTAGATACTTAGTAATCCTTAAATTTACACTTGTTATTGCGTTGCATCAAAGATAATCTTGATGTTGGATAACATAAATGATCAATAATAAATAATAATGAATGATAAATATTTAAAATACATTATGATAAATAATAGATTAATTAATGATCTATAAATGCGAAAATTAGAATATAATGTTTTAATAATCATCAACTAAATTTTGAATGCAATCTAATTGAGATTTAAAAATCTAATTCAATAAAATTAATAAAACTCTGATATAGTCAATAATTATTGATATTTATTAATATAATAGTAAAAAAATTATTAGTTTATCATTTTTAGTGGAAATATTTTTATTTTAAATAGAAAATCACTTTTGAGTTAAATATCGTACGTCAAATTTTGTTGAATGTGTTGTTTTTATTTACATTTTTTCCACGTAAGAATTGAATACTCATTCAATAATTCAATACGACTCAATTATTTTGGTAAATATCATCATTTTTTCCCATGAATATAAGATATTTTAATCCAAAAAAACATTATAGATATATATTCTTGGATGTGTAGATTCGATTAATGCTATTGGAATTTTAAAATAAAAATATTTTTTCAAATTAATCTTATTTCATTTTAGAATTAATTTTTTGAAGATTTAACATTAAATTATTTTATTACTTTATATAAGCTATATTATATATTAATTTTATCGAAAATTATTAAGTTTGATTTTAGCCATACTAAAATATTTTCAAGTTTTTCTTTTGAAATTTTTGTTTTAATATTTATAATACTATCTAGTGATAAATATCCTGTACCTTCTTTTCTAGATGATAAAGTAAATGATCCTTCAGAGTGAGGGAATGCTATTCCAGGAAATGGTATACGGATAATTCAATATAAATAGTATATCATTAGTAATAACCCTTTCATCACCATCTAGTTGCTTAATTATATCAGGTATTTTATTATAATATAAATGCATTATATTAGAATAATTATTTGATATACGAAGTTTTTTATCTTCACTCTTTTGAGCGTTTTCTTATAACATTGATTATATTAAAATCTTTTACGATTGTATCAAATACATTTGGTGGGATATAATTCATATCAAACATTTCTATAACATAAATGACAAGAAAATGATGATTCAGTAATTATAAGAACATTCATATAAACATTCATTAAAAGTTATTGATACTCTGTGGATTTAAGCGCGAATAACAAGAAAATTGATTTTCAGTAATGATAAGAATATTCATATAAACATTAATTAAAAGTTATTGCAATCGACGAATGAGAGCATTAACCGCTCAAAAATACTTCTTAATTCATTCGAATAGTTATTGAAAGTTGAAGGAAGAATCCTATAAAAATACTACTACTAAAAAAGTTATTGGCTAAAGGAAATTCAAAAATGTTCTGTGAGTTTCTCCGTTTGAGTGATATGACGTGAATTTTGCAAGTTTAATATAAGAAATAACAGTAATTATCCAATATAATTGATTGTTATAGTTAATAATGATTAAATTTAGTTTTAATTTCAAAATTTTTAAGTATAACAGCAATACTATAAGGTTAAATAAAGTGAAAAAGAATTTTAAATAATAGGAAATTAAAGAATAAAATAACGAGCGACCGTTAAGAGAATTAAAAAATAATTAATAAATAAAAAAGTTTAATAAATAAAATTATGAGTTTTGATACTTTAAAACATTGTTTAATTGACTCTGTAGATTTCATTTTTCAATTTATTAGTAAATTTTCAAATTTTTATTTGGATGGAAATTCGAAGATTTTGAACTCAATAAACATTAATTTTTTTTGTAATACTGATAATATTATTTCTTACTTACTTGTTTTTGTGCGTATTGATTCATTTTGTGAAAATTATTATTGTTTTACTATGTAAAAATCATTCATTTTCATTGTTGATTTTGACATTAATATTGTCGTTAAATTTTATTTATGTGTTAGTTATTTAAGGTTGTCGTTATTAATTTTTGTTTTAATCTTTAAATTATTTCAAATTTTTCATTTGAAATGATTAGTTGAGAAAAAATTGTAAATTTGATTGAATTCATTGTTACAACAATGTTATAAAGTAGTTGTATCTTAAATTAATAATTTAAATTAACTTTCTTTTGTCAATTTAGTTCGTTTGTAATCTATTTTTTGTGTCACTTTTTGACATTCAAATAAGACGTTAATAATGTCAGTTTTAAATATACCTCAGAAATAATGTTTTAAAATCAAAAAGAATGTTTTAAAATCAATTTTGTTTAAAATTCTAAGTAAAAAATATTCACTAATGTTGTTGTATTACTCAAAAATATCAAAAAATCAAATTTTTATTAAAATTGCAAATTATTCAATTTTGACAAATTTTAGATTTAATGCAAGAAAAATAATTAGGTTTGAGCAGGTATATTTTATTTACATGAAATTTTTGAAATTCTTGAAATAACAAGAATCGTCGAAAAATCAAAAAAATAGGGATGCTTTATTTCGAACCAGTGGCGCTGCATGTTGGATGCAGCAATCCCTACCATTGGGCTATCGGAGGAGAAAATTCCCCAAAATTTTTTTAGGTATTTAATATATAAATCAAAAAAATTTGAAAATGAAAAAAAATTCTAAAAATGAATTTATTCGAAAAATTTTGAGTAAAATAAAATCTGGAAATTTTTAGTTTTTTTCAAAAATTTCAAAAAATCAAAATTTTTGAAAATCGCAAATTTTTCAATTTTGACAAATTTTTGATTTGAAGCAAGAATATTAAACTACAAGATTTAGAGAATTTTTTATTTACTGAGAATTTTTTGATTTAAAGCAAAATTTTTGAAATTGTAGAAATTTACAAGAATTTTAAATTTAAAAGCAGAGAAATAAGTTTAAATTCATTGCCAATGAATAGGATATAAAAAATATGAAAATTTTGAAATTAGTCAAAAATTTGAATAATTCAAAATTTCAAGAAAAATCAAAATTATAATAGAAAAAAGTTCATTAAAATAATAATAGATGAAATTATTCTATTAAATATCTGTTTAATTTCGAAAATATTAAAAAGATTTCAACAAAAAAAATGAAAATTAACAAAATTTAAGTATAAAAATAACAATTCAACAAGTTATAATTAAAGGATATTGTGTTTTAATATCAATAAAATAAAATTAATTAAAAATATGAAAATTGAAATTTTCAAAAATTTTGAAATTTAATATAAGAAATAATAGTAATCAACAACAATAAATGATTGTTATATTTAATAATGAATAAATTTAGTTTTAAATTAAAATTTTTATAATAATCAAAAATTTTAATTTCAAAATTTTGAAGTATAACAGCAATACTATAAGGTTAAATAAAGTGAAGAAGAATTTTAAATAAAAGGAAATTAAAGAATAAAATAACGAGCGACCGTTAAGAGAATGAAAAATAATGAATAAATAAAAAAGTTTAATAAATAAAAATTAAAAATAAAAATTGATAGTAAATAAAATGAATAAAATAAGATATAAAATATAAATTTAAACAATATTAAAAGAATTACATAATTTTTCAAGTAATTAGATATCGATGAAAAAAATTAGGAAAACAGAGAAAAATCAGGAAAAAATAAGAAATTAGATGAGAAGTACAATTTAAAGCAATCATTAGTTGATGTTATAATATATAAAACAATGAAAAATTTTACGGTTTTTTATGACGAAAAATTGAAATTTTCTCACCAAACTGAAGTAAGATAACAAACAAGAGTATTATTAAACAATAAGTCAGTAAGCAAAGTAATTAAAACAAGAGAAGAAGGAATAAAAAAATTTTAAGAAATACTGACACTTTTCGTGTAAACCATTCAAAAAATTTTCTATACTTTACTTAAGTAAATCTCCTAAAAACTTAATTGACAGGTTTATATTTCAAGCAAAAATTAGTGCTCTTGTCTATTAAAATTTTTACCTATGAAAATGAAGTCGTTTTGCCCCTTATGAGGATAACAAGTAAAAAAATTCAGGAAAAAAATAAACTTAAAATAATTAAATAAAAATTAAATAGGAGAAACTCTATATTAATTATTCTTTATTTTTTTTCGATAAAAATAATAAAAGAAGCTTTATAATTTTAGAAGTAATTTAGGTTAATAAAATTAAAATTAATTAATAAAGAATTTATTAAAATTATTTTTATTTATAATCAGTGGTAACAAATTAAAAAAAAAATTTATTAAATTATCAATTTTTGATTATTTATACTTGGTTGATCCTGCCAAGGAAGCACACTATGGTCATAGATTAAGCCATGCAAGTGTAAGTTCAGGTAACTAAACTGCGAACAGCTCATTAACACACTTATTATCTACTTGGAAAAGATTTTTTTTTTTTTTCATAAATGGATAGCAGAAGTAATTCTTGTGCTAATACATGTTTTTAAAATTTCATTGGAAATTAAATACAATGATAAATTTTACCTTTTTATTAAGGAAATCCAATCGAATGAGTGACCTATCAGGCCAGTACTGAGGATCTTTCCCTAATTAAGCTATTACGGGTAACGGGCGGTTACCGTCGTACTGCCGGAGAAGGCGCCTGAGAGATAGCGACTATATCCACGGGTAGCAGCAGGCGCGAAACTTACCCACTCGAAATTCTCGGAGGTGGTAATGACCAGTTATAATTTTTTATTTTTAATAATAAAATTATATAGGAATATAATTTTCCATTATATTGGAACCTAGCAGAGGGCCAGTCTGGTGCCAGCAGCTGCGGTAATTCCAGCTCTGCAAGTTTGCTCCCATATTGTTGCAGTTAAAACGCTCGTAGTCTGAATTAATATTAAGTAACTTTAAAAGGTTACGTTCACTGTGAACAAATCAGGACGCTTAAAGTAAGGATAAATATACTTGAATGATTTTGCGCAGTATGAAATTTTTATTTAACTTTCAGTAAAGTTAAATAAGATCAAAGAGATTCATCGGGGATAGATCTATTTCATGGCGAACGGCGAAATGTTTTGACCCATGAGAGAGAAACTAAGGCGAAAGCATCTATCAAGTGGAGTTCTATCGATCAAGGGCGAGAGTAGGAGTATCCAACCGGATCAGAGACCCGGGTAGTTCCTACCTTAAACTATGCCGACGAGGGCTTATTTTTTATTTTAGAAGTAGGACCATTAGAGAAATCAATAGTTCATGGGCTCTGGGGGACTCCGACCGCAAGGCTGACACTTGAAGGACTTGCCGGAAGGGAGCACACCAGGGGTGGAGCTTGTGGCTTAATTTGAATCAACACGGGGAAACTTACCAGAACCAGATATTTTTAATGACTGATCAGGATAAAGTTCTTTCAGGATATAATTTTTGGTGGTGCATGGCCGTTGGTGGTGCGTGGGTTGACCTGTCTAGCGTTGATTCAGATAACGAGCGAGATTATTACCAATTAAATAATTAATAATATTTTAAATATTAATATAATTTCTAATTGGGACTCCCTGCGTCTAAGCAGGAGGAAGAGGATAGCAATAACAGGTCCGTGATGTCCTTTAGATGCTCTGGGCTGCACGCGCTACAATGTTAAAAACAATAAGAATAATTTAAAGCTAATTTGAAAAGATCATTTTTTAAATAAAATGAAAAGCTACTCTTATAATTTTTAACGTAGTTGGGATTGATGATTGTAATCATTATCATGAACCAGGAATCCCTTGTAAAAGTGTGTCAACAACGCACGTTGAATACGTCCCTGCCCTTTGTACACACCGCCCGTCGCTCCTACCGATTGGATGACTCGGTGAAATCATTGGATTTTTTTAATATAAAAAAGAAGGTGATTAAATCACGTTATCTAGAGGAAGGAGAAGTCGTAACAAGGTAACGGTAGGTGAACCTGCCGTTGGATCAGTTTAGTAAATAAAATTTAAACAATAATTTTAAAAATAAAAAAATAATATACAAAATTAATTTTCAATCTTAAAATTTAAACCTTAAACAACGGATGTCTTGGCTCTTTACACGAAGAAGAACATTGCATAATGTGATAAGCGACTAGATTAGCTCAATTTGTGATAAGTTCGATCTTTGAATGCATATTGCGTATTTATTAATTTATTAATAAATACATATATAATTAGTAACAAATAATAATTAATTAATCATTTTAAATAAAAAATGAGAAACTATTTTAAGCTTTTTTTTTTTTTTTTTAATTATATAGGAAAACCCGCTGAACTGAAGCATCTCAATAAGCGGAGGAAAATAAACTAACTAGGATACTCTTAGTAAGTGCGACCGAAGAGAGTAAAGCTCGATAATTTAAAATCTTTTTTTTTAGATTAATGTAATTTATTAAACTTATTAATTAAAATATTAAACTATTGATTAAATACATGGCTATAAAGAGTTTAAGCCTCGTTAACATTATTTTAATTAAGCATAGGTTTAAATAAAAGAGTCGGATAGCTTGAGAATGCTATCTTAAAATAGGTAGTACATCCTATCTAAAGCTAAATATTGTAAAGAGACCGATAGTATACAAGTAGTGTGAACGAAAGATGAAAAGAACTCCTAAACGGAGAGTTAATAGCGCCTGAACTTGTTTAGGGTAAGGTATTTCATTAATGGGGAAACTCTGATGGAAGATCGTCTGCGTTATTGATGTGCAAATCATTTGCTTGATATGGGTATAGGTGCGAAAGACTCATCGAACCTCCTAATAGCTGGTTTCCTCCGAATTTTCCCTAAGGATAGCTGTAATATTTATTAATAGTTAAGGAGAGTAGAGAAATGGGTAGAGGTGTAGTGGAACTCCGGTTCTGCAACTTATTTCCAAACTTCGAACCTTCTTAAAATGAATAATTTTTCTTAAAGAAATTAATCATCTTTGAATATATATTACAAGTGGGCTCTTACCGGTAAGCGGTTATGGCGAAAAGGGATGAACCTAACGTATAGATAAAGTGCCTAAATTTACTATTAATGAAAACATTAAGAGAGTCCATGTATTTAGACAGCGGGTCGGTGCCCCTAAAAGCAGGTATCCGTTAATGAGTGTGTTAAAACTCCCCCGCCGAATACTCTGGCCTCGAAAATGAATGGCGCATATAGTAATTACTGATACTATACAAATAATTTTTAATTAATTATTTAGTAGGGGGATGTGAATAACTTGAAGAATTTTTAAATGTAAATTTAAATTAAAAGTTATTTATTACAAATCCTAATTGAAGTAGCGATTATCAGGTTTCAAAATCCTAGGCTGATGAGGAGTAGGGTTTCTGGGCAACTTAAATAGACCCAGAGTTAGTCGAACCTAATTTCAATAAAGAAAGAAAGGGAATATGAATGATATTTCATAACTAAAAATTTTTTTTATAAAGTGGTAACACAAATTTAAAAAATTATCAATATTAATTAAATACTGTAAATAATAGGGATTTCTTTCCTATATAACTTTAATTATTTACTAAGAATCAAATCAATTGGAGAATAGTTGAAATAATTTAGTAAAACTTAAAATTCGTTTTAAGTTACGGTTATTTAATTAGTCCTTGAAAGATAATTTAAACGAAAAAATTTTTACTCGTACCGATAACCGCATCAGGTCTTCAAGGTAAGTAGCTTCTGGCCATTAAGTTATAATAATTTAGGGAATACGGCCAATTAGAGCTGTAACATAGGGATAAAGCTTAGCTCTGATGGAAATCAGAACCGATAGTAACAAGGAGAGCCCAACTGTTTAATAAAAACCTAGTATTATGTAATTACTATTAAAAGTATTAAACATAATATGAATCCTACTCAGTGCTGTTTGTGCTTGGAAAAAAATTCAATTAAGCGCCAGTAAATAGCTGGGGTAACTATGACTCTTATCAAGTGGCAAATACCTCGTCACTAATTGGTGACCTGCATGAACAGACTGGGGGTTCTCACTGCTCCCAAATTGTACTGTAGCAGACCAGCGGTTATGGCGGGAACGGGCACGTGTCCAGCAGGGAAAGAAGGCTGTAGAGCTTCACTGCGGTCTAATTTTTGTATGGTTTCGTTAGGGAATTTGCTGAACTAGGTGCAGGACATTTAATAAATGGATTACGAGGAAACCACTGCTTTCTGGAATTGCCACTTGCACTTTTTAATTAAAGGATGGGAATTAGATAGAAGTTTGTAGGGCCTTTACCTTCAGAAAAAAGCAGCGAAGGTGTCCTAAGTTAAGCTCAGTGGAATAAATCTTTACATTGAGGATGAGTAAAGCTTAATTTACTATCTTTTTGCCACTAGAATCAGTTAAGTAAGGCCTAACGATCTAATTAGTCTAGGTATATGGGAGCTTGGGAGTGACAGACAAGTTACCTCAGGACAACTGGCTTATGGCTGTAAGAGATCAAATCAGCACAGCTTTTGATTCTTCGATGCATCAGCTCTTCCTCTAGTGATGTATAGTCCCACTAAAGGTTGGATTATTCCTGTATTAGGGATCCTTAGGCTGAAGAACCAGACCATCATGAAGCCAAGTTTTGTTTATCATAGATATTATAACCAAATGTCATGTTAGTAGTTTGATTTATTACAGGAGAGGAACTGTGACAAATGTAGAAGACATTTTGTCAACTAGGGTCCTGTAAGTGTAAGAGTGGCATTTAGTCACGATTCACTGAGGGTCAGCCTAAGTTGTATGGTTATTATAATGTTTTAAAAATTAAAATAATTAATATTATTTTTTTTATTTTTAACGGTAGCCAGGGAATAAGTTTAAAATTTTTTTTGCTTATTTTTGTCCGACCAAATAAAAATTCAAAATATTTTGTATACTTTATCATTTAAATGAATTATTCTTAATACTATTTTTTCATCAATTTTGACAGAATTCAATTGTTATTTGGTCTGAAATACAAAATAAACTATTTAAAAAGTCTAATTTTTTACATTAATGGGGTGCTGCACAGCAAAAATCATCAAAATTTTCAAAATTTTTTTAAATTGCATTTTTAAACTTATTAACTAATGTAGCATTTCATGCTGTGCCCATGATCATTTTACTTAATTTTTCATTTTTATTGAAATATTCTAAATCCATCAATAGTAAGTCCACTAATTTTAAAATTAAAGCATACATTTATCTTGAATTCTTGATTTTAAAGTATTTTTATTAAGATAATTTTTGATGAGAAATCATTTTAAAATATTCTATAAAAGTAGCACATATTTTCATCCATTAGATGTCTCACATCCATGTCTCTGGGTTATATAAACTAGTCAAAAGAAATTTGAAAAATTTTCCCTTAAAATTCAATTTTTAATTTTGTGAAATTAATTATTATTATTTAGTCAAAATATCAAATAAACTTCTTAAAAGTCTAATTTTTACATTAAATAAAATTTGCACAGCAAAAATCATCAAAAATTTCAAAATTTCAAAAATTGCATTTTTAAACTCAGTGTATAATAACATTCATATGTTTTAATGATCATTTTGCTTAATTTTCATTTTTTATTGAGATTTTCTAATTATCAATAATTAATTCTAATTTCTAAAATTAAGCATAAATTCATCTATAAAATATGAAAATGTAAATTAACAGTGCTTAAACATAGTGCTGGTCACTTAAACTTAAAAGTTAACTGTTCAACTAAATAAAGAATTAACAATCAGTTTGCGTGTAAATTATTTGACTAAGTCTGTTCGACCGAGTAATTTTTCACATCACATTTCAATGTCACTTTTCGATAAACCATTGAAAAAGTCGAATCTGACACTAATTTTTCCTTTATTGTTTCTGCCTTTTTTTATTCGCATTTTTAAACTTAGAATGTTCAGTATTTATGCTATACTATCCTAATTTCCCTTAATTTTCTATTTCTTCCTATTTCATCTAAAATCAAAGTGCTAGTCACCATTAACAGATTCTTTTGCTTTAGGTTTGACTCGACTAGATAATCTTTCATAATGTGTCTATTTTAGATCATATCGTACTTTTTATGTAAATCAGGTAGAAATCCATAGTATTTATGCTATTAAACTAAAAAATAAACTATTTAAAAGAAACAATTTCAGGTACACTGTTGCGGAACACAGCAAAAATCCTTCTAAAATTTTCAAAAATTCAAAAATTACATTTTTTAAACTTAATACCCTAATAGCATTCCATATATTTCTTATGTGAATTGCTTTGGCAATTTTTAATTTTAATCAGGATCACCTAATTAATATTAATAATTAATTTCAAGAACTAAAATTAATCCTTAAAATCCTTACTTAAATCAAATTTTAGTAACTTTTTATGTGGAATGTTTCATCAAAATCATTTAAAAATTTATTTTTAATTAAAAAATCTCATTTAAAGATCATTTATTAATGGGTGATCCAATCAAGGCAAAGAGTGTGGTCATTTAATAAAATTGTACTGGCTGATATATTAAAAATCATCAAAATTTTGGAATTTTATAAAATTGCATTTTTAAACTCAGTAACTAATGACATTCATATGTTTTTATGATCATTTTGCTTAATTTTCATTTTTTAATGAGATTTTCTAATTATTAATAATTAATTCTAATTTTTAAAATTAATCATAAAATCATGTTTAAAATCAAATTTTTAGTATTTTTTATTTAGATAATATTTGATGAAAAACTTATTTTAAGGTATTCTTTAGTGTAATATTTATTAACGTCATTTAAATTTAAAAACATTGTAATTTAGTGATTTATCAGCCAGATAATATATCAAATTATTGCTCCTTTTAATGTAGTTATTTTAGATACTTTAGTATAGATGATTAAAAATTTAATTTTAAGGTATCAAATTTTTGTCAATTTTTACCCTAAATTCAATTTATTTATTTAGTCTGAGTAAAATAAACTATTTAAAAAGTCTAATTTTTTTTTTTATTGGGGTACTAAACAGTAAAAAAATTATAAAATTTTCGAATTTTTTGAAATTGCATTTTTAAACTTAGATTTAACAATACTTCTCATGTTTTAGTGATCATTTTGCTTAATTTTTGATTTTGATTGAGATTTTCTAATTATTAATAATTAATTTAAAAAATTAAAATTAACCATAAAATCATCATTAAAATCAAATTGTAAGTATTTTTTATTTAGATAAAATTAATCAATTATTCTTATATGATTATATTTCAAACATGATTAATATATTAAGTTTTCTTTAAATTTTTCAAATCTTTACATCTTAAAGAATTTAAAACAATATTGATTTAAAATGATTTAATAATATTTATAACATCTATCTTATAGTTTATATTTATAATTTTTTAGTTTTTAGTTTTAACAAATCTTGATTACATTAAATTTAATTTCTAATTTTATTGATATAAATATTATATATGAGTTATTTCTTTGTGGCCAGCTTCATTTTCTTATAATTAATCTACTTTGGCAATTTGCTGGTAGAAATATTTACCAGTGCTTAAGTTATGATATTTTACTAACATGTGGCTTCATTATCTGATTGAAACTTCCAAAATTTATTATTTTATAGTTATTTTTCAAAAAAATAATCAAAAAAAAATGTGTCACTTTTGATCGACATATTATAAAGAAACATTTGTATTCATCTACTTTTAGAACAAAGGAATTTATGAAAAGACAGTAATTTTGATTACAAATATCAATTAATAGTATTAAATAACTATTTGGTGAAGTTATATTTCAATTTTTAATCTTAAAAAGTCATCATTTTTAGATTGTGATTAGGTTGTTTTATAAAGCTAGAATCATTTAATGAAAATTAATAACGTTAGTTAAATGAAATTATGATGCTTTCTTATAGATTTAAAATTTAGAATCACAGTCATCAAAAATTTGAAATTAATGATTTTATAAAATTATTGTATAGATCTACTTCTTATTCTTCAAATTGGTTTAGTAAGAATTTTTCAATTTCATTTATTCTTAGATATCTGAATTTGAATTATTTATTATAAAATTAGTTTTTATAGATTGAATTCTTTAATAATTAACCTTGTATTTGTTAATATAATGATTGATTTTATTTGTTTGTTTGTGTAAAATTGGAAATCGTAAGTTTTACAAATTTTAGTTTGAACTAATATTTGTTAAATTATATAACTTGTTTTAAACTTAGTATATCATATTTAAGTTTAAAATTTAGTTTTAATTATTGATTTTATTAGGTAATGTATTTAAAAAATTATTTCTTCTTTATCACTTTTTTGATCAAGATGTGTTCATTAAAAGAGAATACATTAACTAATTGTAATTTACCAAAGTAAACATCAGAGAAAAATGCAAAAGTATAGAATAATTTTTAAGAAATTAGATAATTTAATTTTATAATTAAAATATTTAAATTTATTTAATAAATTTATTTAATAATATTTTTATATTTATTATATTATCAAAAAGTTTAGTATTTATTCAATTTTAGAAATTGATCTTAAATTTAAAAAATTTTTAAATTAGTTAAATTGAATAATTTTTATTTTTATAATACTTAAAAAATATTCTTAAATTGTTTTAAACTGAGTTTTAGTTAATATTATTTATATAAACTAATAAATTCATTTTAATGTTGAAATTTTTTAGAGTTTTTTTTTTATTAAAAAAGTTTTTTTATAATTAATATTTTAATTAATAATATAGTTATTAATATATTAGAGCATTTAATTAATAATATTTATTATTAAATTAATTGATTTTAAATTATAAAATAAAAATTTTTTTAATAAGAAAAGATAAATAGAAAAAAAATTTTTAAAGTTTTAAAATAAATTTTTGATATAAAAATTAGAGATTTATGACTAAAACATTTAAATTTAAAATATTTTTAAAATATTTTTATTAAAATTATTGATTTTTAACATTTTTCAATTTTTTCATAATTTTAATAGAAAATTATCAAATAGAATGATTTTATTAAAATATAGTATATAAATATTTTATAAAATATTAAAAATTATGATTATAATTTATTAATATTATTAATGAATTAATTATATATAAAAAATTATAATCAATTTTTTAAAATCCTGCATTGAGACCGTTAAGAGTAAAAATTAAAAATAACTTTATAATTAAATAATATTTGATAATTTAATCAATGAATTTAATTTTTAATGTTTTAATATTTAATTAATTATTTAATTAAAATTATAAAATATTTTAAATTAATAATTTTTATTAAATTATTAAAAAATCCTTAACGGTCGCCACAATATTTTAATTTATTAAAAAAAATTTTGAATTCTTAAAATTTTTTAAAATTTAATACATTATTAAATTAAATTTAATTCATATTTATTATCTTTATATTCAAAATTTTGATTTTTTAAAATTTTGAAATATCTGAATTTATTCATAAAAAAGTGAAAATTTTTTTATACTTTAAGTAAAAAAAGTTTTAATTTATTCCTAATGTTTAAAAATATTTAATCTTTTAATAAAAATATCTTAAAATATTCAAAATTAATTTTTATTCATTTCATGAATTTTGATTTTTTTAAATCATTTTATATTATAATCGTAATCATTTTTTAGTACATAAAAGTAAATTCATAATCTTGAATTTTACATTAATACTTATTATTTAAATTTATCTATAGTATTTAGTTATTTAAAGGTTGCTCATTATATAATTTTTGCTTTAATCTTAAATTATTTTAGATCACTGTTAAGAGACGTTAATAATGTCAGTTTTAAATATACCTCAGAAATAATGTTTTATAATCAAATTAATGTTTTAAAATCAATTTTGTTTAAAATTCTAAGTAAAAAATATTCACTAATGTTGTTGTATTACTCAAAAATATCAAAAAATCGATTTTTATTAAAATTGAAAATTACCAGTTTTGGCATTAATGTATCATTAAATTTTATCTATATTAGTTGCTTTAAGGTTATCATTATTAATTTTATTTTAATCCTTGATCTTTAGATTTTATTAGGAATAATTGAATTTATTAAAAAATTGTAAATTTGATTAATTCATTATTACAACAATGTTATAAAGTAGTTATATCTTAAGTAGCCTTTAAGTTAACTCTTTTATCAATTTAGTTCATTTTTACTTAATCTATTTTATACTCACTTTTGGCATTTCGATAGACATTAATAATGTCAATTTTAAATGCCACCTCAGAAATAATGTTTTAAAATCAAAGAATGACTGGAAATCAATTTTATTTTAAAATTCTAAGTAAAAATATTTCCACTAATATTTATTTATATTACTCAAAAAATATAAAAATCAATTTTTTTATTAAATTCTGATCTTCAGATGCAATAATTTTTGATTTAAGCCTGAGAAAAATAATTAGAGTTTGACAGGTATATTTTATTTTATAGAATTTTGAAAATTCTTGGAAATATAGCAAAGAATCATCAGAAAATCAAAAATACAAAAGGGATGCTGGCTTTCAGACCAGTGGCACTGCATATTTAGATGTAGTCTATTCATTAGGCTATCGGAGGAGAAAATTCCTAAATTTTTAGGTATTTAATATATAAATCAAAAATTTTGGAAAATGAAAAATTCTCAAAGAAATGAATCAAAAATTTTAGATCTAAAATAAAATCTGAAATTTTAGTTTTTTTCAAAAATTTTCAAAATCAAAATTTTGAAAATCTTAAATTTTCAATTGTAAATTTTGGTTGAAGCAAGAATATTAAACTTTACAAGATTTAGAAATTTTTTATTTACAAAAATTTTTGATTTAAGAAAGCAAAATTTTAAGATTAGCAAAAATTACAAAATTTTAAAGTTAAAAGCAGAGAATGAAGTTTAGATTCCTTACATAATGAATGAATATAAAAAGTTTGAATTTGAATTAGTCAAAAATTTGAATAATTCAAAATATCAAAAAAAATCAAAATTATAATAGAAGAAAGTTCATTAAAATGATAATAGATGAAATTGTTCTATTAAATATCTGTTTTAATTTTCAAGAAAATATCAAAGATTTCAACAAGTAAAATTAGCAAAGATTTAAATTATAAGAATAACAGTTCAACAAATTATAATTAAAAGGATTATTGTGTTTTAATATCAATGGAAATAAAATTAATTAAAATAAGAAAAATTAAGGTATTTCAAAAATTTTAAATTTAATATGAAATAATAGTAATCATTAATCAAATAGTTGTATATTTAATAATGAATAAATTGAGTTTTAAATTAAAATTGTTATAATAATGAAATATTTTAATTTCAAAATTGTGAAGTATAAGAGCAATACTATAAGGTTAAATAAAGTGAAAAAGAATTTTAAATAAAAATTAAGATAAAATAACAGAGCAAATAATTAAGAGAAATTAAAAAAAATAATTAATAAATAAAAAGTTTAATAAGTAAAAATTAAAAATAAAAGGTGATAGTAAATAAAATAGATAAATAAGATATAAAATATAGGAATTTAATAATGTCAAAGGAATTATAATTTTTCAAGTAATTGAATATCGATAGAAAAATTAGGAAAGAGAAAAATCAGGAAAAATAAAAATTAGAAATTACAATTTAAAACTAATTAATTAAAGATGTTATAATATATAAAACATTTAAAAATTTTACAGTTTTGGCAAAATTAAATTTTCTCCACCAAACTGAAGTAATATATGAGTAAAAGTAGTATTAAACAATAAGTCAGTAAACAAGTAAATAAAACAAGAGAAGAATAAAAAAATTTTAAAAATGCAGCACTTTCATGTAAACAATTCAAAAGGTACTATACTTTGTAAGTAAATCTCCTAAAAACTTAATTGACAGGTTTAAAAAAAAAAAAAAAATTAGTGCTCTTGTCTATTAAAATTTTTACCTATAAAAATGAAGTCGTTTTGCCCCTTATGAGGATAACAAGTAAAAAAATAAAGAAAAAAAATAAACTTAAAAAAATTAAAAAAAAATTAAATAGGAGAAACTCTATATTAATTATTCTTTATTTTTTTTCTATAAAAATAATAAAAGAAGCTTTATAATTTTAAAAGTAATTTAGGTTAATAAAAATAATATTAATTAATAAAGAATTTATTAAAATTATTTTTATTTATAATCAGTGGTAACAAATTAAAAAAAAAATTTATTAAATTATCAATTTTTGATTATTTATACTTGGTTGATCCTGCCAAGGAAGCACACTATGGTCATAGATTAAGCCATGCAAGTGTAAGTTCAGGTAACTAAACTGCGAACAGCTCATTAACACACTTATTATCTACTTGGAAAAGATTTTTTAAAGAAATCATAAATGGATAGCAGAAGTAATTCTTGTGCTAATACATGTTTTTAAAATTTCATTGGAAATTAAATACAATGATAAATTTTACCTTTTTATTAAGGAAATCCAATCGAATGAGTGACCTATCAGGCCAGTACTTAGGATCTTTTCCTAATTAAGCTATTACGGGTAACGGGCGGTTACCGTCGTACTGCCGGAGAAGGCGCCTGAGAGATAGCGACTATATCCACGGGTAGCAGCAGGCGCGAAACTTACCCACTCGAAATTCTCGGAGGTGGTAATGACCAGTTATAATTTTTATTTTTAATAATAAAATTATATAGGAATATAATTTTCCATTATATTGGAACCTAGCAGAGGGCCAGTCTGGTGCCAGCAGCTGCGGTAATTCCAGCTCTGCAAGTTTGCTCCCATATTGTTGCAGTTAAAACGCTCGTAGTCTGAATTAATATTAAGTAACTTTAAAAGGTTACGTTCACTGTGAACAAATCAGGACGCTTAAAGTAAGGATAAATATACTTGAATGATTTTGCGCAGTATGAAATTTTTATTTAACTTTCAGTAAAGTTAAATAAGATCAAAGAGATTCATCGGGGATAGATCTATTTCATGGCGAACGGCGAAATGTTTTGACCCATGAGAGAGAAACTAAGGCGAAAGCATCTATCAAGTGGACTTCTATCGATCAAGGGCGAGAGTAGGAGTATCCAACCGGATCAGAGACCCGGGTAGTTCCTACCTTAAACTATGCCGACGAGGGCTTATTTTTTTATTTTAGAAGTAGGACCATTAGAGAAATCAATAGTTCATGGGCTCTGGGGGAACTACGACCGCAAGGCTGAAACTTGAAGGAATTGACGGAAGGGCACACCAGGGGTGGAGCTTGTGGCTTAATTTGAATCAACACGGGGAAACTTACCAGAACCAGATATTTTTAATGACTGATCAGGATGAAGTTCTTTCAGGATATAATTTTTGGTGGTGCATGGCCGTTGGTGGTGCGTGGGTTGACCTGTCTAGCGTTGATTCAGATAACGAGCGAGATTATTACCAATTAAATAATTAATAATATTTTAAATATTATTTTTAATTTCTAATTGGGACTCCCTGCGTCTAAGCAGGAGGAAGAGGATAGCAATAACAGGTCCGTGATGTCCTTTAGATGCTCTGGGCTGCACGCGCGCTACAATGTTAAAAAACAATAAGAATAATTTAAAGCTAATTTGAAAAGATCATTTTTTTAAATAAAATGAAAAGCTACTCTTATAATTTTTTAACGTAGTTGGGATTGATGATTGTAATCATTATCATGAACCAGGAATCCCTTGTAAAAGTGTGTCAACAACGCACGTTGAATACGTCCCTGCCCTTTGTACACACCGCCCGTCGCTCCTACCGATTGGATGACTCGGTGAAATCATTGGATTTTTTTTAATAAAAAAAGAAGGTGATTAAATCACGTTATCTAGAGGAAGGAGAAGTCGTAACAAGGTAACGGTAGGTGAACCTGCCGTTGGATCAGTTTAGTAAATAAAATTTAAACAATAATTTTAAAAAAAAAAAAAAAATAATATACAAAATTAATTTTCAATCATTAATTAAACCTTAAACAACGGATGTCTTGGCTCTTTACACGAAGAAGAACATTGCATAATGTGATAAGCGACTAGATTAGCTCAATTTGTGATAAGTTCGATCTTTGAATGCATATTGCGTATTTATTAATTTATTAATAAATACATATATAATTTAGTAACAAATAATAATTAATTAATCATTTTAAATAAAAAATGAGAAACTATTTTAAGCTTTTTTTAATTGTTCTAAATTATATAGGAAAACCCGCTGAACTGAAGCATCTCAATAAGCGGAGGAAAATAAACTAACTAGGATACTCTTAGTAAGTGCGACCGAAGAGAGTAAAGCTCGATAATTTAAAATCTATTTTTAGATTAATGTAATTTATTAAACTTATTAATTAAAATATTAAACTATTGATTAAATACATGGCTATAAAGAGTTTAAGCCTCGTTACAATTATTTTAATTAAGCATAGGTTTAAATAAAGGAGTCGGATAGCTTGAGAATGCTATCTTAAAATAGGTAGTACATCCTATCTAAAGCTAAATATTGTAAAGAGACCGATAGTATACAAGTAGTGTGAACGAAAGATGAAAAGAACTCCTGAACGGAGAGTTAATAGCGCCTGAACTTGTTTAGGGTAAGGTATTTCATTAATACACCCGTCTTGAAACACGGATTAGGGAGTTTGACTATAATACGAGTATTTAATTATTAAAATTTAAATGCGAAAAGAAATTAACTGCTCTTTTTTTTTGGAGATGGCTATAGAGTATTATTGTCAAAACCCGAATGGAGGTGAACTATGCCTGTACAGATTGAAGTCAGGGGAAACTCTGATGGAAGATCGTCCGCGTTATTGATGTGCAAATCATTTGCTTGATATGGGTATAGGTGCGAAAGACTCATCGAACCTCCTAATAGCTGGTTTCCTCCGAATTTTCCCTAAGGATAGCTGTAATATTTATTAATAGTTAAGGAGAGTAGAGAAATGGGTAGAGGTGTAGTGGAACTCCGGTTCTGCAACTTATTTCCAAACTTCGAACCTTCTTAAAATGAATAATTTTTCTAATAGAAATTAATCATCTAAAGAATATATATTACAAGTGGGCTCTTACCGGTAAGCGGTTATGGCGAAAAGGGATGAACCTAACGTATAGATAAAGTGCCTAAATTTACTATTAATGAAACCATTAAGAGAGTCCATGTATTTAGACAGCGGGTCGGTGCCCCTAAAAGCAGGTATCCGTTAATGAGTGTGTTAAAACTCCCCCGCCGAATACTCTGGCCTCGAAAATGAATGGCGCATATAGTAATTACTGATACTATACAAATAATTTTTAAATAATTATTTAGTAGGGGGATGTGAATAACTTTAAGAATTTTTTTTTTTTTTTTTAAATTAAAAGTTATTTATTACAAATCCTAATTGAAGTAGCGATTATCCAGGTTAAAATCCTGGGGGCTGATGAGGAGTAGGGTTTCTGGGCAACTTAAATAGACCCAGAGTTAGTCGAACCTAATTTCAATAAAGAAAGAAAGGGAATATGAATGATATTTCATAACTAAAAATTTTTTTTAATAAATAGTGGTAACACAAATTTAAAAAATTATCAATATTAATTAAATACTGTAAATAATAGGGATTTCTTTCCTATATAACTTTAATTATTTCCTAAGAATCAAATCAATTGGAGAATAGTTGAAATAATTTAGTAAAACTTAAAATTCGTTTTAAGTTACGGCTATTTAATTAATCCTTGAAAAGATAATTTTAAACTAAAAAATTTTTACTCGTACCGATAACCGCATCAGGTCTTCAAGGTAAGTAGCTTCTGGCCATTAAGTTATAATAATTTAGGGAATTCGGCCAATTAGAGCTGTAACTTCGGGATAAAGCTTGGCTCTGATGGAAATCAGAACCGATAGTTACAAGGAGAGCCCAACTGTTTAATAAAAACTTAGTATTATGTAATTACTAATAAAAGTATTAAACATAATATGAATCCTGCTCAGTGCTGTGTTTGTTAACTTGGAAAAATTCAATTAAGCGCCGGTAAATAGCTGGGGTAACTATGACTCTTATCAAAGTAGCGAAATACCTCGTCACTTAATTAGTGACCTGCATGAACGGAGCTATGAGGTTCTCACTGTCCCAAATTATTACTTAGCGAACCAACAGTTGTGGGAACGGGCACAAATTATCCAGCGGGGAAAGAAGACCCTGTAGAGCTTCACTTTGGTCTAATTTTGTATAGTTTCGTTAGGGGTGCAGACTAGGTGGGACATTTAATAAATGGATTATGAGAAACCACTACCCTTTCTGGAATTATACTTACTTTTTAATTAAAAGGATAGAATTAGATAGAAAGTTTGTCTGGGGCGGCACACCTTCGAAAAAAGCAGCGAAGGTGTCCTAAGTTAAGCTCAGTAAGGACAGAAATCTTACGTTGAGGATAAGGCCAAAAGCTTAATTTACTGTGTCTTTTTGTACTAGAATCAGTTATGAAAGTAAGGCCTAACGATCCCTAATTAGTCTTAGGTATGTAAGACTTGGGGTGACAGACAAGTTACCTCCGGGACAACTGGCTTGTGGCTGCTAAGAGATCAAATCAACGCAGCTTTTTGATTCTTCGATGTCGGCTCTTCCTATCCTAGTGATGTATAAGTCACTAAGGGTTGGATTGTTCACCCGTATTAGGGATCGTGAGCTGGGTTTAGACCGTCGTGAGCCAGGTTTGTTTTTATCCTACTGGATATTTATATTAAGTATCATGTTAGTAGTTTGATTTAGTACGAGAGGAACTGTTGATTATGGTCTCTGGTTAAGGAATTTTAGGAAACTAAATGTTCCAAAGCTACGCCATCTGAGATAATGGCTGAAGGCCTCTTAAGCCAGAAACTCTTCTAAAAATTGATACTTTAAAACTATTTTAAAATTATGAGATAAAATTAATATATTTTTAAATAAAAATCTCTTTAGTTTTAATGACCAAATGTAGAAGACATTTTGTCAACTAGGGTCCTGTAAGTGTAAGAGTGGCATTTAGTCACGATTCACTGAGGGTCAGCCTAAGTTGTATGGTTATTATAATGTAATTTAAAAAAAAATTTTTTTCAATTTTTTTTTGCTTATTTTTGTCCGACCAAATAAAAATTCAAAATATTTTGTATACTTTATCATTATAATGAATTATTCTTAATACTATTTTTTCATCAATTTTGACAGAATTCAATTGTTATTTGGTCTGAAATACAAAATAAACTATTTAAAAAGTCTAATTTTTTTTTTTTTTTTGGTGCTGCACAGCAAAAATCATCAAAATTTTCAAAATTTTTTAAATTGCATTTTTAAACTTATTAACTAATGACATTCATGCTTTCTTATGATCATTTTGCTTAATTTTTGATTTTTATTGAAATATTCTAATTATTAATAATTAATTCTAATTTTTAAA